>NW_024884142.1:56961089-57219507 GCF_019232065.1 Centrocercus urophasianus
GGGGGGGGGCGCGGGGAGGGAGAATTTGCAGTCTCTTTTTCTTGAACAACAGTAAGAATTACTTGAGTATGATAAGTGCAACTAAAGAAACTCAGACCTGTGGAGACGCTAAGAGTAAATAAAAGGGACTTGAAGACAAATTATTGTCTTGACTCAGTGGCTCTCAGTGTTTGGGTTTAAGCACATTGCTCATCACTGTAGCAGAGTGCATGGGAAAACCCCTCTTTCTATCAATTCAGGAATTGGGCTTCCAGCATTCCTAACCTGTGCCACAGCTTAAGGCTGCTTCTGGCTGAGCTGCTCTGCCATGAGTGGAAGAAGTGGATTTTGGAAAAGATGGATCTTCTCCAGTGCCCTCTACAGAAGGCTAAACCTGAGAAATGTTGACCAGGTCAAAGTGAGATCCACCAGTTCTCTGTCCCCTCTGTCTTTCCTCAATGATTATAAAATTCAGTGTTTACTCAGCAAGTATATGCCTATCACGGAATATTATATCCAAATACAATATTAAGGATTAGGCACATTTAAAACATCTATAGCAACTTACAACGAACCCTACAGTTTAAGGAGATAGAAGGGAATATTTGGGTAACTTGTTTTGAGAAACATTACTCTTGCTTTGAGAAACATTTCACAATGAACTGTGAAACAATTTTTATTTTTAAAGTTGTCTTTGCTTTTTAGCTGTGTGTGAAAGACTGAATCAATAGTATAGTAGACAAGGTTAGTAGTTACTGGCTAATCTCTGTCCAAGCTAGCAGGTCCCCAAGGCACAACAAACTTAAGCAAAAACAAAGTTAATAGTGCAGAAAAAGAATATATAAATCTCTGAATCTCTGCCACTTGACATTGCCCCTTATTCTATCTGCTGAATGTGTCTGAGATAAGAGAGCACAAGAGTTCTTTCTTTTCTTTGGAGTTTTCATCTCCACTTTGAAATAATATGATTTTTTACATAGCCTATTCTGCCTGCAGGTGTGCTATTGTGGAGTGACCTCAACACGTAAGGACAATTGCATAAAAACATTGAATTGCAACCTGTGGGTTTGAGTTTGAACAAATTAGTAATGAATCAGATTACCAGCCTCTGACCACAACCAAACTTAGAAAACCAAGAAACCATTTACAGACACTGCAATGCTGAAAGAATTGCTTCTCCCTTTGTAGTTTTCAGCTAAACCAGGACATGCACTTTTACATAAAGAGATGAGTATTATCACACTGGGCACTAGAACTCAAAATATCTATTTTCCAATTGAAAATTAAAGCGAAGTTAACCAAGCCATCTACATTTCAATTAATAGGACACGGCATATTCTTGTTTTACTGGGAAGAAAATAAATGACAAGTAATGTTTTGTTCTAGACTTAATGTGTCTTTACCCCCCAAAATAGTTAAACATCTCTTAAAAAAAAAAAAAAAAAAGTAGGCATTTAATAAAATAACCTTACTACTCACCATGAAAAAATACAGCTTTGTACAATAATACAGATTGAATATGCAATGAAAAACGTTCAGTTATGTCTCAGTATACTTATCTGTGTGACATAGTTCCATATATTACTGCCAGCATTTACCACTATTTTGTTTAATTAGATCTTCCTGCCAAAACTTGTAACAGAAAAATTTAGTACAATGAAGAATAATAAAGTCTGCTCATTTATGTTTTTAAACTATGTTGCTGTTGTAGAACAAAAACAGCATTTCCCACTTCAGTGGTGCTTCAGATAGCATGAAAATAGTCACAACAATTCTTCACACATTCTGTGTCAGTCATAACTGAATTTACGTGATCTACTTCTAGACTTTCATTTCACAGAGCTACACAGGATATTCAAGCTGGAACAGAGTACTGCATTACTGAAGCCTCTACTGAGAATGATGCTGAAATTGCTAGATAGGTAGGATAAGACAGAACTGTCCCAACAATCCACCCCCCACAAAGAACAATACTTCAAGAAATGTTGCAGCAGAATTAGTAAGATGATAGATTCTCCTCTTAGAAACCTAGTCTGGCCAAGGTAATTAGTGACAGAGTTGCTACTACACTTACTCAGAAACCTGTAAAAGGTCAAGTTAAGAGTTCTGGATGACTACATAAACAATCACTCAAATGACATGCTGTATCATTTTGGCTCTCTAAATGAAGATTAATCAAAATAAGCTAGCCATAGCACGATTAAGAGGTACATTTTACAGAAAGGTAAGCAAGAGCTGAAGTGTTTGATCTGAAAGCTCTTCTGAATCTGGTCCATAGAAAGCTTTTTCATCCTGCACTGAAGATTTACCAGGGGAATAGTAGAATAGTACGGATGAACTGAGCTCCTGTCTTGTCTGCTACCAGAGAAATAGTGAAGGCCTTAGAATTATTTTGCCAAGATATTAGGTATTTACAAGTATACCCACATTGACCCCAATGAGCAATTCCTTGTCAAATATGCACAATGTTAAGTGTCATCACTCTCTTATTTCACATAAATGAGAGCTAGGAATGAAAGAAAGCATAGTCACAATAAAAGTATGCTGACAGAAAAATCTATTATCAAATTACAACGCTATTACCAATTACTATGTGCCAAATTCTAATTACAATACATTTCATTTTTACACATTGGTCCTATAAATGTTGAATGCTTAACAAGAAAAATGCTCATTCTCCCATATCTGCCTATCTGAAATTCCAGTTTCAATTTTATTCTTTCTTATTTAGATACAAATGTATGAGTATTCATTCCCCCATCAGGAATATCCATCTAAGTCCTGTCCTTTTGCAGGAAGGAAGACAGAAATTCTCAGTGTTGTAAGAGATCTGATTTTGAAGGTGATAGAAGTTCTTAGAGTTTGCTGCAAGATACAAAAACAAACAGTAAACATTTCTACTTTAATTACTCAGTAAACATGGATGTCACTATAGAAGGTTCATTACTGGAATATTGCTTGTGTTATGCATGTATCCAGGGAGACACTGCGTGAGCTTTCCTACAAAAATCCCACAAGAATTAAGTGGTAATTTTATAGTAAAAAGTTAATTTTCTCCTTTCAACTAGACCCTTACTCCACATTAAATCCTGTAGGAAAGGTCAGGATTCCATGCTGCAGCACACTTGGGGCACCCTCCCTTTGTTGTCACATCTCTCCAGGTACAGGACTGCTTTCTCAGTGACAGAGAAAAAAATGACAACTGTGTTCTGGCCCTTCACGGAACAAGAAAAGCCTGCTAACAGCTACAGAAAAAGGGGAGAAACATTGCTCATCACCACACTCTTTATCCCTTCATTTCATGAAGGCTGCTCCTAGGATATATTAGGAGCACAGAGCTCATCCAATCTCAAGTGAGGGTTCCCAAACTGCAGATTTCACAACGTGCTCTTTATTTAATTCTAGCATTATCTCCCTAACACAATGGAAAATACATATTTATATATGAACGCAATGAAAAACATATATTCACATGTATCATCGAGACATCTATTTCCTGTAAATTATGACGAGAAACTGCCTTGCTATCCTTTCTCATGATTTGCATCTTCAGTCAGAGGACTGCACTCCAGGAACAAGCATTGGTAGGAGCAGTGAATCAAGGTACAAAAACCCCCAGGATTCTTCTAGAGGCAGAAGGTAAAGGAAAAGAAGGAAGAAGTGAAGAAGCAGACATATTCTGCCAGTCTAAAAGATGAGAACAAGGTTTATACTAAACTTTGTGCCTCATCTTTATTCTTGGACATGGAATGGCAGCATCAAATATTTTCTGAACTGCTAACAAGTGAGTGAGCAGGCTTAAGCAAAGAGAAAGAAATGGTGCCCTGAAGGCCTGTTACATATTCATTGTACAGTCTCACATGACAGAAGACGACCCACAGAAGGAGTGGAGACCAACATTAATGAATGTGACTTTCCCAAGATGCTAGAGTCTACTAATTTCATTTGACAAAGTTACAAAAGGGTTAAATTGATTATTTAGAACTCAGATATTATTTATTTTAGAGAACTAAAGATACCGACGAATTAACCAAAGAAATAAAGGAAGGAGAGCAGGAAGCAACAGAGCCTTTCTTATCCCCTTTCAGGTAAACAGGCTTAGTATGTTAACTCTTGTAATCTGTGAGATTTGACCCTTGGAAGGATACACAGAGAAAAATATTTATGGCTTGCTTAAAGTCTTGGCAAATCTCATTTCTTGATAACCTAGCTAAATAAACAAACGTTCTAATTTTGAGACATTTTGAAACTGAGCACAAAATAGCACACAAAGATCAAAAGATTTTGTGCAGTCACATAGCCTATGCATTGCAGTGAATGCCTGTTAAGAAGTACTGGGATCATTTCAGATGCTTCACAGTGAAAACTGCCTGGAAATATAGCTTCCGTATTTCATTGAATTCCTTATTTTTCCAAATAGAAAATTTAATACCAGAGAGTAGTGTGTGCATGATTTTTTCACATTTAAAGCTTTAAATTGAACAGGACCTATGTTATTAAGCAGAAGAAAGCAATGTTCTTTTGAATGATCTACTCCAAGTTTCAACAGGTCTTGGATGGAAACATTTTCCTCTCCTCCTGCAGTGCTTCTAGTAGCAAAAATAAAAAATTTTGCATTAATCACATACTGGCAAACAGCTCTACGTATTCTAATGGAGCAGACTGATAGAGAACATCACAAGTAGACCTAGTGAATAAGATTCTGCAGAGAACAGAAGAGTTGCTGGTACTAAATTCAACAGTGGCAGTGGGCATAAGGTGAAAGAAGTAGTAATTTTACCAGCTGTAACTCAGTTTGCTTCTCACTCTCAGAACATGCATGTTATCCAACTTCCAAGAGAGAACAGATGATCTTTACTCAAGACTGAATATGTAATAAGCTTCCACAGTACTGATTTCAGACTCTATGTTCGACTTAGGGTTAATGCTAGGATTGCTAATGTTAGGATTAATAAGCTAACATCAGTTCCAAACATATCTTCTCTCCCCTTAAACTTGAGGAGACTGATATCTATGTTTCCAAGCACCAATTCATTTCACCCAAACAAATCAATCTCTATTTGTAGCCCAAGATAATTTGTCACAAACGCATTCACAAAATGCCTTTATTTGTCCTAATTCTCATAGCTCATCTCATTTTCTCTTCTATGCCTTTTCCTGGCCAAGGAAGATTATCTCATTAAGACGTTGGTTAAAAGTAAGGCAATCTTGGCCGAAGCTAACTTTTGTACCCTCGCCAACAGAAAATGATTGACATTAATAATAATGCATATTGTAGCTAGTCCCAGTGTACTGTTAGCAAAATAATGGCTGATGAAAGTCTGCACTAGTGTTTTGAAACAGGCAGGGAAACAAAATGGGCCCACATACCTGGCAGCAACAAGAATCCTTTCACTGATGGATGGGAATAAATATAAAGGCTGATAGCACAGTAATAAAACAATGATGATAGCCCAAAATTATTTATTACAAAGCAAGAACACTGCTGCCTGCTCAGGCTCAGCTGTAAATGGAAGCCGACATCAATGGATGACTCTCAGAAAGAAAACATGGCCCATTTTAATTTGGGAAGTGTCATCTCATTTTTTAAGGTGAAAGCTATTATCAGAGGTGACAATGATCTATAGCAAATCAAAAGAAACAATAAAAACCCATACTTAACTCCTCAATCCATTATATTAGCTGGTAACTTCCTTACATATACCAAAGCGATGTCTTAGAAAGCTGAAAAACACCACTAACATCTCAGAAATCGAAAGTCCTATTTAGTTTATTAAAGGACCAGAAATGAGGCTGATATAACATTTTATCTGAAGTTAGTACAATCGGCCAATGCTATTGAGAGAACAAGTGCTGCTGAAAAGCAGTGCACCCCATCAGAAACAATGTAAGAGCACAGAATGAAAACCTTGAATTAAGTAAAATTCTGATGAATTATGTTCAACAACTACTGGAGAGTCTAGGCACAGGAAGATAGCCTAGGGAAACACTGCTCCTCATCATTACCTAGCTTAATATAACTAAACCCATATTGACATATTTAAGACAGATAATGTGCAAAAGAAGCCTTATGGCACAGCCTGTGCAAGTTCTACGGCCTCCAGTGAATGTTGCCATAGAAACACCTTTGCCACAAGGAAGGTATGCTTTCACAAGGAACTTGGGGGTTAAACATTCAGATTCCCATGGCAACTGTGATGTCCAGAGGCTGAAGTACATGTGTCAGTGCATTTTGGAGTGTTACCCAATACCCTGCAATGGGTAATCACAGCTGATAACCATCCAAAGCAGCTACCTGAAGGTGAAATCCCTCCAGACAGTATTTTGGGTTGAAATGTGTGAGAGCAGGATAATAAAACAATGGAAAAATAAAGGAGAAAAGTCATATTGATTCAAACAGTGCTAAATAATCTGACACAACCTTGGGAAGTAATACCTATTGGTGCTTTAAGTTTTTTTTCCAAGTCAGAAAAGCATCCCAAAAATGCCCCATGTAGGCCCAACACTGAATGGCCTGTTAGCAAAAAATAAACAAAACAAAACACACACACACAAAAAAACAAAAAATTCTGTTTGTCCACTAGATTTTATGCTTCCAAAAAGTAGAAAGTCTTTAGTTTCCTGTCATGTATTCAAGCACTATTTTTGCTGAAAACAGATTCCACTTGCAGAAGACATTCCTTCTGAATGTCTATTCATAGAAATGATCTAACAAACACAGATCTATGCAAACTACGTTGAAAAGGGGCTAAACATTTCATACAGTTCAGCAACTTTTCTGCAGGCTAATCTAGAGCAGCCTAGGGAAGATCTAACAAAGAGTATATGTTTATTAAAACCAAACTGCCAGACAGTACGTCTGTTTTTTAACAAAGTCCTTCCCACTCCTACTGACAAAGCAGAGCATATTTTTGAGAATCAAATCTCAAGCCACCCTGCCATTGCTACCGTTCTCTCTAAACTACTTCAGAGATTTCTTCTGCAGCCTTTCATATCTCAAGCTTCATGTTAAAGAATCCTGTATTTGGGTCAACAAAAATTATCAACTCTCCTCTTAAATCAAAGAAGTCAAAGTGATTTACATCTCATGTCCTGCTAAGCAGATCTTGCCATGAGACTCATTTAATGTTCATCTTTTTTCCCAGTTAGCAAAATGACTAACACATCTGGAGAATTTTTTTTCATAATAATTTAACAAACCAGTCTAGATAATCTCTTGTTAAGAAAAAAAGCATGCTGAGCAACTAAAAGCTATTGCCTTCACATTTCCTAGCATGAATATGGTATTTTAATAGCCTCTATAGTGCATGTAGACATACACGTAGAGATTAAGTGTACAAATACACAGTCAAGCCATGCTTCTTGGCATAAGAAATACAAACAAGGGAAAAATGTGGGTTTTTTTCTCCCCTTTTGTTTGTTAGAGCCTTATGAGATGTTCTGTGTTTCCCCCCCCTCCCCCCGCTTTGAATTTTTAAAATATATTTAAACTATGCCTTTGGAGAATCATAGAATGGCTTGGATTGGAAGGGACCTCAAGCATCGTGAAGCTCCAACCCCCTGCTGCATGCAGGGCTGCCAACCTCCACATTTGATACTAGACCAGGCCACCCAGGGCTCCATCCAGTCTGGCCTTGAACACCTCCAGGGATGGGGCATCCACAACCTCTCTGGGTCTGTAAAGAACTTCCCCCTGACATCCAACCTAAATCTTCCCTCCTTCAACTTAAAAGTATTTCCCCTTGTCCTGCTGTTATCTGCCCTACCAAGGAGTTGAAGGAAGTAGAATTCCTGTACACCACCTGGACAGAAGAATGAGGCTCATATATGCGCGTTTCCTTTATTCTGAAAGTAGAAGTAGAAACAACATTGACTGTTTTGAGCAACAGAAACCAGAAAATGGGCAACATGCCCAGAACTCAAAACCAGAGCCAGCAGTGGGTGACATCTGCCCAGTGGATGAGATAGCAAATGCTGGAGGGAAGGAAGAACTTTGCAGAAAGTTTGGGAGGGCAGAGGCCAGCTGATTGGGATTGCGAGGATGCATTTTCAATCATTGAACAACTTTTTTTTCTTCTTTTCTTCCATTTTTAAGATGCCAAGTAAATAAGCATGCTGAAAATGCAAAAGCTGAGTAACCAATCAAAATAATTAAAAACTGCTCTTTTCTGAAGAAGCAGCCACATTCATTAAGTGAGCAGCCTAAACATTTTTTTAAAATTACATGCACTCAGAAATGTTTTATGCATATAGGTTGAAAGAAGCAGAAAATAGTGTAACCTACCAAGCATAAATTTATTTTTCACCAATAACTGAATTTGGCTGTGTCAACCAAAGTTGCAGGCAGCTAGTTCACTTATTTATTAAAATCTTAAATCAGAGACCAATGGAAGGTTATTTATTTAACTCCTACTCTCTGAAAAGATTTGTTGAAAATCCTGGTCCTGAGAACCACAACATTCAAAGAAATGTGCACAGAAGGATTCCAGATGAATAAGCTATCAATACATAGTAACTCTGGGCTCAAAGTTTCAAGAATTCAGTAAAAAATGAAAAAAAAAATTAAGCACAATATTTTTCTGCTGGAATTCTATACTAATACTTGCAGTCATAATTTAAGAGTATGGAAAATTCAAACACTCTGGGAAACAGATCCAGAAGGAAAACTTAAGAACGCTCTTTCCACTGAAACCCAAACCTTCAGGAAGAGAAGATACAGGAATAATTAACATACAACAACTAATGCATTCATCAGCAGAATTTCAAATCTTGTCCATTCTGGAGCACAATAAAAGTCAAGTTCCTTAATGAGTGCATAGGCGATTTTTTTTTTTTTCCCCCCTTAAGGCTTCACAATGGTGCTTACTGTCTGAAAGGCAAATTCCTCTACTTGCTATCCTGCCCTGAAGCTAAGACACAAATGACTACAAGTTTGAAGGAAAACTGCTTGAGGATGATGTAATCTGGTAAAACTCTGATAGTTACTTAATGATTATCTGAACTGTTTAAGGACTCTCTTCTCACTCCCAGGAATCCTACTGGAACTGGTAAAACTGCTAATCAGGAACATTTGACACCTAAGCAAAAAAAAAAAAAAAAAAAAAAAAAAGGAATATTTTTTCAGAATAATCAAATTTGGGCTGGAAATAAAGGACACCTCTGGACAAAATAAGAAAATTTAGAAGTGTCTTTATAATCCATCACTACAGACAGATATTATCAACAAATTTCTTATGCATTTCTTGTCACAATCCAGATATACATGCAGATAAAAAAAACCCAAGGGCATGACTCAGGGTAAAATGAAATATTGTGAAACTTAAAGACAGAAACGAGTCCTAAATTCTAAACAGAGATCCTTAGAATCCCTTATGAAAAATGTAAATATTTCTGTAAATAGAGATTCAAAGCTATATCCTTTATTACCTCTTTTTTAGAGATTAACTACTTGTGAGAATGCATTGCTCTGATGTGAACTTTGAAGTTCTATTTTATTTTTTGGAAACTTAAGACCTCTCCTTAAAGGGAAAAGCATTACTCAAAACAATTGCATGCCACCTAAGCCAGTCTGTGGCAATATCAGCAATTTTAACACAATCTTGTTTCTAACCTTACCAAGAGTAATCTCTAATATGGCTAGATTTGCTATTCCAAATGGAAAGCTGTGGCAGTTGTCTCAATACCTGCAGAAATTTGCTAGGCAAGAGGTAAACAAAGCTGGCTGACATGCATTTCCTCTTGAACAAACGTGTCCCTTACCTGACAACCTGCAATAATCCTGGGAGTCCTCATTTGCAGTGATTTCAATATCATTCTCATCCTTCTTGATGACAGACATGTCCGTGGCATTGTGGAGGGAACTTCATTAACATTTTAAGTAGTTGATACTGCTCATTATAAGGACTAGAAATACCTTATCACGTCTCTTACTATCATTTTTTGCATTGCCACATCTCATCATTACTTCATAAACACACTGTGAAGGTCTAATACACTTAAGTCTTTTTATTCTAACTGATGAAACTCAATATAGTAGAAATTATTATTTGCTTCTGATGCACACCTTTGTCTTTCGTACTATTAAAATTCATCCCTTTTTATTCTTTACTGCTCTCAATATTACCCAGTTCATCCTACTTGCTATTCAACTCCTCCTCTGCATAGAGATTGACCCCATCTCTGCTTTATCAGCAAATTTCTTTTGTGAGTCAAGGTCATTAAGGAGAATATTAAATAAGATTGTTCACTTGATGAACTCCTCTAATATCCTTTTTCCCTGAAATACTTCCACATCCAAGAATACCTGTCATCTTGGGTAGATAAGAAGCAGATATGTAATAGACAAGGGGTTAGGAAGGAACTTGATTGCTTGGAGCCTCTCAGAAACAGACTGAAACTTACTAGTATTATCAAAGGTATTGCATATTAATATTCCTGTTGTAGTGCTGGTACCAGACTTATGCCTCACCCTATAGTTCTACACACGGCATGGCCCTTGACAAGCTATTACCTTTTGTAATACCAAACTTATCTTCATCTGGCCCAAACATGAGTAAATGCTGCAAGAGTGGCTTGCCAGTGAACTAATAAAAGGGACTTTTATCAGCAAAATATCGAGTACAGGGTCAAGAGCTGGTGGAGGAATCCGAAAGCAAGCTGGGGAAGCCTGATTAGGGGGAGAGAGGCCTCAGACACCAAAACAAAGGAGCTGGTATGTCAGGCAGAATCTCCAAAGAAATCTCCTAATTTCCAAAGTAAAACCCAGCCTGTTTGGACAACAGAGTTAGTGAGGAAAGAGACAGATGCTCAGACTCTTAAATTGTAACTTAAATAGCTTTAGAATACAATACATTATGCAGTATCGTGATTCTTACTTTTTAGTATCAATACTTCAAAAGACTCAAATGGCATTATGCATCCTACTACAATAATGCTCTGCAATGCTTACAGCTTTGCCAAAGTGGTTTCACAGCTGTGCAAAAGAATGCTGCCCTCTTGTACTTTAGTGCTGACAGACAACTACTGAGACAGTCCAGGGTAGCTGGCAGTCCAGTGGCAATGGCAAGAAATTGGGCACCCTCAGCAACACTGCTGAGATAAAGAGCCATTGCTACCCTCAGCAAAATTGCAAGCTAAGCCAGTCTGGCACAAGTAAAGAGAAACTGGAAAGGAAAACAACAATAACAAAAACTTAATTGAACATTTTTGCCCATATTCCTGTTGTTTTTTGTGCCTGTTGGCCTATGTACATTGGAAATATGGATAAGTAAGGGCAGGTGTAGCAAAGAGACATTCCAAAGTGGAAATGAGGCCAAACAGCGGGCATGCAGGGACACCAGCTGTCTCACAGATCATGCTAGAGCTTTCTGGACTCAGGGTGAACCATGGTAGCACAGGAAGGAGGTGTGAAAGCAAATGTAAAATGAAGAACAGAAACAGACTGATTGCCTCTGAGTAACCTTAGTTCAAGCACACTGTCTGGCAATATATGGAAGTAATAACTGATTTTTGAGGCATGCTAGTTTACTTCCCAAGGATTTACTGTATTTTTTTCCCCTCTGCAAGTAGGTTGTGACTAGGTTACAGGATTTCACACAGAATCCAGAGTTCACTTGAATCAGGCAAGTAAATTCCCGCATCTCTATTCTGCTAAAGCACAGAAACCAAACTAACATATAGTTGACATACAGATATATCCCAAACCTAGCAGGTTGACAGCTACAGAAAGCTGATTTACGAAAAAGTCTGATATCAAGTTTTTCCTCTGTAGTTACAAGTCCGGTTTTTTGGTCAAACGAAGGTATTTACAGTCCTGAGTTAGCGTTAAGATATATAGAATAGTTACAAATTGAGTTTTAAAAGCCCTTACAAGTACCTTTGAGCAAGATACCCATAAAATTCAGTTAAATGCAATTTAATTTATTTAAATATAAAGGCTAATAGCATAGTGGAAAAAGAGCTGTACAGTCAATAGCCAAATGAATCAAGAATTCTTTTTCAGAGATCTTTGAAGAATTAAGCGAGTCACTGAAAATCCATTCTTAGAAAAGTCAGGAAGATCTTCCATGCTTTCAAATGACAGTTAATTGCCAATCAGTCTCCAAGAGTAGGTGTTGCAAACAAGGACAAGATATCAGAATTCAGAGTCAGAGATCTGACTAGCTGGAATATTTTCTTTGGATATTTTCCCATGGGAAAAGCAGTAATAGTAGAATAGATGTGATGAAAGTGTCATCTACAAGAAGCTTCTGATGAGAACATCAAGAACTGTATCAGCACTGATGTAGTACATGACTTTGAAAACCTCATATAAGGGAACTTAAGATTTAAGAACACTTCGTGACCAAATAAGCCTACAAAAACAAACAAACAAACAGAAAAAAACACTGTAAAATCACATTACGAAGATATGCAACATTTCTCAGAAATCTCATTTTTAAAATAACTGTTATACTTTATCTGGGCCTTCACTGGGCACATAGTAGTACTATAAAACAGACAAACCTGGAAAAGCTTCTCTATTTCATTTCTACTGTAACCCTTCACAAGTTTCTTAGAACAGCAAGGCTGAAAAATATTGCGTATATAAAAAGAATAGCTGTCACTTATCAAAGATACAGTAGAAATAATTCAAAGGAGAAGAAACAGATTTCACATGCTATTTAAAAAAAAAAAATAGTTATGTATTACTAGCTGTTTTAAATCAATTCATGACAAAGTATAAATAGGGGCATTGCTGCAAGAGTCCTTTTCCTTCACTTGTCTCATCAGGCATTTGCAGTACAATAGTGAGAATGCACATTCACATCTGTTCAAGTAAGTTGTAACAGGGCAATCATATTTGGATCCCATAAAGCAAAAGTGGAGAAAAACAGAAGACTCTGCTCCCTTAACAGAGGAGAAACTGAAGTCTTCTGCTGTAAAGACTATTACTGATGCTGTAATACAGCATCCAAGACATGATAACCTCCCCGTGCATTATTCTTTTCTGAGTTCTTTCTACAACTGAATTAGAGAAATCAAAGTATGATTTTTATTTATCAACATTTTAATATCGTACACTGACACCTACTTTAGAGCAAACTACTCTTTGATAGTAGGCATCATACTTCAGCTTTACAAATTTCCTTTTCTATGACTGTTATGTTTACTATCTACATGTAACAATCAAAAAGGTCAGTGAAATGGAAGGGTGATAAAAGAGCATGGTAGGAAAGGGGCTAGCACAAATAGAATGGTGTTACAAGGAAAAAAAAAGCATTCACTCACCTATGCAGATATAGGCTCCCAGGGAAAATGCCACACAAAAGGAATCTCCAACCAGAGACTCTTCCCCAGCAGCAGCCAGGCCTTCACTGGGGTCTAAGAGAGGTGCAGCCAGGCTCCACCTCTTCTGCTCACACAGCTGGATTGCCTTCACCTGTGCTCCCAGGGCTGACTGGGTCCTTTCCCCAGGTGCTCAATCAGTGCTTCAAGCCCTGACTCAACAGTTAGTATACACTACATAAATACACTTTCAAGTCTATTAATCTCTTTATGAGAAAAATCTCATGTGTAAATTATCAAGACATCTTGAGGTTTAGTAAGTGAAAGTGACACAAAATTCCCTTTTGCTTTTTAAGCTAATTACCTAATTGATGCATTTGCTTCATTAAGCTTTAGATTTTTTTTCTTCTTCTTTTCAAGTACCAAAATGCCATGAACTTTTGAGAAGTTATCACTTTCCACTGACTGGCTTGAGGATCACTTTAAAGTGATGTTTCTTGGAACCTTTCAGTAAATAAGGGCTCCATTATAATTTGTATCAACGGCACATAGATCAATATTTAAGAATTTGCACAAATAATATTCACAAGAACATAAACTCTGTTAATCTCTGAATATCCCAAGATGAGTTATTTATAGTAGAGGCTCTTTGCCTGTGCCAAGATGTAACTGTCTTTTAAAAGTGCAGCTTTGCAGAGTTAAGAAATTAGATAATTCAAATTAGAAAAGTTGCTACACATGTTTTTGCAAAGAAGAAAAATTAGTAGCAGAGAAACGTAATGATTAAAGCCAGTAATAGAAATTCAACCACATTCAACTCTCTCATAACAGGTAAGAAGGCTTTTGAAAATGAATTAAAGCTAATCATATCAGTATACAGCACTTATTCAATAGAATAATACTTACTTCATGTTTGAGCTGTCAAAAAGGGATATTACTGCTCTTCCACGACACTCCTTTTGTTGAACTTTATTAATAATAATATTGAATGTAATTAGTAACTATCACAAATTTCAGCATGTGGACTCTCTTTAATTCGCTCGCTAAAAGATACTTCTAAAATTAACAAAGAAAAACGCAGTTGCACTCATATAAGTTTGGAGAAGTATACTGTCTGTTCTACATGCAATTCTCTCTGCCTATATCACTGGAGAGGACTAAGGCTACTTTTCACTGAAGTTGCCATTTCAGATGCAAATTAGAAGGCAGAACAGACTGTAGAATATTTTAGTTTAGTGGGTAGAAAAATATGCACGTTCAAGTAATGGAATTTTCACTCAGTCTTGATATCTATCTATATCAAGGTAGACAGGCTTCCAGTTACCATTGTTGTTTCCAGTTTCCATAAGCAACGTAATAATCACAGAAGATGGAACCAGCTGTCACTATTAAAGTGCCAGAAGTGATAAGGGATGTTCTAAAAGATGTCAGAATATAAGGGAATGGTATTTTGGAGTGGTAACAAAGAGGAAAAACTGACTACTAGAATCCTACGTCAAGTGCTGAGCAAAACCTATGTGAGAGGGGAACAAAAATCTGTTTCAAATTTAACTCTTGTCAAACATTACCTTTTTATTGGTGTACGTTTGAAGGTGGAAAGCTGAGCCTGTATGTCTCTGATGGGCAGCTCAGAGTCCATTCAGGAAGCTGGATGTTTAGCTCACAATTTCCTTTCCACTTGCAATGTGGAAGGATCCCCTGTCTGGCTAGAGAGCTATGTGCAGCCACTTAGGGATCAATCTTATTAGTAGCAATTAATGGAGCTTCCTTAACTTGTGCTGTGATCTGGCAACAATTCTGAAATCCACATAGGTATACTTTTGCTGATTTATTTGTAATTCATTTATGGATTTTTCTTAGAGACTCCAGAGGAATTCATTAAATCCATCTATAACATCAGATTCAATACTATCAATATGAGCAGATACTGTACAGAGAGAAGAGTACATAGCTTTTGCTTCTCAAGCTTTTGCTTCTGCAGTGTTCTAAATTCAGCATCAAAATATAAACTCAAAGGACGTTTTTATGTTAAGAAACACACACAGTAGGATTCCTCAATGTATGGCTTTTGAAAAAGTTAGTGTTAAATAGTTAAATAAAAGTTAAATAATGTTAAATAGTGTTAAAACAGGCAGTACCGAAAGAATGTGAACTTCACCAGATAATTATGCTGATTGTTCTCGTTCTGTAGAGACAGCAGATAGACATAATCACCCATCTTTGCAGGGGTACTTCCCACGTACATATTATAGACCGGGAATGCTATTCACAGAATCACACAGAATCACAGAGTGGGCTGGGTTGAAAAGGACCACAATCATCATCTAGTTTCACTCCCCCTGCTATGTTACCAACCACCAGACCAGGCTGCCAGAGCCACATGCAGCCTGGCCTTGAATGCCTCCAGGGATGGGGCATCCACAGCCTCCTTGGGCAACCTGTTCCAGTGCGTCACCACCCTCTGAGTGAAAAACTGCATCCCAATATCTAACCTAAACCTCCCCTGTCTCAGTTTAAAACCATTCCTCCTTGTCCTGCTATTAGTGCATATGAGAAGGGGAAACTGTATTATTGGGAGTTCAGCAAACTCATTGTGTGAGGTTTCTGCTATTTCTGAATAAATTATCGAAACTGCAGGAGTATTTCAGTCTCTATTGCAGACTGCTTTTATGTCTCATCTAAAACTCATAGCATCACATAAAGTAGAACTAGTGTCTACCACTATAATAGTGGGTAACCAGTGAAGTAAAAGACGTCCTAAAAGATGTCAGAATGCAATAAGGACTTATTTTGGTTGAAAGATTAGATACTTTTCATTAGAAGCTTGAACTTCAACTAAGCATGTGGCTGAATCTTTGCTGCCCTTAGAAACACAGAGCATTGCACTGAGAAAAGCCTAAAAATGATACTCTGAAAAGACATGTTTAAAAAAAAAATCTAGATTTTCTGCTTTGTGGCCATTATTGGGTTAACTCTGTATCTGAGGATACAGAGATCCATTTCTGATTAGAAATTATCCATCAGGAAGAACCAACCCAGTTTCCTAATCCCATCCCTTTGTGCTTGGATAGTGTCTTTATGCTCCTTCTGAATCATTTCTGCTTCCACCTCTTGTTTACTTCTTTCTTATGTCGAGTTTTGTCAGAACTGCCTCGTTTATCCTACAAGCCTCCTACTGGCTTTACTTGATTAAATTCTCTAATTTCAAGATGGACAGTTCTGGAGCTTGGAGATTGCTGAAAATTAACCAACTCATCTGGTTATTCTCTCTGTGGCCATGCTCCACGGGATCCTTCCATGCAGGTCCATCAACAGGCCAAAGGCTGTTCAGAAACTCATCACTGTAATCTTGCTTTTAATCATTACTTCCTTGTAGGATGCTGAACTTCTTCATTTCACAGTAAAAACAGTGACTTCTCCAAGCCTCAAAATCCCCAACAAAATATTCCTTCTTTGTAAGCATAATGTTGATCTAACTGTTTTCCTTTGCGGTTCCTTGATTACCTATGTCATAAATTAATCTCATTTTTCCTTCAGTTCACCTCTTTTTCCTTCACCATGTTGCCTCTACAAGGGAACACTTGCAAGGCAAAGCAGGCAGAATCATAAGGAGTGTTAACCAGAGGATGAGATGAATTAGAAATCAACAGTTGATGGTATGGTCTCCTATCTGAGCATTCCTACAGCTGTTACAGAGACAGGATCCATCACAACACAATCAATAGTTTTTTTGGAGAAACTAAGACAATTTTGCCTCTAGCTGTCCAACAGGCTTAAGAACATTTTTTTTTTCCTGGCATTTCCTGTGGAAGGTATTCTGGTGATAAGCCTAATTTAAAAAATAGTGAAATGGAATATCCAATGATATGATAAGATATAGTTAGATATCTAACATGACACTACATGGTGAAGGTGCTTGTTTCTTTGTTCTGTATGACATTACTGTCCTTTTTTTCTGCTCTTGCACAGTTTGAAGAAGTTGGCTGTGAAACCTATCAGCACACAGTCAAATTCTGCAGTGGATCAGATTGCAAAAGAATAGTTAGAAATTCAGTAAAGCTTGCAGTTTGTAGGCTTAACTACATAGTGGTACCTGGCACACTGTGTCACCATGCTCAGTAACCAGTTACAATGGTCTATTCAGACTGCCACCATATTTCTCATTTTGATTCTGTACTTACAACGCCTTCACTTTTGGTTCAAATTATGCAATGAATTAAAACATCTTTAAAGTGGGAAGCAAACAGGCACTAAAAATTAGTTTCAGTAACCCTTGCTGTGTGGAAATTGAATGATAACATCCCCTGCAGGGGTGCAGAGATTTACAAGTAATCATATCTGTTCCTACCAACCATTCAGATCCTGGACAATATGTAAATATCAGGCTCCCCATAGTGCGTCTAATAATTTGCCCATGCTCACTTTCAGCTAATAATTTGTTCATCCCCAAAATAATTTTGTAATCTGTAAAAGTTTGGTTTAAAACAGATTTGAAGCTCTGTGATAAAAAAGAAGAAGAATTTTGGAGTTTAGGCCTAGACACAACATAGCTTTCAAAGGCCTCTTAATTGAAATCAAAACAAAAGTAGAAAATCTATATTACACAGCACAGAAGCCTTTAAAAATTCATTTGTCTATCATCTAATATTTTTGTTCGTGATGGCTTCATACTAAAATTTGACAAACATTAATAATGGAAAAACGTGAGAAGAATTTGGTGTTTCTAAGAATTTCGTTTACATTCTGCAATTCATTCTTTATGTGGCATAACGGTAAGTGGTGAATGCTAAGATCAGATAGAGGTCTGCAGTTTAACAGTTGTGAGTATGCAAGAAATGCACATATTTTACTGGTACAGCACGGGGAAAATAGAGGGTTAACATTAACTGTTCACCTATTACTTTGATCGCTTTGTCTGTAATTTCTCTTATGCAACTGCATAATGAAAGAAACTCTAACAGATTTTTCTTTTGCTTTTCTTTTTCCCTTCTTCCTGGCATATAACTGGCATATAACTTCCATGGTTTTTGATCTGTTCAAGTAAAACACGGTCACAGCAATTCTGCTGATCTCGCTACCAAAAATAACTTATTCAGAACAAAGACACACATACACATCAATGCACACTCACACAAAACTCTTTAACAAGATGTAGCTGCTGCATCTCATTCAGACAGCAACGACACCATGACCACTTACTTCCAACCCCCAGTTCCTAGTGACTCTGCTTCCAGAGGAGATACAGGCCGTGCTATGCTTTCATAAGACAGGCAAGAGAGCTTCTTTATAGCTTTCAGGTATTTTTTGAAAGTATTCCCATCTTGCATTCGCAGAGTAAATACAAAGATTTTCTGGAAATGTTACAGCCTTTATCCGTGATGGCTGGATTTCCCTCCTGCCTACTCTCTGCTAAGCACTGCCACTTCCAGAGAAGTTTGAGAAAGCGAAAATAAAGTAAACCTGCATGCTGGTGTGCTGTATATCACTTCTGCTATGCAAATGATTGTTTAGAGAAGAATAAAAGGCTGTAAATATTTTGAGAAGTGGGTCCCCGGTGTCTCTTCAGTATTCCAAATTGTGCTGTGTGCTTCGTAATTATGTAATATATGGAATACCAGCTGGTTTGAATTGTTCTCAGGGGCTTTGGACGATATCAAAATGCTCTGCTCCCCCAGTGAGAGCCATAATCAAGCAAGTCATACCGTAACGTCAGACCAAATTGACATTGAGTTGTTGGCTTTTAACGCACTTTAAACCAGATGTCAGTGCTGTACACTGTGATTGTTAAGTTTTTTATTCTTTTTTCTTAGATAAAGTATTATTTCTCTGACAAAGTAACGCTCTGGTATGTAGAGATTCTCTCAGAAGTTGCATTTTATATTTTCTGAAGAGATAGATATCCAGATGCTCATTTTCCACCGCTATGGCAAGGAATGCAGTGAATGCTTGTTTTGCTGTCATGAAATAGCACACGGAAACAGCCAACACATGCATTGTTATGTTTGCATCATGACAGTTTCTTAAAGCAAAGTCTTTAGGGCAAACTTATTGATTCTTAGTGGCACGAACTGAAAGGAAGTGGTAGCAGCTTTTTGTTAAGGCAAGCCTTTCTTTTACAATATTTTTGAAGATGGCTCTGTGGTACTTTACAAAGCAGTCACCTCCTAGAATTTCTCCAGAGCTCCTTCCAAAATGCAATGAGAAACTAATCACAAAACTAGAGACTACAATCGTATACCCATTTTATGCAATCTAAAAGAGAAGCCGAGAAAGTTCTCAAGCTGCTGTTTTAATGACATCCTTACTTAAGAATCGCGGTTAAATCACTCTCTTTTCACAGAGATTACAGCTTCCTTCATCATATTCTTAATCATTTTTACTGCTACAACGAGAAAACTTCCAGTTTTTATGATAGGACAAAATGCTTCCTTCCTTTGCATAACACACCATTCCAGGTGAAAAACCCTGTAAGCCAAAGAATGAATCATGAACCCTTCATCATGTTTTCTATGTCCGTAGATACGACCATGATGGAGCTGGCTGTAACTGTAGAGGCTGACCTTCTTGTCACCAAAAGCAATAGCAGGATTATCCTAACAGAGAATTCCACATTGCAGCCCAGACTCAAGGCCCGGGAATCACGGTGCAGCTTGCTACCCTGGTGCCCAGCAGCCAATCTTTTGGCACCACCAACCAGCCCTTCACACAATGACCACACAAACACTATTCACAATGTATAACTTTCTCACACTAATAGCCAAAAATCTGCCATGTTTCAAAGACGCAAGAACTTAAGCATGGCTGCCATGTGTCACACATAATCAGGAGATCAGTTCATGTTACTCTTCATCCTTCCACCTTTCCTCGCGCACTCACCAGCTCAGCACCCTGATCCCCTGTCAGCCATTCTGCTGATTCCAAGCTGCTTTGTGCACTGCTGCTCAAACTGAGATGTGAGAAACAAAGGCTGCTAAGAGATTACGGGTACTGTTAAACAAAGCTACTGCATAAGGGATGGAATTCAGCAAATGCTTGGCTGAAAGAGACTGAGAGGAAAATAAAAATAACCCAACTGCTAATGTGTATAGTCAAATTCCTAGCTGAACCACAGTGATGTTACCTCCCTGAGAGATTAATATTGTGCACCTTTCAGGCTGCACTTTTAAAATTACTTTACACAGCCATCTTCTATGCAGAATAAGCCTTTCTAAAACTGAAGTGGCTGTTTTATACATAAATAGTTAATACTATTTTGTTCTATTTTTTCTTGAATCCATCCTTTGAAGGTGGATTTTTTTTCTTATCTATTACATTATATTCCATGTGTCAAAAACTGACTTTCAATCCTTCTTCACCCAATAGGAGTCTGTAAGGAATCCATATCAAAATGGAAATTTGCAATCTTCCAGCCGAATGAGTCCTGAAATAAACCTTTTGCTTCAAGTCTGCTGGAATTTAAAGAAAGAAAAAACTAGCAAAAAGAATACAATCAGCTCTAGTACTCTTACAAAAAGGATTTTCTTCTGAACTGCTTAACAAAAGTGTTAATATAAAGGTGTTGCATTTTTACCTAGGATGCTAACTCTTATGTTCTTATCTTTTAAATTAGTTTTCTGCTAGTTCACGTTATCCAAGAAAGAGGAGTGGTATTTTCAAGAGGCATTCAGAATTTTTTTAACAAAAGTGCCTAAAGAGGGGCTCCTAAATCTATATTTCAGTTTTTAGGAGATGCTTCTTTTGGGCATGAGTAACAAACAGTTCTACTTGAAGGTATTCACCATCCTTAAAATAACTGAAAGCAGGTTTTTATTCAAGATCTATTAAAGAATGAAAGAATCTCTCAGTTAGTCAGATGAGTCACATAACATTATGATTAAAATAGATACAACAGACTTATGCCTTTTTGAGACCAAGGTCCTGCGGTTGGTTCAATACACCAAATTTCAAGAATCAACCAGGAGCCAACGGTGGGATCAGAGCTACAGTTTTCTTGCTAACATTTGTTCCTCTAATAGCAGTTATCCCCTGGGTTTCTTTCCCAGAATCATCTCTTGCAACTGTGCTTCACTGATTGCTTGTGATTCAAGGACATGACTGTGCAGAAAATTCATCTCAGCAGGCTGGAGGGGTGTTCCATTCATATTTGAAAACTGCAGGCTTCACAGTAATATGTTTTCAGCCTTGCTCCAGCACAGTAACTACAGAGCAAACAGCTTCTTAGAAAATATCAACACCTGACTTCCAGAGGCAACAAAAAGCAGCATGATTTTTGAATCACAATGTGATGTCTGTCTGTTTAGATCTTTAGAAAAGGGTTTGTATGTGGAAGCAATTTATCTACTCTGAAGTTTAACGTAATAAAACCTTGTTTCAAAAAATACTTGCAATATTGTGTCAGACTGTAACCATCTGCAGAAGCAACATGCCATTTCTTTACTTAAACTGATCAATAGAGTTGCTCTGGTAAATTTTAGTTCACACTTTTTTAACTGAGACTATTTATGGGAGCTGTTTCTCCTAAGTCTTTTAGAAACTTATTTAAAATTAATAAGAAAATTATACATTAACAACAAATTCTGAAATATGCCACATAAAAATAAGCAAAGATTACCTTTACTCAAGCACAACTACACAGCTAATTGGTATTTCTCCTTTCTATCCCTACCTCAATGCTAAATCTGATCCAGAGATTTTGGATTGGAGAATGGCAAATACAAAGGAAATCTGTTATTTATCATTACCAGTGGGTTGGATGTTGCTAGAAATGTGGTGATAAGATCTTAGACCAATCAGAATCAAACCACTGAAGGCAGACATAAACAATCATTATGAAAAAGGCTTTAAAAGTTAGCAAAAAGAGAAGCTCTAGCCATGTTAAAAACTTCAATTATAGTTTGGCATACTGTGTAGTTTCAGCATTTCTTTGATGCTCAAGTGTTCAAATTACATTTAAATTTGCAAAAAAATAGAATGCGGTTCTCATCACATGTGATTTCTTCATTTTATGAGTAACATTAGCAGATAAATGGACTAGGGATAAGGATCACTAAATCAACACTAGTTTTGGTGGTTTTTTTGTTTTGTTTTGTTTTGTTTTTTGTTTGTTTGTTTTTTAATAATTGCCTCCCTAAAAAGCTTTTAGATGATGTCTGGAAATGTATTTCAACCACTAAGAAATTTGGAAACATGCTCACATTCTCGTATAAACTGAAGGCAGTATAAATACCATGCGAGATATAGGAAAAAATTACAAAAAATTGTTTTATTGTGGGAATATAATTAAAGACTACATTTGTGTTTACATAATGAATTTCTTGGCAGCTGTACCTACTTCGAGTGTTTTAGAGATTATAAATTTGCTAACTACTAAATTGGTAATTATTTTAATTTATACAAAGACCGCTTGTAAACAGTGATATGGAGAAAGAAGAAATACAGAGAAATCTGATAGTGGAACAGTAAAAACACAGAGGAACCCAGAATACAGCCCACAGTAACACCAGGAAAGTTTGAGCGCTGGTAAATGGTGATGCTGAAAAAAATTCAGAGAAAATGGCAACTCCCAATATAATGTTATGACAAGGAGTATTAATGAAATCCTTGGGTGTGAGCAAGCACTCAGAAAGATATACATAACACAAGCAGAAATAATGACCTTGCTATAGTGTTAAATTGACATGAGAGTATTTCACATGCATTTGGCATTCATTAACCAAAAATGAACAACTCTTAGATGTAGTTAGGATTCAGAACAGATCCACATATGTTATGTATTAAGAAAGTGACTGCAAGATGACCAGATGAGCAACTCCCTCAATGGAATATTCCTAGATGAGGTTGCAACGGCCGGCGTTAAGCCCCCAAAAAGAAAGGGATAGCTGGAGCCAGCCACTTCTCTATACACTGACATGAAGTTTTAACTGTAGGTATGTGCCATAAGCCCAAGCACCTGGCACTTCAGTCTTCCTGTTTGTGCCTGCTGAAGGACATCCCAGTTTGGAAGTTGCAGTGAGGAGAACTTGGGAGAATGCCACCATGTGTTTGCAGGACCCATCAAGCACTTCTCATTCACATTTTGTGATTTGACAGTTCTGTACTGGCCGCTGTGAAGAAACATATGCTGCCTGACCCAATTCACTTAGCTGACCAAGTTCAAATATTACATAGCAAAAGTTATATAAAAATTAGCAATATTTTTCAAACTGTCTTTTTTAGTTTTATTTCTGTGTTGGGAGAACATACAAAAATTTGAAGTCAGTTTCAGTTGGAGGGTCCACTGAAGAAGGACAAATTGCAAGTGCTCCTCAACTGCAAAGAACAGAAGGATTAGAATGGAAGAAAAATGAAGAGACCAGGCTACAGATATGATACAGGGAAATAATACAAGCAGATCATTTTTACAACAGGAAAGAAGATATTTTGAACAGGTAAAATATAGCAATATACACAAAAGGGGTGTACGTATATATATATGTATGGAGTGTATATACATATATATAGACACACATACTTAGGATATATATACAGGTATAATGTGTGTGTATATATCTATATATATCTCAAGGAGGAATTGAAAGAAGATGTAGAACCCTACATGAAGAAGAAAGTTATTTAGAGATGATGTGAGAGATGATTTGGTAGAAAAATACCAGGAGGCCTCAGACAACACAGAATTTTAGCTTGAGGAGGAATTCACTAGATGCTTGGTAAAAGTTTAAAAAAGGAGCTTCAGAGCTAAAAGGCTAAGAAAGAGAAAGAACCACTGATAGAAAGAAGTGTGAAAAATATGACTATTTTGAGGAAGAAAAGACAGGGAATTCACATGGGATGGTATTTCAAAGGGCCAACTATTTACTTAGATGCCCAAAGTACTGATGAAGAATTTGAGTGACTACCAAGAAAGATCAGATGCTAAACCAAAGATGCAGTAGGTGGAGAGAAGTAAGTGTTGGCACACAGAGATATAAAGACTGCCTGCATCCACGACAAATGGTAAAACCAACATTAACTATTCTAAACATCCTTAAACATGCTAATAATTAATCAAGACAGCATATTAAAAAATGCTATTTAACAGAAACATGTACTTGAAACAACGTTTCCTCAGCATGAACAGCCGTGAGTTTCATCAGCTTGCAGACGTATTTGGGATTCCCACCCCCTGTACTCAGCTTTTTTCACATGCTATACATCTGAAAGAATATACAAACAGCACTTAAGCATGTACATCTCTCTCCAAATACTTATCTCAAACTGATTACTGGAGTATGTATTTACTGCCTGTCTAAGCTGTAACATAAATTACTGAAGGACTCAAAGCAATCAAAAATGATAAGCAGTGTCATGCAACAAACACAATTATTTCATGCACTAACAGAGAGTAGACACACTGTGTCATATGAAAAGATTAATTACCCATTTCCATTGAATTAACTGGAAATGACTTGACAAAGTAAAAAGAAGAGGTGCTGCGTTTTGCTCCTCTCCTGGTTGTACACTTTCAAAGCTGTCACATATTTTCATATCAGAGGGAAAAGAAACCCATGAACTTCTTTGAAATTTTTACAATCTAGTTCATCAGATACACCTAAAACATGTTTGGAAGTACTTATTATGATAGAATTCTGAGAGGTTGGTCAAATCTCACTCAAGTCTACAAAAAAACTGAGCTAGCGCTACTCCTGATAAGTCAGGCAGCTTCCAAGATTATCAGAGAGCTTTTATTATGCTTTGCTCACAGGCATCCAATAAATTCAACCATCTTTTCTGGTATATTTTTCATATTTTTAACTTTACCTTTTATATCATCACCTTTGAAATAGGAGTCCAGAAATGCATTCTGTCTTTTACCACTGAAGAATCCTGTTCTTTCAGCTGTTCCCTACCAGCACTTCAACTTCAGTCTCTCAGATTCTTTTCTCATGTAGGACAGCATCATACCTGTGAGATTCCTCTTTGATATCTAAACAGTATCAGTGAAGGAACACAGCACACATTTTTCGTACTTCTATGTAACTGCTACAAAAGGCACTGGCAGCAGCACAGTTTCTGTGAAACACAGAACGTCCATCTTCAAACCAGAGATTACTATTTGTTATCCCTTACTACTACTAATACAAGCCATATTTTGTGATATATCAAAGCAATTACTGTCTTTGAAACAATTCATAGGGCCCATTTGCACAATTTGGTCAAAAAAAACAAGACCTGAAGCTAGGACAAAGTCTTGCTCTGTGTCAAGAAGTTCCACGACTGGTAAAAGACCATCCTGTTTCATTGTTCCAAACCTTATTCTGCCAGCTTCTGTTCAAGCCCCTCTTTCTTACAAAGGAAGAATTTTAATCTCATCAACAGGCTTAGTAAATGTATGCTTATGACCTTCCCTAGGTCATAAAGCTGAACACTGTCCTAGTTGAGATTCCAGCAGTGAGCCCACTGCTACATGAACTATTCCTAATGCTTCGTTTCTGTCTTTTGCTCCACTAGCTATCCATACAATGAATTGTATAGGCAGCAATCCTATAGTTATTTAGTTTCCTTAAAACATTTGGAAAAAGAATTTGTTGCAGGCCATCTGGAAATTCTGACACACTGTTTTGCCCACATACTTACTGAAAACTTCCAAGAATTCCAGTGGCTCTGTGACTCAAAGACTGCATTTAAAAAGCCACTACGTATGCTCCCCAGTAAATCATTTTAATCCATGTGTCCATTAACTATTTTACCACACTTTCTATTCATGTCCCTGAAAATTATATTTGCCTGTTGCAGACTAACACCTGTAAAGATTACAGGCCAATATTAATCCCAACTTTCCAGAAAAACTTTAAAAACTGGTGCCACTGTTGTCACTTTCCAATTCAAGTACTGCAGTGGGATATGTGATGAATTACAGACTGTAGTCTGCTACAAAGCAATGAGGAATAAACACCTTTTAAAAAGAAAAAGTCATTTTCAGCTGATGATACGTGTGTCTGATAGATGTGGAGCTGCTGGATATGCTATTACTTCCACTTTCTCTAAACTGTGCCTGAGTGCATATATACATTATCCTCTTAATATTGAAACTATTCCTCCTCTAAATAATAAAGATAGACATATTCTGGAGTAATGATCTTCTGAGTTCGTCCAGTCAGTGGTTTGTATGCAGTACTTGCCAGTGTATCTCTTTCATCACTCACAAAAGCAACTGTAAGAACACAGACCTTAAACAGCACCCTTCCCAAGATTTCTGCTTAAATTTAATTGGATTTGATGACTTCCCATTGCCTCCAGACTTTGGCACAATTAAGATCACATTTAATTATAATTGAAAATAGTTAAATTTCCATTACAGAGCCGCTTTGTTATGAACTTCTGTCATCCCAAATGCCTCAGACAAAAGACTGCAGTAGATTTAACAGAACTGAGTATCTCTGACCTACATACCTGTCATCTACACCAATGCTTCTCCATAAATCCAGTTTAAAAAATTTCTTCTCTTGTCTCACCAGCAACCCTGGGTTACTGTTAAGAAATACAGATTTAAATTACGTACAGAAAACATGTATTAGCCATAACAAAATGCAATCTACAAATGTTCACACTAGGTTAGGTTACTCTTCATGCGAAGAATGTTCTCTGCTTTGTCAGACTCAGGTGGTTTTACTCTGCAAAAAGGACAAAACTAAGGATTTTTGTATATTACTTTTGTATACTTTTGTATATTTGTCTCATGACAACACTGACAACATTTCATCTTAATACAATCCAGTCACAGCAACTACTGCAGAAAATTGCTTACTGTTTGCTGGCACCATGGGAGACCATCATTACTGACAAGATTGAGAAACCCATCAATGACAACACAGGATTCAATCTAACTGTAGCATCCAAATGCTGTGGTTTTTTATGAGGACTATTTTCTTGCATCTCTTTAATTCTTATTCACGTCCATTGGTCCTTGACTCACATTGAGATTCAATGCAATAAAGGCTTCAGCTTAACCGAATTCAATCTCAGAAATCATCAAAAAGCAAGATTTATGTAGTAATTTTTAGAAAACCTTATGATAGCTACCGATTCAGGTGAGGGTACTTGTAAGTCCTTCTTCAATAGTACTACAATGACATTCACCTGTTTCTTTCCCTAAGGAATCACACAGGACCATCTATTCTGTATCACGCTATGATGATACGTTAACTTCTTTGTGGATGTTTCATAGAAGCCAGCTACCACTTGTGCTGCCATCTTTGTTTGATTGGGATTCATTTACCATATGGTAGATTTTTTCAGAAAAAAAATAAATTCACCTTTCAGATCACTCACTTTGTGTAAGACTAAAGCTATCAATTCTCACAAAGATTGTTCAAATAGGATACAGAATCTTTTGACCACATACAACTTGTTGAGCTTGCAAATGTGACTGAACAACAATATCACCAAAACGAGAACAAAAAAATACAGGCCTACTGATTGCTTCTTTGCTATTGTAAATGGTATGTCTATACGTCCAAAGCACTCACTGTGATTTAGAAAAAGACAAAAAGTACATCCTTCTTGTGACCACGACATAAGACCTAAAGATTTATATTACCTTCTATTGAACTTGAAGCACGTGTCATTCCTATGCTTCACCAGTTCTTCAGTATTCATCTGCAGTACTAACTTCTTGTTTTACTGAAATCTACTATTTCATACCATGGCAAAGATCTACAGTGCTGTTTTCACAAAGTAGAGTTGAACACACCTGTAGTTAGAATCTCTCATGCAGAAAAAAAGTGTGATTCATCTTATTTCTTGTTTGCTTACACTAGCCTTCAGCCTCTATTTGGAAGATTCTTCCTAAACATATATTCAGAATCTCACTGGTAAGAGGTGCGGTTTTCTTTTGATTATTGTAAATTGGTGAAAAAAATCTGTCGAAATACATGCAAAACATCTGTTTTTCAAATTTGGTCCTATTTTGTCTCTTTGAATAACCAGTGTGAAGAACTAAATCTGGGGTTTGGTTTGGTTGGTATGTTGTTGGTTTTTGTTTTGTTTTGTTTTTCGCTTTATTTTTTTTAAGATTTTTAAAGGCACTTGAAAAAAATGCATCTGGCTGGCTATCTTTTATCTTTTGTAGCCTAAGGCTGGTTCCATCCCAAGCAAAGTCATCAAAGACTACTTCACTATGGACATCGCATTAAGCTATCTTGTCATTGTACAAGAAGGATGAGTTATGTTGATGCTAGGAAGCAATTTCTCTCTGTTTCATTGTTCCATTATACAGATCAGGGTGCAAAGCCAGTATTGGCAAAAATACAAGAAACATGGCAAGAGAGAGAGACAAACTTTCAGAAAAAAACAAATGTGCAAATGGAAAAATACAGCTGTGTGCTACAGTATGTTGACCTATTCCAAACCATGTGTTCAAATAACTCTCAAACAAGGTGTGGTAAGATGTACTTTTTTTTTTTTTTTTTTTTAAATGCAAGTACAATAAATGTAAAAAATATAACAACGAAAAATATATCTGGAACTTAAAGTCAGGAAATAGAATAAATATACATACAGAAGAAAACAGGTCTTTTTTTTTTGCCCCCATTCATTTCCTCATAAGTTCTTTTTTCTTTTTCTAGCTCCAATCTGTTTTTAATCTTTAAACTGTGAACTGCTCTGTGTGATCTCTTTTTTCTGTTAACACTGACTGTTATGAGCTATTCTTCATTGAAATTACTGAGTGAAACAGTAGGGTAATTGCTAATAATGTATCTAGAATTTCCTTATGATACTTCCAAATATTTCACTGCTTAAAATTATTTTACAGTGTTTTTTCAATATTTACGTTTCGGGATTTTTTGTGGGAAAAAAAATTACACTAGGCAAAGACAATTACACTTCAGACTACAGGCTCGTCCCTAGGTACATCCAGTTGCTTCTTGGAGTTTTTCAATGTACTGCAATATATATATCTTCAAAATATGAAAAACACTGCACACTGACTAAACACTACTTACACTGAAATACTGGAAAACACAGCATAAAAATTCATTGACTTTTGAAACCCCAGACATGAAATAAACTAATGTAGAATTGTCAGCTTCACATCCATATGATTATGTGCACGTACACATTTTCCACTGTTTTATTTGAAACATCTTAAAGATATAAAAACGCATTCAGAAGACGTTATGTTATTGTTGAATGAAACCACATCTTAATTCACCTCTGCAACCTCTGCTTCCTCTGAATTTACCTCATTATGATTCCTACTTTCTTCCTTACCTGCAATCTGGCCTTGAATAAGGCTTAATTTCAATAAGGCTTAAATTGTGGAAGACCAGAACTCTGTGGAGAGGATAATGAAACTTAATGCTAATCTTGGAGAAAACAGGGTGTTTTTTTTGATTCGGCCTCTTTACCTCCTCCTTTAGTCAAGGCCTTCAGAAGACAGCAGTTCAATTTTTTTCTGTCACCTAACTTTATCACTTATACCAGTCAGCACACCCTAGTACTACAGCATTTACACTCTAGGGAACATATTTATTTTTATATGAGGGTGAATATTTATTCAGCACAGAGAAGTAAAGTGTTGAGTCTTTTATACATTGCACAATAGAAACAGCACACTAAAACAAGGTATCATTGTATGGTTCCAGCAAAAGGGTCTGATAATTACAGAGTATACACACTGTTAAAATACAGTTATTCACTAATTCACTCGAACATTACACTTCTGAAAGGGATATTTTTCCCCAAGGATAAAGAATATGCTCTGTGACTAAAATCAGGGATATACCCTACTTAAGAGTTCTTTCTGGATATTCTACAGGTCTTCATTAGTGGTAAACCTGAAATACAAATTGAAAAGAACATTTTTCATTAAAGAAAGAAAGAAAGAAAGGAAGGAAGGAAGGAAGAAAGAAAGAAAGAAAGAAAGAAAGAAAGAAAGAAAGAAAGAAAGAAAGAAAGAAAGAAAGAAAGAAAGAAAGAAAGAAAGAATATTATAATGGCTGCATCCTATATTTTTACCAGGATTTTCAAAGTAGAATGAGTTTACTTTTGTCCTAATCAATTTTCCTAATCCTTGAGCACCTTGCGCACACATAAAAAATATGAATAGAAAATAATTTACTGCCCTTACTTGTCTTTAACTATTCACTTAGCTTCATGGCAACAAAAACCAGCTCATGTGTAGGACATTTTTTTTCCCCATTAAGCTATTCACTTCTATTACTTCTAATATTCCATTCTATTATTATATTTACTACTATTCACTTCTAGCCAAAGCAAAAGTTCTGGGAAAAAATTATCTAAAGTAAATGGCTAGTAGAAAGTATTCCATCTAAATATGGAGGAATTTGGTGAAAGGAAAATTATTTGACTGCTGAAGCTATCCTCTGCCACTGAATTTTAGGTAAATGAGAACCTTAAGATCATTCACTCTTCAGATAAATATCTAGGGGTCAGTAATTTGTTCCCATCTATTATCTGAGAGCAGAAAAATATAAGAGTCATGCCTCAGTTGTGCTAGGCTAAATCTGTTTGGTTTTTTTTATAACTTGGAAAAAGATCATAAATAATCACATATACAATTATAGCAGTCAGAGATTGCTCTTAAAATATTCAACATATGTCTAGTTGCTCACATAGGAAAAAGACTGTCTCCCTTTAACCCAAATCTAATTAAAACCAGATTACACACAGTGTCTCCAGAGAATGCTGAGACAATATGGAAAATATGCACATTTAAAATCCCAGGATTTATATGTAGCAAAGCAAAGAATGCAAAAGAATACATGAGTACTTCGAGTCCTAGGCATGTTCTATTTATTTATTTTTTTAAACTCATTTGCAGGTAGGACTCCTGGTTATCCGGGTCTGTTTGAGAATTTTATTTTTGGTCCATAAGCCGGGTTTCCAGCCAGATCTCAGATTCTGTGGACAAGAACACCACTGACTAACTTGGCCGATATCATCAGTAATATGTGACAGAAGAAAGAGTTTTAAATGATTTTGTTCGTTCTTTGGAACACCTAGAAAGTGCTCATGAAGAAGTACATTATATGTTAAGCAGAAGTGACTGAAAATACATCCATAAATTAGGGTCTTTCTCCCAAACACTGTGGTCCAAAGTGATTTTTGAGCAGCATCTAGCACCAGGAAGGAAATCAAATTACAGAAGATAATCTGAGCAGGAAAGATTAAAGTACCCCAACATATGGAAGACAACTGTTAGGAATCTAAACCGCACTGTATTTTAGGGAAGGGCTGCTGGAAAAACATGCAGAGAATCATCTGATAGCAGCAAATTTTGGTATTCTCAATGTCTTTTTGTCAGTAATCATGCAGAGGAAGCTAACTGTGAGAGTGTATTGCATGTAACAGTAGAGAGTCATGCCTCAGGTAAAACCAACATGTTTGTTATTCAAAATGAGTATGCTTTAAGCTCGAGGAAAGAAGACAAATTAAACTTTTTGAGAGTCTGTGGCTGATCTAAGGCTGGAAAGCTGTCTCCAACTCCAAGAGGATTAGCTTAGATAAAAGACCGACTGTTGATCTACAGGACAGAAATCAGAGAGAGATTCAAGGAGACGTGGAATTAATCCCTTTCAAGGTGATTCTCATTTTCCCTGCAACTGCTACTACATTGATCAGGCTGAAGTTTCCAACCACATAACCAACAAAAAAGTGAAAAGTTATCAAAAGGAACAACTGTAAGCAAATGAAAAGTTATCAAAAGGAACAACTGTAAGCAAATGGAGCTGTTTCAATCTGCATGCACTAATACCTGAAACTTGCACTGCATGCCAAGATCAGGATAATGCAATTACGTAAAAAATGCAAGGAATGCCATTTGTTTGGAGAAAAGATTTCTTAATTGCCTGCAGCCTATTAGGATTATAATATACATGTGCACAGACTGCTTACTCTTACTACTAAGACATACAGTACTAAAAAAAAAAGAAATGCAAAGTAAATACATCCATTTCAACTTCTTGAGCACAAAATAGATATTTTTGCATGCAGAAAAGCACTTTGGTCTGTGGAGACAGGTGTCTGTCATCTAAGCTCTGTTGCACCTCCCTCCACCTAAATTTGCAAAAGAAATTTGCAAAAGAAGATTTTGAATTCTTGAATTGCATAGGTAGAAGGGAAGGGTCAAGGTCACATTTCATGCATAGCTTTCAGAAGCGAGCTATGCGGGGCAGCCCTCCAAAGTTTTATGTGTCATTCAGTTCTTTTGCTGACCTGCTTAAAAACTTGAACTTTACTCTCATGGAATGACTGAGAAAACAGTGTGAAGCTGCATTTTACTTGATAGTTCAGATCTCATCAGGAAATGTCCAGCTGCTGAGTCAGTAAGTTTGGTACAAAGCTTCCCCATAAAGCAGTTGTAATACTGGATTACTTCCAGTCTACATTTTTGTCCCCTTGTTGAGTTATGGGGCATGGATTTTTCAAACAAAGCCCTTGCTGCCTGCCATTAATCCTTTTGGGTAAGCAAATCAGCAAGCCTTTTAATCACAGGGATTGGTACACCCACTCCCAGCAAAGCATCACAAACCATCTGCCAATTTCACAACTATCAGATACATGAGTGAATGAAAGTACAAGATAAACAGCATGGTGCGGAATGCCACAGCTGAATAAAAAATTAGACCCATCACAGGGGAGATGGATTATTGCTTTATTGTAGTACAATCCACAGATCAGTTAAATCTCAACGTATCATTCCTATTGTGGTATCCTTTGGTCTAAACTGCAAGACAAAGCATAAACATGTTTCCATGTGTTATGGAAACAGAAGAGAGCAGTCATAAACCTAGCAAATATGAATATAGGATATATTTCCATGGGATATCTTGTTCTCACTGCCTACAAAAATGCTGTATCTGCTCAGTAATCACGAAACAGCTCTTCAAAACAAAACACAAATCTTTGTACCCTTCTCACTCACAAATGTTATAATTTGTGTCCTGTATCATTATGTGAGAGCAAAACTGATGGGATATGAAACATTCCTTCAAATAATTGTAGGCCAACTTCACAGCAGATTAGTTGCTAAAACCAAATGCCAAATGAAGCCAAGGGCATGACTGTTTTGAAACAGCCAAATGAGTACAGAGGGGAGGGGAGTAAGAGTCAGCCCTCCTTCTGTTCATTTGGATTAGAGTAATTCATCCATTACTTATTTTAACATCCTGAGAAAATAAAACAGAAGAAGAATCCCTACTATAAAGCCTAAATTTGTTGAGAAACAAAAAGACCCTCTTATCAGCACTGCAATTCAAAAGAACCAATGCTGGTTCTTAGCTTTAGCTATGTATGTATTTACTTTTCATTTAAGGAGTGATTATTGGCACAGGGCACTTCTGGAAAATTAATGACCAATGAGGAAATGAGGTTACAACTAGGAATTAATGTTTTTAGTTTAGAAGTGCCCCTACAGAGACAACTTAGACCATTTTTATTGCCTGTAAGCTCAGAAATAATCACTTGCTGCTATTTAGCGCAAAGATTTTTGAGAATAACTACAGTTTTGTCTGTTGCAACTGTTTGCTAAAGCCTTTGCAAGACCATTCCTGATGTGCTGGGTCTTTCCAAGGGATTTAGACTCTGAAATTTGGCACATTCATTCTCAATCACAATTTCTAATCTTCTGCCAACAGAAAAATACCTGCAGCTTTATGCATCAGGGGATGGATGTTCTGCTAAATTGGGTCAGGTGGCCTAGTCCTACTGGGGCAAAGGCTTCATTATATTCCTGGAAGGACCATCCTATGAGCTGGATTCAGGTTTGCTATTATCTCTTCAATCTTGGAAGTCATAATTACTGCAGTGTTCTGTAAAACACTTACCTAAATAAACTCAAAAAGTTACAGTCTCCTGCAGGCACAGCCTGGCAAATTTTCAGAGTGCTTTTCTGCCTTTCTGTATATTACATTTATAACATTTTATCAGTGCCTTTTTTTCTTCTACAACCACTCTCTCTTAACCTTTCTGCAAAATATTACTGGGGCCTTGTTCACACTTCCTTATTTGAATTTTTATAGATTTGTCATATTTCTTTTTTATGACTGCTCTGAAGTGTGAAAAAGTTAACATGCTGTGGAGTTCAAGATGTGAAGTGCAGAAAGGTTGAAAGCCAAATCACCGAATACCCAAATCAAAAGAGAACTGATTACCTTTGTAGACATGGACCAAAAGTGTACAGCTTTCACATTAGGTAATGCAACACTGAATGCTTGAGCATTGCTCCAGGAGTAGAATCTAGGCTTCAGAGTAAGGTGTTTTTCTCTACAGTGCAAGGAATAATTATACAAATTCCAGAGGCACTAACCTTGCTTTACTCCCAACCTTATCCTCAACTCTGACAACAGTAAGAGGAGGCAAGGATCAAGGGTGATTTCATGCCCAGAGGCAGGCTGTCTGCTCTGCCACCCAAAGAATGCCTTATGCCCTTCTCACGTCTGTATTCCTATTTCACTTCTTCCCCTGAATCTGAACATAATTTCTCCAAAGGTACTAAAACATCCAGGATGTTTTGGGAGTTCTTATCCAACTCGAGAGACTGTAAAAAACTGGAGGAAGAACATAAACTAATGCAAGAATGTATGTGACTGGTTTGTGCAAAATTCTTATGTAGATTAGGAAGCAAGAAGCAGAACCAGAGTAAGGATGTACAGGCAGCTGTCCAGGACAGTCCATGCCTGCAGCCAGCATCCTGTCACTCGTGGTCTCAACATTTTCTTAAACTGACTGTGCTGACCGTGCAAAAGGCAGTTTCTCACTTCTATGAACTCTCTACTTAATACTTCTCGCCTCCGTGCCCTTGGTCAGCCTCAGAGCTTGAACAGTCACCTACAGATTTTTTGGGGAAAGAGATTTTCACTAGACTGGTCTTGAAGCATTCACCTGAACAAGAAGTACTGCTGCTAAGTCATGTTATTTGTGATTTACTCTAACAATGCTGGACACTTCCAGGCAATTAAACAAAAATAATACATACAGTTTGACATTCCTAGCTCCTGCAGTGAGCCACTAGAAAACGATGACTTACAATCAAATCTTCACATCTCAAGAGAGTGCTACTCCTCTTACTGATGATTACTACCGAATCAAGTTTCACAGATGCTGAAAGGATGCATGCGAAAAAACGCAGTTGCTTTGGGAAGTCTAATGCCTCACTGTAAAACCATGAAGTGCATTCCCATACAATTACTATGAATATACTTAAACAAAGTCTGTTTTTTTGATAGAGTATCCCATGCTGGAATTAGATAAGTGAAGATGAAAACTGCTGTCAGGTTAAAATCCCCACCATCAAGCACTCATCAGAAATCTACAGATAAGCCTACATGCAGACATTCACATTCGTTTCTTATTTTTACATCTTTAAAAACTACTCAAAAGGTAATTTTGAACATCAACTTTGAATACTTTGAAGACTTTCAAATATACCCTTATAATAATCGTGTGACCTTGAAGGTTTGTTCTATTTTAAATTATAATCATTTGTAGTTGGAAGATCAGGCTAAGTGAAAGAATTGTCAGGCAGTGCAATTCCAGTGCATTTTAGAACATTACATAAGTAAGAGTCAACCTGCTCCTTTCATTATATGAACATGAACAAATATGACACTGTGACAGCTGCAGTAGCACTATGCCTAAACTTTTTGCTTTATCTTCTTCAGAAGCTTTCTTCTCAGCTTTTGCCCCCACCATTTCCATAGGCTTTTCACAGAATTATAGAATTGCTCAGCTTGGAAAAGACTTTAAAGATCCAGTCCAACCACAACCAAACTGTACTACCCTAACAACCCTCCTCTAAATCATGCCCTGAGCACCACATCCAAACAGGTTTTAAACACATCCAGGGATGGTGACTCAACCACCTCCCTGGGGAGCCTATTCCAGTGCTTAACAACCTCTCTGTAAAGAAGTGCTTCCTGATGTCTAACCCAAACTTGCCTTGGCACAACTCGAGGCCATTTCCCCTCCTCCTATCACCTGTCACCAGTGAGAAGAGACCAACCTCGCTCTGACTGCAATCACCTTTTAAGTACTGTAAGAGAGCAATAAGGTTTCCCCTCAGCTTTACATATTTCCCTTTATTTTCCATAATGATTAAAGAATTAGAAATTATCATTGTGATAAGGAAATGTCTTTCAATCAAATGTCCTTAACTGCACAGTGACAATTTTGAGCCTGTTGCTCTATATCAGCTGTTTAGTGGCAGTTACAGAGCTGTTGCTTTCACCTACCCCTACAGCCACTGAAGACGACACAGCAAAGGGATGGCTATAATATAGAGCTGAGCCTTTGAAATAAAAAGAAAGTTCTAATTAACACAGGGTGGTACATTTCACATTACTGAAGGCTTTTGTTAAGAAAATTGTTTTCTTGACCTAAAATTCCATATTTTCTAAGTTATTGGGTCCTCTGCCTTCTTACACTTATGTAAGACATCTCAAACAAATGACTGGGGGTGGGTTATTGCAAACTTTGCAGGTGGGCAGCATTTAATACTCCCTTCCATTCAGCTATGCTTTCAAAAAAAAAAAAACACCAAACAGAAAATCTCAAGACACTTTCTAGAAGGAGCAGTGACAAAGAAGAATCCCTATAGCAATCTTCTGAGTCTATCAGAAGTCAGTAACTCAGCGTACTGATTTGGTCAGAAAAAAAGCTTACTTAAAATTGAGTTTCTATTTTTAAAAAATAGTCCTTTCAATTTCTTCTTTATATTCTACATGTTCTATTAGGTTTCTAAATAAGCATAATATTCAGCACATCACTTTTGCTTTGAAAAATTACACATCAGCTGTCAAGGAAAACTTCACCAAATGCTTAAGATGTTCACTCTAGAGTGACTAAATATCTGAAAGCATGTGTATGCACTAACCTAATAACACAGGTAAAGAAACAAGTGTAACTTCAAAAATTAACCCTTCTTTTAAAATGGAAGTGAAAAATCAAGCTCGTCTTCAAAATCCAATTTTTGGAATGTTCTAAGCTAAAATATATTAAACTGTGCACTGTCACTCAGACACAAGCTACCATGAGTCCCTGTCCTCACTAAATGAATATAGATTTTAGAGATCAGATACATTTCGCCTAGTAAGCAACTACAGCAATTTAAGATGCTGCAGTTCCTCAGCTCTGTGTCGCTGCCATGCTGCTTGAGGTTACTGTGCTGACCTGCATTCTTCAGCCACTGAGTGCGAAGCATAGCAGCTTAGCTGGAGATACATTTCCATGGCAGTAAAAGATAAAACCACTTACCTTGGTCACAGCTGAGGAACTCTCACAGCCTATTGGTGCAACTGTGAAGCAGGAGCAGGTATTTGTTATCAAACTTTTTGCATCTGATTGCAGTCTGACAAACATTTAGGACTTTAATTTTAAAAGCTAAGAACTATATAATACAAAGCTTACAGTCTGTACCTGGTTTGCATCTACAGAAGCCAGGATGCTCTCTGGGGCACTATCTGGCCTAATTTGCAAGTAGAGCTGCTCAGAATACTGATGCTTCAGACCTTTATACAACTACTTCAAAAATAATACACAGGTTCAGATCTTCCAATGAGAAAACAGGTTTTTTTTCATATAGTCAGGATATGGATTTCATTACTCAGTCTGCCCACTCAACACTATAAACAAGTTAATTTAAACAAGGAGCCTTGGCAGTTATGGTTTCGCCCTGAGGCAAAAGTCCTGAGGAGACGTGGGTCACAGAACTAAAGGTGTGACAATCCTAGGTAAATGTAGAAAAAAAAACACAAACATAAATGAGTGAAATCATCAATCATCTGAAAAGCAGAAAATAAAATTCCATTCTCTGAAGTACACTACAGTACTACCAGTGCACAAAGCCTAAATGATTGAATTAAGTATGCATCACATTCTGGCTGACGGAAACGAAGATGCCTGTAAACACGTTCTGTATTTTCTCAGCAGTAGCTAAAGGCAGAGTTTTCTAATTGTCAGAATATAGAAATGTGCCAAGAGCAAAGGTTGTGAGGAAAAAATGCCATGTTCAATTATTTATTTGGTCAGCTCCTACACTACACAACATAATCGCTTCTGTAAATAATGAAAACTTTACGCTTGTATAAATATGGCAGTAAAGTTCAAATGCACTGGAGCATGGTGTATGTAGGTTGCTCCAAAAGTAACACCCTGGATTTATTCCATGGAAACTACAACAGCACAAAAGAGCACAATAACACTACTTCACAGAGGAAATTCCCAGCTACAAAACAGTATTTTCCAACGTAGTCACAACCACTAACTATGCGTTTTTACCAGCGATGAGCTGGCACACTCTGCTCGTAAAGATTTTCACCAGTGGAGGAGACTCGCTGCTGATGTTGCCACTGCTAAAACATACCACCCACTGCCTCACTGCATTCATTCACCTCATTACATTCACATCCACTCTTTGGTCTCTATCAGCAAGCATCAGTGAATGTCAGTGGGTGCCATATTTTCCCCATGAAGGAATTCAATTGCACACCTTTGCTTCATCCACACTTCCAGTCAGAGGCCCTTCTGTCAGACTGTCCCTCTGCTGCCATCTGTCACATACTGGTGAGAAGGTTCCACACCTACTGTCATACCACTACCATCCAGCTCTGACGCCATGGGCCAACATAATAAAATTGAAGGCATTACTTTCGGTGCAGCCCTCATAATGTACAAAACATTACACATTTTACATTACACATCTAGCCCATTACCTGGGCCAGAAATTATTATTATTGGAAATAACACCTTGTGCAAACGAGCAATAATCTGCTCTGCCTTTGCAAAATGACAAGTCACTTCCAGGCAGCCTGTACACGGCTTCTATAACATTCATACATTTTGTTTCAAAGATGTCTTTATAGTTACAGCCAAAAGCCTTGAAAATTTGGAACACATGTGCTGAGAAAGAGTGTGTGGACATCTTCTCTGGACATCCATCTGGTTTGGATGTTGTCTGTTTGCAGCACGTGTTGATCTTCAGGATGTGATAACCTCAGACTGTCTCAACTGAATAGACATTTGGTAATTTTCTTCTTAGCAGAAAATAGTCTAGAAGTAGCTTAACTAACTTTCATTATCATCTGCTATCCATATGTTTCTTATCTTTAATCAAAGCATAATAAATTTGTTTCATCAAAACATGCATGGCGAGAAAACTTTTTAGAGCAATCCACAACACTAAAATCCTTCTCTGCTCTCTTCCCTTGGGAGAAGGGACAATTTCAGTTTTGAATACCAGACAGCTGTAAAGCTTCTTACAAGTTTTCTGAGGACACAAAATCAGTTTCAGCCTTGATATTTCCTATTCTTGGGCCCTAACTCATCAAAATCGCTGGGTTTAGTGAAAAAGTCATATGATTGCAAAGACTGTATGGTTCCTCTTTTTCTGAAAGAGAATGCCCACTTTTTTCCAATCAACATGTTGAAAGACAAAATGATCCTCCAGATTTTCTGCAAACGTATTCAAATTGTTTGAGATTCTTCCACAAGCAATCTAGTAAAGCCAATACTTGTATTCTATCATGTACCACATTTATTAGCTAACTATTACTTATAGAACCCATACAAAAATACCACAAGACCAGATTACTCAAAATCCACAGCTCCCACCGATACATACTTCACTTGCAACAACACAGCTATTCCAGGGCTTTTACTAAGATCAAGGGGGATCAAAGCCCCCCTAATTTCCTTAAGGTATTTCTGACCTGCAGGTCTGCAGGTTGTTACACCTACTGAGTATATTGTGCAGTACAGCTGAGCAGCTCCTGGAGGTGCAAACTTGGAGGCTGTTCAGTTATTATCACAGTATAAAAATCCCTCCAATGGGGTCACAAAAAACGCAGGTGGGATACAATACACATTCAGTATGCATTAGTCAATGAGGTTTTATTAGAAAGCATGTGGTTGACCTACATTTCCACCCTGCAAAAAAAGTTTTGCTAAAATGAAACATTAAAAGCAGTGATGTATATAGCTGATACATAAAATTAAGTCAGCAACTTTTCAAATTTCTCTGTTCTTCTCAGCTGAAACACTGCGCATGCAATTTTCAGTGTGATTAAATAGAAAAATATTCGAAGATCACAGCATGATCCTGTGGATAGATATGCTGGATAATGCACATACATAATCATTATTCTTCTACTCTATGAATGTGCAATTCTAGGTGTTGTCTGAACCACATACCACACACTAATTTAAATGACACCATTAAGCCCATTATTGAAAGAGCAAAGCCGAATTCTCTCCAACTTACCTCATTTCCTTAATTAGTGCAAAATCTCTTTCTTGCTGCTATAATGCAAATTAATAAGCTATATTTCATTCATCTACTAATTTATTATAAGATTTTTATTTCAAAAACTGGATTCTGAAAGGAAGATTCATGGTTAGCATTGTTTTCAGTTTGTTTTTTGATCATCTGATATTTGAGAAGCACAGTAGGAGATGCCTTGTATCAGGGAGGTAACTGGGGACTTATCAAAACCAGAGAATTTATCTGTAGTTAGTTGTGCTATCAATAAAACAGCAGAGCTCCTGCTAGGGAAGCAGTTTGTTGGGGGCACGTAGCACAGTAGGAACACCATGTCTGTCTTTAAAGGTGACCGGAAAAAAATTATGTGATACTGCTGAGCTATTTATTATGGGCCTTTTTCATTTTGTAGTAGAAAATCTGTTACACAGAAATTACTACAAAACTTAGTTTGAGAAAATCTGTAGGAAGTGCACGCCATTACACAAAGAGAGGGTCAGCAGACATGCGTAGTAATGATGTAACCCACAGACAAGGCACAAGTTCATATACTGATGAAGAGAAGTATCTACCAGGGAATACCATCACTAATCTTTTGCTATGCTCTGAATTGCTTCTGTAGTGAGAATTTTTTATTTTCCTTTCTGAAGATATTGATTAAACCTTACTTTTCAAGACTCGGTGGTGAATATGAAAAATACAAACAAGCTCAAGCTGTTGAATGACTCTAGACTCGGTTCAAGTATGGGAATGACCTGAGCAGACAAAGGCTCAGCTCCACAGCCTCTGAGTTTATCCTTCATCCCTCTTGTCTCTCTGCCATACACCCTGTACACTCTTAACCCTGTTCTTTGGCAGGGTCATCACCTTTTTCTAGACTCACATATACTAAACAGGCAACAAGCACCAGTTTCAAGACATCTCTGGGATATGGCTGAGAAAAGAATATAGGCCTCATAAACTAATGACAATTACCTCAACTAGACAAACTAGTCCAACTATATATCAGCTATATAAATTCATACAACACCTGCCTCATCTTATTCAACTGCTCTACTTCCCTCCTATTGATGTAAAACTCAAGATAACAGAAGCTTATGTAAATATAGGATACAGTAAACTTCATAAATAACTACAGTTCTTCTATTTTAATTTTCCATACATTTCCATTAGTTTCAATTCATAGTAATTTATCCTTAGGCTAAGGACAGATATCTTAATCATTTCAGCCCTTAATTTGCTCAGTGTTCTATTATATTCTATCCCCTTCAGTGGGAAATAAAAGTGATTACTGTCTTTTACATATAAATGTATATAAAAATAAATCTTCTCTAGATGTTATGGGCCGATTGCCTAACTAGGCAGCTAATTGAGACTGCTAACTCACAGGTACACATGCTCGGTAGGCCCTATTACCACAGAAATGGGACCGTTTTACTTCTTGATCACAGCTGCTACTTCCATATCACAATATTGCACTATGAGCTTTCAGTTGGGTCAGCTGGACAACAGCAGACCATGCTAGTTTCTATGGTTTCCCCAGATTATGTTTTTGCAGAATAAGTTCCATGTTTTTCCTTTTGCAGTTTGCTTTACCTCATTCTGCTCAGCCCACATACTCATAAACCTAACCATCCAAGAGATACCAGCACACAGGTCTTTACACCAGTTTTAAACATATATTGACCTATTTGTGCTATCTTCAGTAACACTGTAAACGAGTTAATGCGTCTGTTAATAGAGATGATCTTAACAAACACACTAGTGAAATAAATATTTCACTGTTGCAAAATGTAAGGAGAAATACAGTATGATTTTACTGAAAGCTAAAATGCACATCTTAACGTAGTACTGTAGTACTTTGCAAAAATACCATCCACCTTTGAAACAGAAAAAAAAAAATGTTTGATGGGCACACATCACTGCCAGAATGTGGCCCTCTGCATCAAGGTCATACAGTTATGAAGATGTTTTTCCTCCATTACATAATGGCACAGTGCCATTATGATTTATGACTGCAAAAACCTTTTCAAATTAAGATTTGTTTGACTGTCTGTTTCAATTAAGGGTATAATAATAACACTTTCCCTTTTCCAAACAAATGTTCTACACAACCTAGCATCTATGAGGCATGCACAAGGATATGACAGTGATTAATTTGTGTTGTTGAACACTTTATTTCCAATAACTAATTTAAGATAGCCCTCACTTTTTAATAACTAAAACGTATAAATTCTGCACGGTGGTTTTGCTTAGGTAATTGATAAAATATCTTCATATTAACAATTGTAAATTATGACTGTGTCATAAAACCTTTCAACTAGCAGTTCTCTTCCAGAACACAGCAGCATAGGCAGTTGCTGTGCACTGAGGAATAAAACTTTTACCATGAAAAAGAAACGTACCACCACAATGCCAGAAGTTATCTGAGCAAATATAAATAAAAATATTTGTTCTGCTTGAATTTTAATCAGGAAGACAAAGTTCTGATGACACTGTATATAATTGAAAACAAAAACAAAAACATATGGCTCTCCTAAGACTCATTCAATACCACTCTCCTGTAAGAAATGTCAAAAGCACAATTTGTCACAGGCTTCTTTTTGAAGTGAATTAAATAATCTACTGGAAAATTGCCTGTGGAGAACAACGGTGCATTGGCGGACAGAAAGACTAGGTGACTTTTCAGAACCTCCATAACATTTATGAATTTCTCAGCCTTTTCCTTTGGTCAAACTATATTCAAGTATAGTTAAATTCATATGGAATTTCAAAAATAAGTAGTTTATTTTCATTCTTACAGCAAACACATCAAAAACATATCCTGGCTTTTGCAGGAAAGCCAGAATCTGCAGGATCATTTTTTAAAACCAAGGCCCACATTAGAAGATTAGGAATTTTTCTGGTGCAGTACCATGTCATAAATGCTTAAAAATACGTGAATGCTTAGAAAAGAATTTGGTCGGATGGTATCAGCAGGTACACCCAATTATTTTTGAAAAAACTATATAAAGCTTTATTAGGCAGTGATGAATCTTAGTCCTGGTACAAATGGATAACCAGACATCTTACATGAGATTGATATCAAGAAGCTAACAGTTTGATTCCACCATTTTATTCATCTGTAAACCACTAAATACTCCAGAGATGATTTGGCAGAAACATATGCTGATATTTCATCCAATATTAGTATCCATGGAATCATATTTAATTTTATGGCACCTTACAGAAAATAATAGTCCAAATTTTTGGATTAATAAAGGCCAAGATGATTTCCCATAATGAACATAAACTTGGGAGAAAGACATGTTGAACTGGAAGCCACCCTTCTGAAATATTCCACTGAATATCCACTCTGAGAACAAATTCTCTTTGGGCGTTTTCCAAATATCTTTAGATATTGAACAGCTGTTACTCTGTATATTTCACTGGGATTCGAAGAAGACTACGTTTCAGTAATGGATATAATCACTAGTACAGAGAGAAAGCAGGGCCATCATTTATTACCACTGTGCTATCTTTGGTTACATTGCAGCTATCCTTCATAGTTGGGCAGAAACAACATAAGCTTTGGAAGATGCAGTGATACCAACACAGCCACTTCATCACACCTATAATGAAGGCATCCGAATATGGTGTGATTAAAATCTCTCTAAGCTTTCTTTTTATCCGAGAAATCTGATATCACCTGCATTCATGCTATTATCTACTTTTTTGTGTGCCCATATATATTCATGCTGTTTAATGGATTATTTTATTAAAAACAAACAAAAAAACACTAAGAATGTCCTGCCAAACAGCTCCTCTTGGACAACTCACAAGACCTTGGTCACGATCATGCAACTGAATACTAACAGCCTTGGAAGAGATGTCAGAGAAGGGGTTGCAAAAATATGAGGATTCTTAAGCCTGTAGACAATTATATAAAAATATTAGCCTCCAAATACATAAGTTCTTCTCAGGCATGCTCTTAACAGCACTATAGCATTAGCCAAATTTTACAAGAAAGAGAATTCAGCTGATGCTGTGAGGAAAGACAAGTTACAAATTTTCAGCCCTCAGTTCTTTTAACAATAGCATGGGATTTATTCAGTAGCAGTCAACTATGTCTTTCAGGGATGAAAAGTCTTCCTGGAAGGGACAAAGGCATTATATATATTACTTTTGTGCTGTAAAGCAATTTACAAGGTATGGAACAGCATAGTAAAAGAAAATTACAGTAATTCTCAAATTGACCAGGATGAACATGTGCTTACCTTAAGTACACACCAAGTATCACTGAAAGGAGCTCTGAATTCCAAACAGACCTTGATGCACCACTGCCTGCACCTGAGCACACCCACCTTCCTCTCCACTGTTACTCAAAGGTGCCACGCTGAGGACTGCTCCATGTTAAACACTTTGTGTTAACTCTGCCTTACTTTAACCTGACTATTAGATAGGAAAAGTTTAATTTTCAAAGTGTTGCAAATGTAAATTCCAGCTTGTTTTATGCAGATAATAATTTAATTAGAGACTACTATAAAATAATCATTGCCAAATCAAAAAATACACAGTGTCATTTTTAATTCCAAAATTATATATTCCTTTCATCATTCAAGTAACATGTCACATAAAGGCTTCACTAGAAGGATGCAGCACTTTGAACAAAGTCATTGAGAAATTAAGCATTCCTGTGTGTACCTTACGAATTGACAAAACAACTGTGCTAAGAGATTTAAAAAATGTTCTTCATACCAGTATGCCTCCAAAGTAATAAAAAAAAGGGACAAGACTGTGGATTAATTTTAGAGTAGTAGCAAGACTACTTCTATGCATTTTAGCTGTTCCTCTCAGACTGAAATTGTTTAGGTAGCAGACAAAACTTTGACTATGTCAAACCAGAGAGAATCCAAATCTGTGAAAAATTTCTGACAGACCAATTGCGTACATATGCTAATGTACGTTAATATATGCCATATTTTTACTTGTAAGAATCTGAGTAAATTTCCATCCCAACAGCTTCTTTTCTTATTCAATCCAATACAAAACAAACAAACAAACAAACAAACAAAAAAAAAAAACAGAAGATACATAATATCACAACCTTTTCCAAATCCAGGACTTAACTGCTATGAAGCTTTAGGATTGACAGGTGTGTATGAATATTAGAGTTGAGAAATGAAGCAGGTAAGCACAATATCTGATGGGAGGAAATGCAGTGAATACGAAGTTTCACAAAATCAACAGAAAACAACAAATACTGAATCCTTCACATTCTAGAAAAGCCTAACATAGGATCCTGCAATTGTATTTTAATTTTAATGTGAAAGAAGAAAAGGTGTCCAGAAATGTACTGCTTTATAGTTAAACCAAATGCCTTCTGGTTTTAAGTGAGAACTGAATAAATGAGAACGTCAGAATCCTACAGCCCAAGGCAGATCTCCCCAGGAAATAATTGCTACAGGTTTTCTTCATGCTGACAAGCAGGCAAGAGAATAGAGAAAAGAGTCACTGTGAATAGCTGGAAATGGATTTGAGATTTAAAAGACAGTCATGAAACATTTGTACATTTTGAACTTACAGAGAGATATCTCATGTTTCAAAAAACAATATAAAAACATAAGAACTACAGAAGACAGAAAGAATTATGACAGAAAAAAACATGAAGTTTTGAAGTGATTTTCACCACTGACTTCATTGGCAATGAAGATTTTACAGACTTTATAAGTGCTTCCTTTAAGTATTAATATCAAAGTAAATCACAGAGTAACAGCTTTGCATCTTATTTAGTAGCAATATCTAGCACCATCACGAATAGGATGCTTTGCCAACAACACTAAGCTTAAAGTATCAATCAGTCAAGAAATTTGTCCATGTGTTGTTGTGACCAAAAAAAGCCGAACTCCTTGCCAGCTTCTGACAATGGATGCCCTTCAAAATCGAGAAAAACAAAAGACAAGTGAAGTTTCCCATTCTCTGACAACAGAGTTATTTCAGAGAGCTCAGTGTTAACAACCATAACCATACCTCCATATAGCACAGGGCAACCTTCAGGCCGATGCAGTTGAGTCTGCCTTGTCCTGGTGCAGGAAAATAAATTCTTACAAATACTTAGATTTGTATTTCTGATATCAGCAAACAGAGGGAAACTATCAGAGCCACAAAAGAAAATGCTTTTATGCTACTACAGCACTGACCATCCACATTCACACGCTATAAATACTAACTGCTCATATTACGCGTATCCATGCATTCCTATTCAACTTGCTATAATCTTTTTAAGAATCATTATAGTTGAGCTGTTTATTACACTGTTTTGACAGAGAATGCTATAGCACAATTTTTGTAAATACACTGAAAATAATCTCCTCCACATTGAATTTATTTTCCTCTTTTTTTTTCCATGTTTATCTTATATGAAATCATTCTCCATTCTAACAGCATCTTTTCATTTTTCTCTTTTTTGCCTTTGTTATGCAATCCTTCACTGCCCCCAGCAACCACTATTTTCTAGGGCTGCAATTGCTGTACATAACGATGAAGCTGTTTTAATCTCCCTCTGTCTTTCTCAGACATCCCTTTTCTCCTATCCAGAATCTGCATGATCGAGTCCTTCCTTTTTCCCATTAGTATTTCTTTCCCATACCCTGAAAATCTGCACCTTTATATCATTATGTAGTTTTCATACTTTTTGATTCTACTAAATCTAAAACAAACCTCTCTACCAATCTTCAAAATAATTCCTGATTTTTTTTGCTTCTAGTCATACCCATCCTTACCATAAGCTTGAATTTAAGCTTCATTATATGCCTCAAATAATGGCTACATTACCAAACAAGAAAAAAACCACAGGAATCCTGCAGGAAAAAATACAGAGCTCCTAGCAGAGCTGAAGAGGAGAAGAGCTTAGTTCACCCTGCTATGAGCACATCCTGTTGTCACAAGATTTGTGCCCTCCCATGAGGGCACAAATAATTAGAGTGATAGATAATTCAGTAGGATGCAATGGAGAGCAAGTAAAATAGTGCGCATATTACTCAGCAGTCATTACTGAGTGACCCACAGAGGAAGCATTCTGGCATACAGAAAAAAATACCAACAAAATAGGGAACAGAGAAATAATTTATTTGAATATGAAGATGTCAGGTATCTTCTTGCAGTTGTGAAGCCATGACATGACAGTAATAGGCAAGAGCACATCTGCCCTTGTCAGATTTCCTGAATAAAGGAAGTAAAAGAGCCATTAGTTTTGTTACTGCCTTCACTGCACTGACCACCATGGATACCATTTGAAAAAGGACAATTTGGCAGGGCAGCCTGCTGCTGTATTTTAATAGCTGCTCTCATGTGGCCAACAAGAGTTATTTTTTAGAGACACAATTGAAGCTATTTTCAGAGTGATTTAAGTGAGGTACTGCATCCCACACAATTCCCACTCCCAGTTTAGACCATGAGCAAAGTTCCTTGAGATGAACTGACAGAAATGCAGCATTCCCAGAGTTCACCTAGTGATCTGGCAGAAGGAAAAAAAATTGTCTAGTCTTACTGTAAGGACACAACAACTATCACTTCATAGTTTTCATATTTTAAAAAACCATCTGTTTCTACTACAGAAAGGGAAATGATCAAAACAAAGTTTGTTTTGTTTTGATGGTTTATTGCAGGCTTTTCAGTTCTACTGATGAGGAGAGCCTCATAAGTTTTGAGGCAGCATTTTTAAAAGCAGTTTTCCTGAAGTACTCCTTGCATTCTAGTAACTGATACTGAAAAAAACCAACACTGTTACCTTTTGTTGTGTTCTGAAAAAAATCTCAGTGTATTGTCTCCTTTAAATGAGCTCTATGATGGTGAAATGAGTGGAGAGATGCTCTTGACTTTTCAGAGAAACAGATGGAACAGAGACAAATCATCCTTTGAGGGCCTGAATCTATGGAGTGCCAATTCTGCCTCATGCTGTTTTAAGTAGAATTAGAGCTGGAAACTACCTGAATATCATATATTTCATGAAGTTCAGCAGATTTCAACCCTGAACTAACTTCTAAGCTTGGCCAGTGTTCTGAGCAGCTTCGGTGTTGGGCTATGCGACCTAAATGAGGTGACCAGCTCTAACACCACCAAGCTGGTGGAATCACAGGTGTCTGCTTTTGAGGCGCTGCAGAGAAGAAATCACCAAAGGCATCATAATCACTTAAGATGCAGAAAACATGTATGCTTTTAGGCACAGGGCTTGGAAAAATGAGCCTAGGATCAAGAATAACAGCCCTTGACAAAAGCAACCTTGAAATTTTTCCCTGTCTTCTCAGAAACAGTTGGTCTGGAGCCTCAGGCAGTAATTGCTTAATTGCTAGACTGTCTCCAGAGCTGCTGATGCCACAAGAGTGTTTGCATTCTAAAGAATATGGCAGGCAGGCCTAAATGCCAGGAGACTACAGCTTTCTGCCACAATTATTAGAGCATCCTCGTGAAAATAGTGATTAGTAGAGAGAAGCTAAATGTACAGATTAACACAAAGTAACTTTTTGCTTTCACAGACTAAGTTTATAGAAGTTCAGAGAATAGGAAAATTAAAATCCAATCACAAAATGAGAATGCAACAGTCCCTCACATAAGTAAGATCTAGCAAAGTAGAGACTAAACATGCAGCCAGCAGTCAGCCTCAAACTAAGTCTTGTTAGTCTTTTGTTGTGGTTAACCATTTTTTCATTGTGATGAACTCTTCACAGTCTAAGTGAACATTCACGTAAGAGAAGACAAATATTTGAGGAACAAAGACAGTTACATGTTAACCAAGCAATTTAATGCAATTGAAAGTTGGTGACTAATTCTCTTTGAAGTTCTCTCTCCTAAATGTATACTTCACCACATATGCTACCATAGTGTCATAATAGATTTCTTTCCAGTTTGGAGTGTTTGGCTGCCATACACAGACTAATTTAACAAGGTTATTTCAAGGGAAAATTTTAGGATCTTCTAAAAACATTTTGCAGTCTTCCCAGCAAGACCAGTTTTTACATCCTGGCATAATTTCCTCTTTTGAACTTATCAAATAAATTAATCTCTTCATTCCTGCTAACTGGCAGAAAAATTCTCATGTGAGAATCCTAAACTCTTCCTACTCTTTTGTGTATCCAGCCCAATGTAAATGAAGCCCTACAATGCATCCAATACCAAAGAATCTTTCAGTGTGCACTCAGCAATTGAGGTGATCATGACAGTTCATCTTCAGAATACAACAGAGGTTGTGCCACCCCAGCAACCATAAGTGCTGAATATGACAACTATACAGAATCCAGAGAACCAGGGAAATGAAGAAACTACAGTATCACTGTACTTCAAATGAAATAAAGCAGAGAGATTTAAGAAGAGGGGAGATTTAGACTGGATATGAGGAAGAAGGTTGTTTTTTAGGTTGTTTTTTGTTTGGTTGGTTGGTTTGGTTTGCTTTTAACAATAAGAGTGGTGAGGCACTGGAACAGGTTTCCCAGAGAGTGGTGGATGGAGACATTCAAGGTCAGGCTGGATGGAGCTCTGAGCATCCTTAACTGTTAGACAATGCTGTTAAGAGGTTTAAGATATCCTGCGTATTTTTCTGTGGGGTGAGCAGTAATCCCAAAATGTCCAGCAGTCAAGAGCATCTCTGGATTTAGATTTGTTATGTCATGTTGGATGTTCATTTCCACAGTGACCAATGTACCACTCTTTTTCAAAGGTAGAGAAGGTAAGAGCAGAATCACCAAGAAGGGATGAAGGAAAGAAAGGGAGCCCAGTGATAAGAAATACCTCTGGATTTGATTAAGTAATCTTACCAGCACTTACATCCACTGAGGCAGCAAGCAATGCTCCAGGACAGGGCAAGTGAAAACAGACCCTATTTCTGAAGATCTGAAACACTGTACTTTCCAAATTGTCAGCTACAACTGTCTTAGCAACCATTCTGTAGCCAGCATGCAATGGTATTATCCAAGAATGCATTTTTGTCAACAAAACCAAGTTTTCAGATAAGCAAGGGTGACAAGGATTTTCAAAAACAGAAGCAAGCAGGGCCATACTATTTACAGCAGCACTCAAAATAAATCTAATATTGTGTACATGAGTCACGCATGAACCAAATACAGTCTGCATCAACATTCACTGAAAGAAAGAATATAAGCACCAGATTGCCTACATAAACAGCAGACCAGAAATACCAGTCAGTGCCTCTTCAAGTTAAGAAAATAATTGATTCATACCTTTCTGAGGAAAAAAAAAAAAAAAAGAAAGTAGAACAACAAAGTTTGAAAATTTTCAAATTGAAAGCTATAAATATTTTGAACTGAAAATGAGGGAGTAATTTTCCATTCAAAAATGCCACAGTGCTGTGCAGCCATTAGCATAAGCACATGGCTATACTGCATATTCTGACCTTTCCATTTAAAGTTGTCACTTTTGAAAATGTTTGCAAGATCATCTTTTCCTATTTCTTTCACCATATTTAAAGAAGTGAAGAAAAAGTAAAAAGAGTGGGAATTAGACTTGTTAATTCTCTGTGCCGTTGATTTTTAGAACACTTCTCTCCACGATTATTTATGAGTATTTTGATTTTGGATATTTCAGATATGCAAGTTCAGCAAACTTGAATGCTGAGAAAATAAGTATGGAAAGGAAACCACACAATAGATAAGAAAATAACAAACACTGTAATCGTACCACATATTTTTATGAAATTGCATAGAAAAATCACCAAGTGTTTTTCCACAATATTACAGCAAGCATTTACTTTCTAAATGACAAATCATTTTTTCATTCAGATTTCTCTCTCCGTAGAAAAACTTTCTGGCAAACCACAGAAAAATTCTACAGGAAAAAACTTGTGTATTTGACCTGTTACATAGCTATGTAATCAGTGCTGTTCTGAAACCAGAGTAGAGACTACCAAATCTCCAAAATTTTGACAGGGCACTGCTGGCATTCACATCATGCCTCCTATCAGAAATACCAGGAGTGCAGCAGGTAATGCTGTCAGTACGTGATGGCTTTCCTGTTGTAAAACACTACAGTGCCAAAGATTTGTTTTCTAGATGGCAATGTATAACGATGAAGGAAGTGAAGGTAATGGAATAACAAGGTAGATGGGTATTTCATTTTGAAAGCCCTCAACCTTCAGCAGAGGAACAACACGCTTATGGAGAGAAAATTCTATTCATAAGAAATGCCAATACATCTCATTACAGCGACGGCACAATAGCATGGCTTTGATATTATTAAATTCGCAGCCTTGATAAACAGCCCACAAATTACCTCTTGAAGGGAGCTGCATAATAACACCTGAAGTGCAAAGAGAGGAAATAGAGTTTAATTAAGTGTTGCCCAGCTAAATCACACCAGGAAAAGAGGAGGGAGGTGGGAAGAATGCTGAGGACTTCAGCTCCGCTCTGAGGTGGTACGACAGTGGTCGGGCAAAAGGTTGCATCTGAAAACATGCAGAAGCTTGAGTGGGTTACACATCAGCACCTGCTGGAGAATGAAAGTACTCATTCTCACTCCTCCACACAGACCCTTTCAACAAGCAACATTAATTTAAATAAAGCTCTTTTTCTCCCCCTTGTACACAAAGGGAGAAAAACATGTCACAGAATGAGGAATAATGATAAAGGCTGAACTGTGTGTGTTCCAATTCATATTTAAAACTGAAAACAAACAAACAAAAAACCCCACAAAGATGCAGCACAATGTGCATTTAATAGCCCAGACAGAAAGTGTCTGGGAAAGAAAAAAAACCATAAAGGCAGATGGAACAATAGCAGAGAAAAGCTACTGGTTTTATCCTGGGGTTGGAAAGCAAACTTTTTATGCTTGTTTTAAATGAAAAGGTCAGGACTGGCATGATGCTGAAGACTGGCATGTATGCTGTTCTGCTTAAGTATCAAAGCTTCAAGAGGAGTACCAATCATCTGTCAGTATCCAGTTGCACACTGAAATCGAAAGCAATGTACCTTATGGCATTTGGAAAGCATAAACTTTCATCTTCTGTTTTTTTATGAGTCTGTTCTGTAGGAAGTAGTTTCACAAAGGGTGTGCTGCCATAGTGCTCCAACAGTTACTGACATGGCAAAGATTAAAATGAGCCTGTATTAAACTTGGCACTCTGCTAATAAACCCGGACTGACCCTTTCATCTTGTGTTGATGTTGTACTGCCCTAAATAAATGAAGTCTCAAGCATACAGCAGATGAATGGTATCTTCAATTCAGACATTTTTAAGGTTACTTTTGTAAGCAAGAATTCAGCCACCTGATAAGACATAGATTTGTAGGCTTTTATGATTGTGAGAAATAATTCTGGCTCACTTATCTCCACTCTGACCTCAGAATTGAAATTTATGCAAGTGTTCATATGATGCCTAATACTTCAAATGAGGAGTCCCAACATGAATTTAATACTGAGTTACCCTCCATAGAAAGACTGTCACAATAGCCATGCGCACCAATAATCCAAGCTGGCTTGCATAAAATTCAAGGAATGTTTTGCAGCTGACTCCAAAATAGCGATGAAGCCCTTATCAAAGAAACAGAGGCAAATACTGTAACATCTGTTGCTTTGTCCTTGATTCATTATTGAAGAAAAGCACTGCGAGATGTTTTATGTAACAGAAGCCCACAGAAGTATTTCTTCATAGAAATTCCACATCTCCATAGACTGGCCAAGTACTAACCAAAAACTGCAAGAAGGCAAAAGTTACACTGCCTGTGCTTCCATTATGGTTCTCACTTAGAGCTGGAGACCGAGTAGGCAAAAAAGAAACAATTTCAGAAGCAAATTGCCTGTGCTAATAATAGAGAAAAGGCATCATCTACTAATTAACAAACCAATAATTGAATATTGATTAGAGTTTGTTGCTTTTAAAATAATTGAATCTGTCTGGCTTCTAACAACCAAGAGACTGTTAAAGATTTGTAATAAACAAAGGATTTTCAATTCAGGAATGCTTTGTCAGCTTTCTTATTGTGTTTTGCATATTGAAAGATGCAGCCAAAACATGTGGGTCACTCCAAAAGTAATGCCTCCTATTTATTTCTATGGAAACTACAACAGTTACAAAGAACACAGTAACACTATTTGATAGAGAAGTTTTCAGTGACGAAACACTATTTTTCAACATAGTTACCACCATTAGCTGTGGCTTTTCACAGCAATGGAAAAGAACGCTATATTTTGTGATGAGCAGCTGTGCATGGCCATCTGGAATGTGGCTTGCCTTTCACATTGCTGCCACTACTGCAGAAACACACCACCCACCACCCCACTGTGCTCACATTCACAGCATGGTCTCCATCAGTGCTGATCAAGCATTAATGAACATTAATGGGAGCAACTTGTTCCACAAGGAGGAATTAAATTCCATACCTATTTCTCATACACACTTCCACGTCAGATGCCGTTTTGTCAGAAATGTAAACATTTGGAATATCTTAAGTACGAGAAAATTATAAATAATGTTTCATTTCCATGTACAGAAGTACATGAAAGCATGATGGATTTTTAAAAAGTAAGTCTGGATTATACCGCTAAATGTTGCATCATTCCAGAAGAGGACTAGAAAGATTATAAGGGACCTAGAGAATCTCTGTTACAAGGAAAGGTTGAGAGACCTGGGACTGTTCAGACTGGAGAAGAGAAGACTGAGAAGGGATCTTATCAATGCTTATAAATATCTAATGAATGAGAGCCTAGTGGATGAGGCCAGGCTCTTTTCAGCAGTGCCCAGCAACAGAACAAATCTTCCACCTATTTTTTCCATTTTATTTCATATTTTCAAGGGAAGTTACTGTCTCTGTATGTCAGTTCTTCATTAAAAGTCACTGAAGCTCATCTTTCAAGTGGTGCCAAACGTGTCTCGTGCCTTGTGACTCTTTATATCGGGATTCTGCATGTGGGAAATTTTCCCAGCAAATTCCACTCCTTCTGCACAGCCTGGTTTAAAACAGACATGCCAACAAGAGGCTAGCAATGGCCATGCTATGGTAAGAGTGAAGATAATATAAAAACTGTGATAGCTTTCCAAGGCCCACCTGGAGGACCCGGTGGCTAAATGGATTATTTGCTGACTTCCCACCTCCGAGACGCCAGCCCCGACTGAAGTGACTGAAAATCATTCTGATCAGCCAAGTGAAAAAAGACCAAAGTGAAATTAGACTGGTGGTCTCAGCTCAGTTCCCTCAGTGCTGCACTTCCAAATCAGAAAACCACAGCACGTTGTGCACTGCTAGCAGGGGAGAAAGCAAGAGGCTTTGAGTCTTAATGAGCATGAATCCAGCTGCCTCTCCAGCTCACAAACACCTTAATGTGGACTATAACCACCCTGTATAAACAGGCACAAAATTGAATAAATGACTGGATTACCATATAAATTAATCAGAAGCAATCCCTTGAAAATGTGCATTGAAATGTCTGCACTGCATATCACAATAACATAATTGTGAATCTTATCAGATTAACTGACAGCCAGATGAAATTTCTTGAACATTTAAAGAAATTCTCTAACCGCGTTTAAATACTTCTATTAAAGAACACAACATTGAGTGTTTATTGTACTCTCAAACACAAAATAGTCTTATAGCATATCCCATTTCTGATGTGTGCAAATATTATTTCCATTACTAAATGAAGAGATTGGAGAGACTGTAGAATGCAGAGACTGAAGGGTGTTATCCATAAATTTAAGGCCAGAAAAGGTCACTGTGATCATCTAATCAGGCAATACACTTGCCACCGTCTCTGCAAAAGGCTGGACAGAAAGAATCAGTGAACAGAACTGCTGTTAGGATGCAGGAACTCAAGAATGCAAACCCAGAGCTCAATTCTCTATTAACTGATAAAACTAGACATAAGAAAATTTGACTTAAAGCAAGTGTCTCACTGCAAATAAAAATATTGCCCTGTGCTGCTGTCTTCAGCTGTAGCTCAGCCAACAAAGACAGATCAAATCCGCCTTCCTTCATGAGGCAATTTAAATGGGAGAAGAGAGGTAGCACACATTAAACGTGTATGGAAAATATCTCATTAAATTACCTTTTGGAACCAATCGGGAGAAAGATCTCTGTCACAGTGTGAATAATTCAGATTTTTTACTGTTTTTTTTCCCTTGCCTTAATTCATTTTATACGATCCTTACAAAACGACATGCAGAAAGTACTGCTTTGTACCATATACATGAATGACTGTAAGTATGGAAGAAACTTTGTAGGCTGAAGCTAAGATGTCTCAAAAAGGAGTGTAACAAAGAGTGCTGCTGAGAAAAATGATAATTTTTATTTATGGTATTTTTATTTGTGGGCCAAATAAATAAAACCAAATAAAACCAGCGCATTGTCATGTTTTCCATTAAATGAAAAATCTACTGAGGAAAACAGCCCATGCATTTCTCCAGAGGATCAGGCATTGTTCCTCATTCAAAAGCAATGCTGGCTTTGCACCACAGAGCTTTCCCAATTCTCACATAAGAGCAACAAACACAACAGGAGTTCCTACAAAGCAGCCTCAGCAACCAAACTGCTTGCAGAAGTCTCTGACATTATCGTCCTCCCCTACCAAATATTCATTCTCCATGCTCTCTTTAATGAGATTTGGGAATATGAGCAAATATCACAACACCAGACTGTTGTGAAAATGTGTGAGAAGAAATGCAGAAGTAGCTTGCAACATCCCATATACAAGGAGAATTCTCAAATACGGCTCACTGCAGAAAGCTTGATTAGCTAGATATGACTGCAATCACTAACTTGCTCCAGGGTCATATGACTGCTCAGATACCCAGGAAATTTCAGTTACAAAGAAGTTACAACAGGCAGTGTGTGCTCCATGACTGTTTCACTAACCAAATACTTTAAAACCTTCTTTAAAACTCTGTGCATACAAGGAATGTCATACTGTTGAACTATTTGCCTTTATTTGCCTTTATATAATAATTTGTTTGTAAGACTTATTTTGGTTTATTTTAAAAGTATACATTATAAAACTGGTTATGGAACTTATGTGCAACTTACATTTAATGAAACAGCATGCCAAAAAATGTTCTAGAAAACTGAGAACTGTAATACCTGATAGCTACTCAGTTAATTGCAAAATACACATTTCTCCAAATTAATTTATTTCATGCATTGTACATATCTTATACTGAAAGCCTTCTACTACGTCTATTTTTCCCGCTCACTGTTGTATCCATAAATTGGATTTCTTTTTTGTGTCAGCCTTTGGTAAGTGGGACTTCAACAACTTCCCAGTGAAGAGCACATAACATTATTTTTCCCTGACCAGATACATGCATTAGGAAAAAAAGAAAAAAGGTTCAGTGAAAACCCCTGTCGAAACTAGTCTGAAATTAATTGGTCTCTATACAGACACAGATATGAGACAAAGGACCTGATATAATCTATCATAGAGGAAAGATCAGATCTGCTAATGGCATTTACTGCTATGCAAAATTAAGGAGTTAGATGCAAGTTAATTGCATCTGATGATTCATCTTTTTCATTGTAGAAAATACTCACGCGCTCTGCCTTAGAAGAGCACCACTATAGAAAATGATGCTATCTTTCTTTTGATGCATCACCAGAAATTGAAAACAGCTTTTTAAAGAGTCTGTGGGGGAACGAACATCTTTTCCACAATTTTTTTTTATCCTTTGTTTCCCCAAAATGGATTTTCTTATTGATCTTGGAGCTATCATACATTGTAGCTCACAGTAGCCTGGCATACTAAAATCTTGCTGGACACATCTATTACTTTCACTCTCTCGCTGTTGGGATTTTCCATTAGACTCATTTCTTCCTTAGAGTGCAAGTCTGTATCATTTCCATCAGTGAAATCATACTAATCACTTTTAGCTTTACTTTCACATCAACTCTTTTCTTACCAAGGATGGTAAATTTTAATGAAAAATGAAAAATGAAAAATCCAAATATCTGCTGAAGACTTTTAAGTACTAGAATATTGCGTTTTATGTCAGTATGAACTTCTCCGTTTATTTTCTGTTTTCTTAGTTTACACATGAAGCAGGTTCCAACAAACCGCTGCTGCTCCAACAAAACACAGCTAATAGAAAATAAATTTCTTCCAAAATATTTCTTCCAAACACTTTCTCTTTCAAATAGTTATTTCATTAAGTCTTGCTTCCTTCAAGAGATAGTAATAAGTCAGATGCGTTATTCCCATTTTAATCCATGCTTGCATAAAGAATCATTATCTATGTTTCTCCCTAAAAGCACAAGCAACCTGAGCTGTGAGAGTCTGCCTTTTAATCAGATGGAAGGGTTTACCTCAGAATGGTTGAGAGCTGCTGTATGCATTGCTAAAATGCTGGCATCTGGCACCACAGCCTCCCCTTTGCCTGCATCTGAGATAACAACCCACCACCACATTCAGGTTAACATTTCGACCAATCTAATGTTACATCACTAGAATGAAGCTCTCCACTCTGGGATTAGAAATGGAGGTAAAATAACACAGTAGCATCCTAAGTAGCTTTGGGCACACTTCATATCCAACACCTTCCAGTCAGGGATCTATCTTAGAAAAAAGGTCTGACAGAATCAGCATGGGAACTGAATCCCAGCTGAGATCGCAGGCAAGTGTCCTCACAGCTTGTAACAAGACGCAACATAGAGAAAAATTTCTTGAAGTTAACCAAAAGAATAAGTAGAATTGAGCTTGATTTTCCAGTATTTTCCTATCAAAAATGACAATACCATGGTAAAGGCTGAACATGTAAATCGTATGAATTAATTTTTCAGCACTAATCCTTCACTAGGGATATTTTCTTTACTCACCCTTCCACACACCTGCAGCTATGGCTAGCGTGGGGACTTGACAGCTCTCAGCATCCAACACCAAAGCTCAATACCCAAAAGGAGGCAACAGGGCAGGAAGCCTTTCCTTCAGAACTGCAGCAACAGGGCAGAAAATAACTCAAGGTTTCAGGACAAAGTGCCTTCCAACAACCAGAAAAGACATTATATGGACAGCCAAGCCACTGTACTCATAGTAATACTGCATCACTTTTCCTAAGAGAGCCTTTTAGTTTATTTGCTTTCACTCCACTAGGTTTTTTCCAGCATATTTGCACAGACAGGTCCTGCATACGAGAAAAGGCCAGAAGTTCCCATTTCCTGCAATCTCTCACTGCTGTGTTCAGATGCTTCATATGGAGACAGAGAAGTTAGCCCCAGTACATTGCAGGGCAACACCCATGGTGTTTCTGAGAGGTAGAACTCTCTGCTCTCAAAAATAAAAATCCCACAATAAAATGTATTTAATATGCCAGAAGAAAAGCCCTCTCTCCCTGTCTTAGCTAGAAGGGCCCTTTGGCGTCCTTCAGTTCCTTTACACAACTGTTATAAGCAAGGCTTTGTTTTCCTCTTGCTAGTGATTGTTCTGTTTAAGGGGAAATGCCATTTGAAACAAAAGCACCTGTAATAACCAACACTTCGTAAAGTGCTCTCAGGCACAAAAGCAGGAAAGCAATGGATACATTTGCATATATTGGGTTTCTTTGTTCAGAGGATACATTATTAGATATACATAACTGCTGAGAATGACAATATATGAAGATAATCATATGATATATTTAAATTATCCTTCCCCCCAGTAATGTTGCTTGCAATGGTTATTTTTAATGCAGTAGAAACACAGGAGGCTGTCACATTAAAAACACAGGTATATTAACAACTGACATTATGGTGGCATCTCCTACATATCAGGTTAAAAGGTGCCCAGCCACGGCCCCAGTGAACCAGCTCTTCTACTATTGGTAACACTGAATGGATAGCCACAAGCCCCAAGGAGTTACCTGAAAACTTACTCAATAAAGAAGCTACGTAATTTTAAAATAACGATAGCAACTCTTCCTGACAAATAATAATACCTTAGTCTATTACTGAACTCCTCCCTTTAGAATTTGCCCAGTAATCCTCCGATTGTCGAATGGGAAAAGTAAAGCGTATCTGATTAGAAGCCCTCTAAAAGCAAACATTCCCAATTTCTCACATTCTCCAGATTATATCTCCAAGAACCCCAAAAGGCTGCAACACCTAAAGCAAGACTGCAGAATTAATTGAGGTGTCAAGCATCATCTTACTACTAAAAGTTGAGACACACTTTTATTTGGTAAACTTTGGCCAACCTAATACTATTCTCTTAACATCTGGATGAACTTCAGTAATCACAATCCCCAGAACCGCTCTATAATAAAATGAAAGGTGATGGGAAAAACACATGAAATATTTTTGTGTGCCAAACAGGCTGTCTTTAAAAGAACACTCTAATTAAAAATACATTAAATATTTACAAACTTTTACAAAAATAAACTGGAAAATTGTAGTCAATTTGTATCAAAGATCTCATATAGCCTATAAAAGCACTACCATTCTTAAGTTGTAATTAATAACATGCAAGATTCATACAATTAATTTAGTTGTGAACAGAAATAACTACATAATATTTTTTTAATTTGTAAGAAATAGAAGTTTATGCTACATCCAAATTAAAATGAAGAATGAAAGAAACATGACTCCTTGGAGGATATTACTCGTTTCCCATGGTATGAAAATGAAATAAGCTTATATTTATTTCAAAACTTCATTTAATCTTTGAAAAAGGATAGTAATAAAAATGGGACAACACAGGCATTATATTAAGTATTCTTCAAAACTTTGTGTTTTTAAATTTCAATGATTAATTAAAAAGATTTGCCAGGCATTGTTTTTCATATAATTTCTTCAATATGACCTACACATTTTTAAAAATTCTTTTGCACAAGATGATCACTGAGTACTTTTGCAGCTTCTTCCCAGTACAGCTTAACCAGAGACTATTACTGTTGGTCTTGTCCTGAATGCTTTTGCTTATTTTTGAATGGCCAAATAGTTCTTCTAGGCAGAATAAGAAGGTAAAACTGGAAAGGACAGTGTGGGGACAGCAGGCAATTCCATCATATAAACTTCTACCCTGATCAACATTCATTTCATAAGTTACTATCAACTCATCATAAAAATTAACCTAACCAGTTGTTTTTGTGTTTGTGTTTGTTTCCCTCTTTCTGCTATTCTTGGCACATTGCTTCAGAAGCTGAATAAATTCAGAGAGAGTTATATAGCATTTATTTTTGTCTCCTACTACTTTTAGCTTGAAACAGCTACTTCTCCATCTTCTCCGGTGCCCCTGAAGAAGTAATCACACTTCTCAGCCTTAGTCATTCTACTCTGAACAAGGCCCTTCTTTTTGGCCCACTCTGCATGGCAAGCTTCCCATTTAATTATCCTAGCTCCAGTTATTCCAGTTCAAATCCATTTCTCATGAACACAGCTAAACAAAGCTGTCAGGTGAGGTGTCTCTGCTGCCTTGTACAGTGTCATGGATGCTCTCCCACTTCCACCAAAGCCCACTGCTGCATGCTGCCCAATGCCACAGCCAGATTTATGGTTCTACCTTGTGGTTCTATGAGGTCTTATCTGATAACTTCTCTTTATGAAGAGGGCACTTCAGTGATGGGACTGGTAGACAGCAAGGCTAAATAAAACAAGTCCAAGGATTCTCCCTATCATCATGTACACAGCACACAGCAGCAAGATACCTGCTGTCTCTTCAGCCCAAGGACATAATAATGATCTCCATCACTGCTACTATTATTACTTCGAAATGAAAAAGAATCATACATCAATAATATCTGAAATAATCATAAGCCCATGTTTTAGCCTTCCACATTGGCTATTTCATGCTATGACATGGAGGGTATGCACAGCATACAGTATAAGAGTGTGCTCTGAAAGTTCACGGAATCCACAGGAATTACCCTGCATTTGAGAGAACTAAATTTCATCGCATTTCTGTTACAATCAAGTTCATCCAGTTCTTCCCATTTCCATCCTATCTCAATTCTCTACTGCCAGTCCTTGTTAAATTTGTGTCAACTGCAAAAGCAGAGAGAGAGAATGTGATACAAAATTATTGATGAAAATATGACACACTCCATTAACTTCCTTATCTTCGGATAATTCCGCTGCTGTTTCCCCCTCGAGCCAGTATTTCCTCTCTCTCTCTCTTTTTCTTTTTTTTTCTTTTTTTTTTTTTTTTAACTACAATCCACTGTCCAGTTAGTCAGATATCTAGCTTTTAAATTTTTCCTATACTAACTCCCATCTTCTTCAATTTTGTAAATAGTTTTTGGTTTTTTTTTGCCATTCCTCTCCAATTTGCTACGCTTCTGTCTTATTCCTGTAATAGTAGCTTCATTGTAAATTACTAACTCCAAACCAACAATCTTATTAGCAATTTTTCTCAGATTTATGGGGTATAAACTATTTTCTTCTCCAGAAACGTACACATTAAAGTCTGGAAATTCTCCTCAGATGCAGTAATTCCCACTTTCATGCACTGAGTTCACAGCTTCTTGTGTTTAATCTCAATGCAGGCTCACAGTGCAGAAAATCCAATTCTTCACAACTCCTTTATGTACAGAGTTGAAAAACTTACTTCTAAACTTCTGTAAGGATTTAAAAGCAGTCTATGTGTGCCAAAATCTGAAGCTTTTATGGTAACATGGCTTCACTTTTATTATACCCTTACGGCAGACTATCTTCAGTGTTCTCTTAATACTCTTCAATTAAATACTTACTTACACATATGCTTTGGTCCAGAAACCTACAGTAGTGATGATGTGAGTTTCTCAATAATAAATGAATGATTTTTTTTTGAGCTTTTGAAGTCCTGACTGTACCAATGAGCTGCTAGTGAGTCCAAATTGCACTGTTAAAATAACATAATTGAACTTGATTTAAACTTGGCTTTTCCATTCATATAGATGAAGCTCCATGCTATCAATTCTTTATAGCATAGTGCTGAAAGGCATAATATTTTCTTTCCATCACTTACATTTTGAATAACTAGATTACTAGAAGTTTTTTTTTTTTTAAATAAATATTCTACTTCAGAACAAACTTTGAAGATATTCTCAGCTACTTCCAAGTGTTACTAAATTTGACATATCTCCAACATAAACAATCAAAGAAATAGAAAGCAAAATATGGTCTTTATCAGAAGCAGGAGGAGATACAGTCATATACTAATACAGATATTTTACTATTTCATATCTGCGAGCTTTCCAGAAATCACTGGCAACAGTGAAGTGGCCAGCTCCTGCTTCATTCTTGGATGTATTCCAAGGACGGACGGAAGGAACGGAGGAAGGGAGGAAGGGAGTTGCATTCTTTTCCTTCTTCCTAAGAGAAGAATGGGTTCAGCAGTGACATTTCCAAGAAATGCCCCTCTCTTCCAGCATCCCTCAGTGTGGGACGTTAGACCTTCTTACTATTCCAAATGGATTTGTACCTGGCAGATTCTGAAGGAGACTACACAAAGGTGAATTTATAGAGTTTGGTACTCCTAGGGTTTGGGTTTCTTGTTTGTTTTAGCTTTCTAACAGGAGCGGAGGATTTGGTTTTGTTTCTCATTGAAATGTTTATAAAAGAATACCTCTAGGAATATTCTTTCTTCATTTCCTGTTTTCTCAATTAAGACACAGTAAAACAAAAACATATTACGACTGGTATTCTACAACATAGCCAACGTTCAAGCTTATTCAGCTCTAAAAAGATGAAAGAAAAAGGAGGTAGAATATTTTACCATAAAAAGCTGTCCTTCTGTTCAATGTATTTATTATTTGTACATTTTTCCATTCATTCCATAAGCCTCTTTGACCATAAGAATTACTTACACCTGAAAAGCTAACACTAAATCTGATTTATAGAAGCTGCTCTTAAGCCATCCTTCGCCAGTACCTCCTAACTCTCTGTCAGCTTCCTCTGTCCCTCTGGAATTAAATGAAAGCCATGTGCTGAAAACACGTAACTTGAACACTCTTCTCAAGTTGGCAACCTTACGACTTGTACAGAGAGCTTAGAGGAGAGAACAGCTACTGTGTTATGATCTTTGCAGAAGCATTCTGCACGCAGGCTGATCTATCTGCAGCACATAGAAACTGTTCTTGGAGACCAATGCACTAGGTAATCTGATGGACATTCTTCCCTCTCTCCCAAAGACACCTAATGGTAGGATTCTTTGAAGTAGAAAAAAAAAAAGTATTCCCACATTTATATATAAAAAGTTGAAAACAGCCTCTTTACGGTCTGAGAATACACATGCAGGCAGAAACACACGCCGCGCCTTGCCAGATTTATTTTCTGACATCAGATTCAAAGCAATTATGTGTGAGAGAGCAGTTTGCACTGGAGGAACACCTTAAAAGAAAAGAAAAAACAAATGTTTCAAGATGCTCCATCTCAGCAATACAGTTCCACGGAATGATGATTTCTGAGAACTGTGCATGCATTATCACACAAAAGGACCCAAGAAACCAACCCCTTACTACCAGAAAGCTCTGGTCAAACTGAAATCATTTATTTGCAGGGTGGTTACACCCAAAACAAGATTCTAAAGTGAAGTCATACAAGACTGAGTTGTGTTTTATAGGTCTCTTTCTTACTTCAGCAGACAGCCATATCAGGTCTGATCCATGTATCACAAAATTCAGCTCAATAATTATTAAAAAAAATAAAAGAAGCATTATCCTACAGCAAATGTAAAGTGCATTTCCATCAGAAGCACATAAACACTTATTCTTTTAAAGAGCATTCCTAAATAGACAAGATTTGCAAATCACCATCTCTATTAGAAGTGGAGAGTAAAATGTCGGTGATGCTCCCAGAAGTTTCCTCACCCGCAACCTGTTTTCAAGAATAACCAACAACTTCCATGTTATGGTAACTCTAACAAGTAAAAAAATAAAACAAACTTCCTCCCTCCCCCCTCTGGTGATATGACTGGAGAAAATAAGAGCTTCCTCACGTAGGCTGGTGTCAATGAATTTGCATAAGCATCTATTATCACCTACTCTTTGGCTGGCTGTGTTCTAGCTACAGTTCCCAGCCTGTTGAGGATGGATGCAGGTTCACTTCCCCAGAAGGTGATCTAAACATCTAATTTTCTTTCAGCTGGGAGCTTTCCTTACAAATGACTTTTTGCCTGAATGCCCTTCTCTAAAGTCTCACAGCTTTTTACAGGCAAAATTATCTTTTATCATTTATAGTTTCTTTTAATTAATAACCCTGGATATAATTGCAATAGAACATTTCAGAGAGCGCAATTATAGTTTAATAAACCATGCAGAGTGTTTAAAGGCAAAGTGCCCTAGGTTTTCAAGTACTCTGTGCTATTTGCATACTCTTTGACGTGCTTTGTGGTTTAGTCTGATGTGGCTTTTCTAATTAGAAATCAACACAACTTAATCATTCAGGAGGCACTGGGAAAGGGAGGGTCAGAAAAATATACCTATTTTGCAATTATATCTTAATTCCATGCAGCAATTTAGATATAATTTAACCTTTTCATCTGATTTTATTTTACTCCAAATAAACTGAAGAATTAGAGTGAGACTGACAGAGGAAAGAAAAAAAATAAATCAAACCAATAGATCATTTATGAATGCTAAGGAAGAAAAAGAACTCAAGATATTTAAGTATTTCTTGAAGAGTCTATATATCACTCCCATCCACACTGGGTTTTCTGAGCAATCTACTGTAGTGTTCTTCAGTAGTGAACAATACACAATTAGTTAACCAGATGATTCAGAAAAGAAGAATTTTGTATCAGCCAAGTTGTACACGGAATCTGCATGACTCATTGGTCACTTAAAGTCTCCGGTATCATGGCATTACTCATTTCCTAATATTTTAGGGCCTTCACATTTCACTGGGTGTAATTAGTAGGAAAAAATTACAATGAAATTATCTACAAACAAGGTCAGATGTCCATATGATTGTCTGTTGCTGTATTGTGGAAGCTCAGAAAAGACAAGGAAGCTGCATGCACAAAAAGATTTTGACACGCTTCAGAGTAATGACAGGGAAAATCTCAAAACAATCATCTTAATGAATAAATTTTGTTCTAGGGTGGGTTTTTTGAAACATTCCCTATGTAAATTAGCCTCTACCTTCACACGTTTACCAAAACAAGTCAGGACCAGAACGTTCATGGTCTGTGGGTACTCCCTGCTACAGACTGGTATCTCAGGCCCTTCTCAAAATACACTTCTCTGATACCATTTCCTCCGTAAAACATTCTCTTCCTACTTCAGACCAGTGCTAAGATGAACTAGACCTACAACAAATATTTTGTGTGCTGAATCATGCTGTGGATGAGGAGAAAATAAAGAAATAGGATGAGCTCACTTAGGAAAATCACTAGCAATTTGATCGAAAAGAAATCTTCCTTCCATTATTATAGAAACGGGATAGAAAGTGACACAGTATCTATTTTCTGCAAGTCTCTACTTACCCTTCTTGTAAAAGGTTACCCTCAAATATTGATTTGCAAGCGCTGTTCTTGCTAAATGTGTGAAAATTAGCAAGCTAAGGGTTCTGCGAGGCATGCAGCATGTACTCCTTCCTAATGTACATATATCCCAGGTGCATTAACTTTCATGCATATTGGTCACCCTAAAGTAGGCTGTAACAATATCAAGAGCCTTGGAAGTGCCTGCTTGCTTTGCTTTTTGTTCCTTCTTCTCCTTCTCCATCTGTAGATTGCTTTGTAATTCTCATTTAACAAAGAACATTTCAAATGCAATGATTTAAACTGTACAGCTGCTTAGAGGAATACAGTAAAGTCTCTGATCACCATGCACCTACATTATACTGACGCACAAGACCGCTCTTTTGCTAAATTCTTAAGGAAATTTTTGTGAAGTTTTTGGTTCAGAAGGTGGTCACAGGGGTTGGTATTTGCCTGAGAGAATAAGCCCTTGCTCCAGTAAATGGAAACCATTTGCTACACGTGCTCATCTTCCCAAGCACCTGTGGGAGCTGCTGCCACAGCAGATGGCCAAGAGGAGGATGAAAAGAAGATGGATGAAGGAAAGAAGAAACAAGATTGACAAGCCCGAGATGGTATTCATTTAATTCTCCCTGTTGCTTTTTTCCTGGGTTCCTCCCTTCTCTCTCTTTGTTCCAGTCTGAAAAATAAGCTGCCTTTCTTCAAGATGTTTTAAAATTTCACAAGCAAAGTAAATGAACATATTAATTCTGCTTTCTCAGGAGTTCAAACAATGAGTAAAATAGATGTTAGTTTATAATGGAAAAATGCTAAGCAAAATGTATTTATGCCTGCAATAAAATGGCTGATTGTGATCCTCCCATCACTTAAGCACAAAATCGTTTCACAACAACTCAAAGACAATTCTGAGTTGATCTACCTCAATTCATGATTGCCCCTGTACATTATTTGTTTCTAAACTGTCTTACTCCATTCCTGAAACCACTTCTAGAACACATGTAAACCATTATTAAAAAGCATATAATTAGACTAAAATCAATAGCTGGATATCTGGATTGTGCAGTGGCAAAAGTCAGGCAATTCCACAGAAGTAGCCCCTGAGGAATATCCTCTGCTGCTGTATAAGGTTTTAGATTTTACTTTCTGCATTTTGACTGATTAATATAAAATCTGTCTTGGCATTTTAGCTGCTTATAATGCAAAAGGTTTGTAACATTCAGCAGGATACACTCATATTTGTCCACTATTTCTAATACAAACAGTCCCTTAAATTTTCTCAATTACAGCAGCAGGTTTTTATTAGGCTTCTTCTCTCCTCTGTTGGTAAAAGCATCATCCATTCAATGCTTTTTAATGAGAATTAAAAATCTGTTTATTTGATTTAATCAGCTCATTGAGCATTCTCTTTGTATCGCTAATCCCTTGAACGGGGATGTCAAGGCATGTGATAGCACGCAGCCATGACAATAATCTCAGGAGGTTTTCCATTGCTGCCATTTGTAATAAATAATGCATTTTAGTGTTATAGTTAGTTATACTCATTACAGGGGAAATTTACCTCTCCCAATGCATAAGAGCAGCCAGTTCTGAACAAGGAATTAGAACGGACTTCAAGACACATAACCCATTCCCAAAGTGGGAGATGGCTCCGTAACAAATGTAACAAATATCACGCTAGTCCCTCATCTCTTATTTTTCAACCTCTAGATTAGAAAGCAAATAAGTTAATTCTCACTCAGTTTACTTCTCAAGCCACCTTCTGCTCTGATAATATTCAAGACTGACATGGATCCACCATTCTACTTTGACACTGTGAGATGATGGTACACTTCAGGGAAAAAAAAAAAAAAAGCCTTTAATATCCAGTTATGGATAGCTTTTAGTATACAAATTCATGTGGTGTGTATAGTAATCTGAGTTAAACGCTGTGCACACAAAAACACACCGAGTTTTATCTCAAAAATATCTCCAGTTCAACACCCATGCAAAAGAAACTCTTTTCAAAGATGCTGCTTGTTGGCTCAAAGAAAGACTGCCGGAACCTCAGACAATCAGGGCAGACCTATTTTATCTGCTTCAATATCATTTCAGTTACCTATGCTCAAAACAATATTGTTGGGCATAATCTGTAGATATATACGTATCTACAAGCGAGCTTAGAGAACACTATGCTGCACTAGCAAAGAAAATTTCTCATCTGGAGATGAAGATGTGGACTGCCCTACTTATCTTACTAAGTATATAATGGTTGCAATTTTTTTAATAGCTTCCTCCCACTCCTGTCTCCCATTCAGTACAAACCATTTCTCCTGGTACACACCCCACTTCTCTTTACAAACTCATCAATACCTGCAGTTGCACTTCAGGATGAAAAAAAATAAGCAACACGCTGTGAAGGACCGCACAATGCTGACTAGCATTCATTTGAATGACACGTCCACTCAACAAGGCAGGTAAAATAAGTCAGTAAGGTTATCATGATTACTCAGTCATTGTGCCTCTGGAGAAATACACAATCATTTCAAGTAAGGCAATTTCTGCCTCTTTTTGTAACTTACTGAGATAGGACAAGTTGAGCCATTAGCCCTTCCACCTCACCCAGAGAAGATGACTTGTTTTTCCCACTAAATGGCAGACCTGAACTTACAAAGAACTGTGAAAAACCAGACAGCTCACGCTAGTGTAAAAGGGCTGTAATGCCTGCCAAGGTCCATCACTGTCAGGTTTGGACTGCGTTTTGTTATTTTTGTCAAATGTAACAGTTACTTGCATTTGCAACACATTTATATGCTCTTACACTTTGCCTTATGTGGGACAGGAGGTTGCCTTTAACAGCTACACAGCTGAAAGAGCTGGGTTTCTAATGATGCTTAAGTTTGCTTCTGTTACTTGAGCATGCATATTTATGTTCAAGCTTCAGTTTGCACAAACCCTGTGAATATCAATCACAGAAACTCAAAGAAGATGCACAGTATAACCTCTGTGAAGTGACTAGATCTTTACTAATTGTCAGCTTGAGGCAGCAGGACAAGCTGCGTTCAGCCACGTGTATAAGAATAATAAGTACCTTCAATGCAGCAGTCATTCCGGAGCCTGACTTGATGGCAGTGAGAGTAGAAAAGCTTTCATCTGCATAGAGTAGCAGATAAGAAAGCATAGTTTATGTCACAATGCTTACCTGTTTGCACTAAACTTGTCACTGATCTAAGAGATACCTTAATACAGAAATGAAGAACTAGGCCTGAAGAAGATAACCAAATTACTGTTGATTTCTGCCAGAGATAAATTTCAAAATTCTGAAGAATCAGATACTTTTTTTAATGCAATAAATGGATATTTATATAATATCTTAATATTATATTAATATCTTTGGTAACTACATCAACCCATGCGGTTATCCAAAGGTAGCCCAAATCAGTAACCAAGCATACTACAAAATATCCTATGGAGGAAGGATTTCCCTACTACATTTTTAGTATAATGTTTACTGGCTGCTCACCTGCTGGACTGAAACTGGACTTCAATCTGATGTCCACTCCAGGGAAGCAACTCTTAACAGGGCCTCCTTTCTCCTCCACACATGCATTTGCACTGACTAGAAACAATTGCAGCTCCTCATCAGAGCAGGTTCAGGAGTTCATTCATTATTTTGAGTGAGAGGTCTCAATTCTGCCTGAGGCCCTGGATTCCCTCTATTTATCTGAAGACAAGACACGATACCTCTTGAACTCTTTCAAAAGAACCCTCAAGCTGGAGAAACCATAAGGCATCAAACTCAGGCGGGAAACCATGACATACACCAGGGTTGCCTTCTGCAGTGAAGGGTACACAGAGCTTTTTCCACTGGCTGTAAAGAATCCTGTGCAAGCACATTAAGAAGCTTCTTGCTACTACTCTGATTTATCTTTGTCATCAATTAGATAACTTTTATTTACGCCTTAAGGCTGTGCTGTGTTGGCATTTGCAGTGCATTGTTGCCCCAGTGAATTTATTAGCCAGTGATGTAATTTAATCAGCAATTTCAATTTACCACCAGCAAATCACATTTACTATCATTGCTTCAAATAATATTGTTTTTCAAGAATACGGTGTTCTACTCCATCTCACTTTTAAATAGTGTCTGCTATTGCCAATCTGGTCACATTAAGCCTCCACCTGTATAAATGAATGCACTAGTTCCTCTGAGAAGTAACTCTATTGCTTCAGAGCATGCCACATGATAAAAATGTCATCAAAATCTAAACTAACAGCCTCCAGCCAGTTCCTGTTCCTGCCCTGTTCCCATATTTCCTAAAAAAGTGCTCAGATAACTAGATTGAATCAAAGCATCATATGTGCACTGATTATTAAATTACTTTTATACTCGGTTACAGTTCCATTGCTTTCTGAATACTGACCCAGGGGCCCAAACAAAATAAGGAATGAGAAAGCAAGCAAGAAGATGAGCTAGATTTACATGAGCATGATAAGACTGACAAAGGATAAAGGAGCTGCTGCCCTCTTCAAGCTCTTGCTCAGGCACCTCTGACTGAACCCGTTTTACCTCACATTCTCTCACAAACTAGAGCAGTCAAGGAGCAGCTACCATAAAAAATATGCTGTCCAATTTCCATGGATATCCCCTCTGAAGAAGTCTAAACTGCAGCAGAAAAGAAGAATCTATGAACCTATTGGCGCTGCCCACAGCTCACTATGGAGAAAGGGCTGCAAAACAGAGGTGAAAAGAGCCCTGAAGTTTACAACAGAAGTCCACGCTTGGGATCCTACAAGGCTCTGCAAAAATGGAAACAGATTTCTTCAGACAAATTTATTTGACCTGTAATGACAGAGACCTGTGTTTATAGCTTAAGAGTGATTCACTGCCATTCAAATAAACATGACATTTATCACTCTTCAAATACAGGTCAACCTGGATACCTACTAGTTTTGCATATAAAGTCAAAGCATGAAGCAAAAAGGTGCTGCAATGAAGGTCTTCAAAAGGAAAAAAATAAAGAAAAAAAGAAGATAAATGATGAAAGATGAACAAGTAGTGAATCAATGAGCATTTAAAAGACATATTCACGTAGGTTCTCTCATTTCAACCATTCATGATTCTGTATAGTCGATACTAAAATGAAATTGTTAATTACAGATTATAATGTCTAGATAATTTGGTATGTGTATAAGCTCTATAATTCAGATGTCAAATATCAGGCTGTTACTGAGCACTGAATTGTGACCAAATGGTTGAGTTGTAGAAATACACTTTTTAATGTATTTTTATATTTTCTTGCTAGAGTTAAAAGTCAACATTTTTTTTTCACTCAAAACAAGGTAACAACACAACAAATTTAATTTGTGCTAGCTGTCCAGAAAAATAGGTAATTTTTTAAGTGAAGATTGAGTTTCACTGTATTAAAAAAAAACAAAAAAACAAAACAACAACAACAACAAAAAAAAAAAACAAAAAAAAAAAAAAAGAAAAAAAAATAGAAAAAAAAAAAAAAAGCCTTCTTCAGATTTCAGAGCTCTCAGAGCTTTCTAGATACCCAGATTGGACTTCAGTTGGACATTTTCCTGCATGACAAACTTTCAAAAAACAGGAGGCAGAGGCATAGTACTACGCGGCCTGAAACAGCACTACAGCCTGAATCGCTTAGGCACTAACAACTAATAAAGGCTAAGTATTAGAGTTTTCAGAAGTATTTATCAGAAATACAAGCCTTTGTACTTCACACTGCACTTGAAAATAACATCCAAAGAGTCATTCATCTGCAGCTACAAGAGTAGAAAAAATCACTTTCCATTCTCACAAATATTAGACAAAGAAAGGCTTGTGGGTTAAACATCCTAGGTATTTAGGGTGTGCATATATTTTTTTAGATATCTGAGGGAGCTACACATATACTAGGCTAATAAAGTATGGACAGGGTACCCATTTTGATATTTTACAAACAAAATGGTTTAGTCAGGAGTCATCAAATCGTAAAGCTAACACAACAACTCAGTGGCTAAAGAAGTCATGGCTTCTACCAGTACGTAGTTTTTTTTACTTACAGTTAGGATTTGATACTTCAAGTCAATGAGAACCATTCAAGAGCACCGAGAGCCATTATTTCCCACCAAGGATGTTGTGAAGTGGCAGTTGCTCTGCACCCTACAGGACTATACCTGTACATTACACTTAAAATCAATGGGAACTGCATTGTCCTAAGGCCCTCTCCTAGGATGGCTAAACACAAAGACATCTTTGGATAAGTTGCAGTGAAAAGGCTCAGATCCTTTTTTGGTGATAGAAATCAGAGAGAGAAAAAAGGGAAGCATCTATTCAAGAAGAAGGCTAAAAACGTTCAAAATACATCTCCGAGACACAGAGGATATATGAAGAGAGCAACCAAGCTTCTAGGTAACTTTTTGAATGTATTACTGCAAAATGAAAAACTTAAATTAAGCACCTGGAGAATATCCGACAACTTAGGCTCCCAAAACTACAAAACAATAAATGCTTTTGTTCTTTCTAGAAACGTATAAAAAGAAAGCTCAGCCTAATTCACCATTTAAGTGGTTGAGGTGTACTTCTTTCAGAAATTCCACTGCCAACCTCATTATTCTTAATAAGATAAGGATGCCTTGATACACATTTCATTTGCCATAAGTCTAAATTGGCGATACTAGAAAAGCTTTTCAGGCACATGACCTTACTCTGCATAACTGCAAGTTGGCACTTGTTTACAAGTAATGGTATGGCATTCTGATGGTATAATTATCTATATTATCCACGCCATAGATTACACTATAGATTTAATTTCTGAATGACTTACTTTTTGAATGAAAATTCCATTTGTATGATAAAACAAAAAACTTTCCAGGAAAAATATTCTACAGGCACTTTTTAGTTTTCCCAAACTACCGCTATTATCAGTACTTCGTATTTCTGCCATAAGTCATTCATCGGTACCCAAGTGATATATAAACTGCAATTAATCAGATTTCTCAACACGCTGCTGAGGTACCATGCTATTATTTCTGTCACACTGAGAGATTAAATGACACAGAAACAAGCTGGAGATTCATATGGAAGTTTGGATCCTAGCTTCCTGCTTTTGACGGTGACCAGCACATTCTCTCCCTTCTAAGGAAACTACCATAAAAATCTGAACGACTAATCCATCAAACATACAATTTTGCAAGCTATCAGTATCAGTGAGCATAAATACACGGTCTCCAAGCATTTCATCTTCACTATCAGTCTATGACAAATTACTTCAATAATGCTGAAAAAGGAGACTTATCAGAAAGAAAGATTGAAGGTTAATTGTTATCACATTAAACTCTAAAAATATGCTCCCCTTTAACACCTCATGACAGTTGCCAGAAAAGCAGACAGAATCTGTCACATGGGAACAAAAGATCCTAATTTGCAGATAAGCCAACTATAGTCTACAGTAATAAAGTCAGTTCTTGTTGTTTCTTAATAATGAGCTGTCAGATGGCAAGATTATAGCATGGTTTGACACCAAACCCTTTCCCAAAGAGAGCCACACCATCATCACAGCATTCCCCTCCTGCCCTCTGCTGGGACACCTGGTTGTTCCATTGCTGATAAAATGGTGCCCAATTTCATGTGCAGTACAAACCAACTTGCAACCCTTAATGCAATTATGTGGGGTAGGTGGACAGGAGAGAAACCACTTCATAGGCAAACAAAATCATGTTGCTAGATTACCATTTCTCACAAATAGACTCCCCACTCTGCCTGGTACCCTCTCTCTTTTTTCCCCTTGCCCCAGGGCACAACACAGCACCGTGCAGCATATTGCCTTATGAATCTTCTTCAAGTACCCAATTATCCTGGTGCACCAGACCTGTCATTACTATGACAGCTGTATGCAGTATGCAGTACATGCTGTCAGAGGTGAAAGATTGCAACACAAGCATCCAACATTTCCATTACAATGTGAAAAGTGAAGGGGAAGAAAGGGACAGACAAACGTACACACCCCTCAACAAACAACTTTATTAAAGATGCTGATAAAAAGCAGAGGTTAAGATTTTTTATTTTAAGTGGTAATGTAATTACTAGATTGTAATTCCAGTGCTGGCCCTGCCTCTAGCAAAATTCCCTTGTGCATTTTCAGTTACAGTAATCAATGAGGTTGTGTAAGTACATTTTGAGCAATTTTAGCAGAGTTGAATAAAATAGTTCATCAGCCTGCAGTTCTTCCAGGAGAATTAGGATTTTGCATTTTGTCCTTCTGACCAGTCTTCTTTTTTAAAGAGTAAGTAACCCACAACCACCACACAGTAACCCACCTCACTACAAACCCCTGTGGTCTATCACTGATGTAACTGAGCTGTGGTGGGCTCAATAAGCTGCCTGATTTAGGAAGGGGTACAGGTAGGTCATCATAGGTGAACAATGTGGCCTGAACACACAGATCTGCACATAAACATGTCTTGGCAACTGCACTGCGATGGATCAAAGCTGACACTGACGTCGCAGGACGTAATGGATGTTATCTGTCCAAGAGGAACCACAGAATCACAGAATCGTAGGGGGTGGAAGGGACCTCTGGAAATCATCGGGTCCAGCCCCCCTGCCAAAGCAGGTTCCGTACACCAGGTCGCACAAGTAGGTGTCCAGGTGGGTCTTGAATATCTCCAGAGAAGAAGACTCTAGGTGACACATACCCCTCAACTCCCATCTTATACCAACAGCATCCATACCCTGCAAACATCATGGTCAGTATCTCACAGGATCAGGCCTTGAATGATGAAAGCACAGTACAGACGAGGAGTCACAGTTCACAAGAATGTGCTGTAGACTTTCTAACTACATACAATGTTTGGTGCTTAGGTTCTGTGTCTCACTGCCTCCTTCCTGAATTATCCCCAGCAGGACCCCACCAATTCTTCATATGATCATGTAGATCATTATAGCTGTAAATATAAACATCCTTTTTTCACAAGCTATTGTTATTAGAAAACCAGATGGAAAAAAAACATCCAGATTAACAGTAGACATAGTGAGATTTCTTGTACCCTTGGAAAGATGTTCTATTTTAAACCACTGAATAACATGCTTGTGGAAAGCAACAATTTCAGTACGCAGAGCTAGGAAAGTTAGGAATTCTTTCTGAAGACAACCAGAAAGAAAAGGCCATATAATTGAAATAACTCATCAGTCAAAATTAATTTTATCTACATCAACAGAGACAAATGGAAGCAACCTGAAACCACTGGTATTCTAATACCAGCACTCAAGGAAATATATCTTCGCAGGCTGAAATGGAGAAGTGGAGCAGCTGCAGAAAGAGAAGGAAAGAAAACAGAGAACTCCCACTCCTCTTTCGCAAAGTGGAAATGGGGTGTTCATTACTCAGCTTCAGCTGCTTGCTTTTCACCAGATGACATAACAAATGAAGCACCTGCACGAGATCTAGAGTTAACGCTCAGACACCCAGTATCTTTCCCTAGACACAGGAACTATGGGGTGAAGTTATGAGGAGTATTCACGAAGGCTGCTATAGCCCACTGAATCTCCTCTCAGCTCCGTGTTGTAGCTAAAGGACAAACTCCAGCTCCTTGAAAAAGCTATGCAAACAATGTCTCTTGGAAATCAGTGTCCTGTCGTCAGTCATGACAGCGTTATTCTCAAGTCTAGGAACACTACAGCTTTCAGAACAATAAACAATCAGATTGGCAATCTTGCTCATTTCAGAGTTAATAACACAGAAGACGAAAAAATGGGTAGACAGCACACAAGCATTGAAAAGTAAGGATGCAGATAAAATGTGAAATAAAAAAATAGCCTTCAGTACAGAACTTCTGCTCTTCAGTAATACTGTTGCATTGCATAGAAAGGCACAGGAACACTGCTATCATCTTCTTAATGGTGCACTTGCATTAATTTTTACAATAGACTATGGTCTGAAGAAAAGATCTTCAGAGATGAAGTGGGACTGATTACAGTGCGATTAGGGAAGATAAAGGAGAAAAAGAGGAAAATAGCAATAGCAGCAGCAACAACAGGGCAAGCTCTAAAAATGATGAACTAGATACTTGTCTTGTAAAAACAGCTCTGGTGACAAAAAGCATCAGTTAGTCAATCTGACAAACAAAGAAAATTCATTTTACTGGTTTGGAAGAGTGCAGGTTTCTTCTTTTAAAAAAAAAATATGCAGTGGTAGTTAATGAGTTTTCATACATTTTAGATTGTTACAGTTTATTCAAAATCTACATTCATCTATTTGACAATGACATTTTGCTGTGTAAAGCAAATTGCTTCCATTTTTAATTATACTTTTTAGTTGTTTTGTTTGGGTTTTTTGTTTGCAAAAACTACTGCTTCTAAAATTTGCAAATATACACTTCACTGCCCACTCCTAAAGTAAGCATCCTCTCATGAAGCCGCAAGGTCAGAGGCATAAAACAAGCACACGGTCATATTAGTGCTAAGCAGCAGCTAAAAATACCTTAATTCATTGATTGTTCATCTTTCTCCCATGCTCCCTTCAATTTGATTCTGCTATTGAATCTTATTCACATTGTTGAGCCTCAGCATGTGGAGCATTAGGTGGCTAGAGAACACAACTTTTCTGTCAGAGATATGCTTTGTAACACCTGGTCAGCAGGTATGTGAAATTTGAAGGGAGTCAAAAAGCTTCAGTCTTCAGCTTCTTAAGGGTATTTATTTCTTGCAAAATAACTCTCAACTTTTTTTTTTGGTCACTTACCTATTTTTCCTCTTGGCATTCTATTAATTCTGAATGCAATTCTGGCTGCCAAAAGTAACATCGCTAGCTTGGGATTAATAGCCTGAACAAGTCTTACTAATGGAATGATACCATACACAGGAAACCAGAAGCGTTACTTTCATTCTAAAAAACAACACTGAAGTTTAGGTACACGTATCTGAGTCTTTACAAAAGACAAAAATAAAAGTACTACCTTGATTAACAGAATGAGAAATGCAGAAAATTTGATGATAGAGATGTTTTTTCCCTGGGAAAAAAATAAAAAAAAATAATAAAAAAAAGGAAATTGCTCACTGAATACTTACTTCTTCACCTGTTTACAGGCACATATACTCCTAACAAAATAAAGATACCAGTCTTTGAAAGGAAGACCTCAGGTTACTAGAACTTCTGTGAGTATGCAGTCAGTAAAGCACTGGTAACAGCTGGTTCTCCTTCTTCTTCTATCTCTTGGACATACAAATTCTTCACAGTCAGGATGGTGAGGCATTGGATCAGGCTGTCCAGAGAAACAGTGGATGTCCCATCCCTGGAGGTGTTCATTGGATGGGACTTTGGGCAGAACGATCTGGTGGAAGGAGCATCTGCTATGACAGGGGGGTTGGAGTCACATCATTTTTAAGGTCCTTTTCAACTCAAACCATTCTTGGAATCTACATATGCTGATGAAGATGTACCACAGCTTCTTTTCAGAAAGTTTTCTTATTTTGATTCTGATTAGAATTGAGCTTTTGATTTTGAAGGTAAGCTTGTTATTTCAAACCTTCACTTCAATTACTATTACCACCATTGAAATTAGTGACAAAGTTTTCAAGATCTAAAGTTATCTTTAATGAGCAGTTGAAAATTATTTCTTACAACAGAAGAAATTCAGCAATGGAAATCGTTACAGTTCTTGTTTTGAAGAAGGGAGAAACTGACATGTCTACCTTCTGCTGAGTTCCAATTTCTTTTCCTTTGGCCTTCTGTTAGCTTTATTTCTATATTAAGGCTCCCCTATCTCAGCCTATCCAACTACTCTAAGCAACTCTATATTTACAATTGGTTCTTTTTGGCTGATTTATAAAACTGTTAGTAAATGCCTCACTGCAGCCAGAATCTAGTATCTCTTACCTACACAGAAGAATTCACCTACCAAAGCACGCACAACAGAGTCATTAACATTTGATGATTCTTTCATAGCTAGAAAATCTTCAGGAAACTACTAACAGCTGGAGGGGGCAAATCACCATAGAGAATTAAGAGGCAGAGAGCCTTCACCATTACCACATGTCACTGGGACCAAACAAAGCAATAGCAAAGTAAACTACTTTTATGTGTGGATGAGGAGGGGAGGTTCAGAACATAGGGATCAGCAGGTTAGGACCCATTGAGATGTGCTATCTGAGCATTCAATAGAAGGAATTCTATCTACTCCTAGCTGTGATGGTATGTGCCTTCACATTGATTTAGCCAACTGTACTACAGAAATAGGAATTTTTTTGGACCAAGAGGGCCAAACCTACCCAAGGGTCAAAGCCTTCAATGAAATCACTTCTCTACTGCAGAGGAAACACCAGTACTATCTACTGCTTGTGATAACAGCAGGCACTGAAAGTTCTTCATTTTTTCATCATATCATAATAATTTGAATTGGCAGAATATAAAAAAAATACCCAATGCAGCATCGTATTAGAAAGATTTGAGTGCATTAGCAATGTAAGTCTTCTGGAAAATTGCCTTCACGCACAGACAGTCTTGTAATTTCCAGCTTCTCCATTCTTCTCCTATTTGCCTCTTAATAACATGGCATATTTAAACTGCCATGGGACAAAAATATTTATTAGAAGTAGTACTCAGTAATAAAGCTAGAATGAAAGTTATATTCCTTCTTTAACTGTGTCACAGAGCACCAGCTCACTTTCTCTCAACCACCCAAAATCCACTGCAGAATGACTGATAAGTGGGGCTAGTAGCAGAAATACCATCTTTCCTGAACTTCTCCTGCTCATTGCAAACTCCAGCTCAAACCCTGCTCTATGGCATTGCACAGACATCTGAAGAGCTGGTACTCAGCATGCTTCCCCAACCTTTTCCATCCTTTAATACAGTAGCATAGATTTGATCATGTTGATGAGGGGGCTAAGAGTGTGAAAGAAAAATACATTCCTCTATCTGAAGCAGCATTTCATTCTCTAGATTATGTCTGTGAGTTTTTAACATTTCTCTGCAAAGTTTTTTAGCTCCTCTCCCTGAGCAAACAGATTCTCCATTTGGTTCTAACCATCTGTCCGACAGTGAAGAACAGTTACAGAAGTGAAAAACGCAATGCAAACCCGTTTGGTAGAACTGATAGGCAACAGAAGTAAAGATCATGGATGAATTCTCAATCAAGCAGTTGCAGATTACTACGATGACTGACGCACTCTGACGTAGCTTGGCTTTTTAAATTTTCTTCTACTCATTTATAGTAAGAGGCATAAATGTTTTCAGTATTAAAGGAAAACTAAGGTTACCTGGAAAATTTAAATTCTATTGCTATTTAAAAAAGAGAGAGATGGAGATAAAAAGTACTTTGAAATCCATTAATACTTCATGAGGTCCTGTGCCTTCTAAAAATTATTCAAAATCAGAGTTAGCCATAGTCCAGATGCAGACTCACTCCAAGTACCTTCTGGTTACATTTGCACTTGTAAACGTTACCATGCCAAGGAACCTTCCAGGATACCAAAACTCTGCTCCTGTACTTTGAAAGAACTGTAACATGGCTCTGGGCTGCGATGACCAGTGCACTGCCTAACAACTACCTGCCACGGTCCATGAATTTATACATGTTGAAGACCGAATCTGATTGGCAGTCTGCCTATAACCATGGTGTATCTGCTTCAGAAGATGAGAACATAAATATGTATCATGAGTGAATGGACATGATATGACATAACAGTTCTTGACATGTTTCATTTACTAATGACTGTGTGTCAGGTACAGCACTGCTACCAGAGGCTGATTCAAATAAGCTCAGAAAAAGCTATCAATATGTAAATATTATGTTCAGGGAAAAAAAAGTCTATGTTTTTTTTTTTTAAGTGGATGTTTACCTTGGCACAGCTGGTGTACTGAAATGGCTTCCATAAAAAAGAAGTGAAGACAGAAACCATTACTAAAGAAGTGAAAAATTCCAAAAAATAAGCATAAAATTCAGAGAAGCAGTAACTGCATTGAATTGTATTTGTGGGTTTCGCCAGTTAATTTTTATTTGCAAGTGCAGCTAATTTACTACAGTGGAAAGACATTATTTCAGGGTGAAGATCTTTCTTAACAGGAAGAAGGTTCCTATAGCAGCAATCTTTGTATTGCAGATACACAGCCAGAGAGAACTGCACTGTGTGGAATGACAAGGCTTGTATAAAGAAGTAATTGCCATTAACTTTTTAATACCACTGCTTTCTGAGTACTAAGTGAAAATAACCAGCATGAGGGCACAGACTGAAGTAGTACGCAATTCTCTGCTGCTACAAGATGTATACTGCCAGTGTTATTTGTTTTTACTTGATTAAGAGATGAAGAAACTTGTGTTCTCCAGAAAAAAAGGGAACTGGCAACATCCCACCAAGCTTCGACGCACTGCACCTCAGGGGTCCCGCTAGCAACTTTATTTTGCTTTTGTTTTGTCTTTACATAAGGGTCTCCATATGCTTTACCAGAGTAACCATATGCTGTTCCTTTGAATCTCTGAATAAAGGATTTAGGATTTATTTTTTTCCAAACTAACAAAGACTTTATTAAAATTTATCTCACATGAAATGAAAGCATGAAGTAGAAACCTAGAAAATAATCTCTTCAGCTTTTGTTTTGCCTCCTGAAGCTTACAAATAGCTGATTTTTTTGCTACCTTTCTCAATATTTAACAGTCAGTTCTAGATGGAGTGCAGCATGTGATTATATATCTTCGGGAACTGGGGACAGACTTCTAATCACTATTGCCTTAAAGCATATGGAAAAATTTATTTCCCAAGAACATATAAATTCAAAAAAATCATATATTTCAGAAGATGCAGCACATTACAAAATTTGTCTTGAATGTCTCTCTTTACCAGTACTATTTTTGAAAAAATTTTAGAAGTCATAGCCTCTAGAAGTTACCAATATTGTTTTTCAGATGCCAAAAAAACATAATATTTAACTATATAAAATATAACGTAGTATGACAAATATTTATTATGAATCATATATTTATTTATATTTTATTTTTATTATTTTATTTTACTTTGTTATTATATTATTATTTATATATTTATTATGAATCATAAAGTCATATGATTCCTACGCTACTTCCAGAGAAGGGGACGCTAAAACACACTAAGACATCATTACTGAGTACCATGACTTTGTAAACTCAGACCTGGATTATGCAAACATGTAGCTGGAGGAAAAAAAAAAAGGAAAAAAAGTGAGTTAAAATTACCTGGAAATCTTCACTGTGCCAGTATGAAAGCAAAGAAGTGGCTATCATGTGGAACCACCTGCAATACTACATAGTTCATGCAATGAAAACACAGCGTATAAGAATAAATAAATAATATAAAAAATAAATAAATAAAGCTCCATTTCTCTCATTTCTCTTACACAGTGGTTGGTTGAGGTTGGCAAAGTCTCTGCAACCTTATCACAATAAAAATCCAGTTGAACATGTTCATGTTCAGACTGGCTACATGTCCATACAGCTCCAGCCCACTAATTCTATTTGTAGCAATGCCAATGTCTGCTAGGAAGCCTGTGGTTTTTATCACAGCAATGATATGTTTCCTCCTTCTGCCTTTTATACATCATATCCATCATGCAGTAGGTACTCCATCTTAAAGGAAATTTTCTATTACTCCTCTTCTATCAGCAAATATCCCCCCCCCCCCCCAAAAAAAAAAAAAAAAAAAGAAAAAACTGGCACCTTCTGGTTACCACAGGCAAGGAAAACATGTTTATAACATGTGAATTTTTCTACTGCTAGAGAGCAGCACCTCATAAACACCTAAGAAAGAAAGTGAACTACAGCACATTTTACTATGAGAGCTCAGCCAAGAGATGTTCTGCAGTAACAGGGGGAATTAAAAGCCCATGCAAAAGGCCACAGTAGAAGAAAGTGTATTTCATTCTAGTCTGACATTCAGCCACCACGTTATTTGGATGGTGATATAAAATTAAAATAAATGTGTTTCTAAAGCTCAAGGCTAAGAAAAGAATCACAAAAAAGACAAGCTGACAGATCGTAATTTTTGTTATACATTAAGACTGCTTAAAATTATCTGTCTTTCCATATATTCTTATGTTGGCTACAACATATTTTGCAATATCTTTACATACTATCTGACTGTTAATTGGATTTTTCTAGAAGTCCCTCCTCCCCCCTTTTCTTTAAATAACATATGATTATAACCTGCAACAGAATCATTTCTTTCACAGACTTCATATCCTGTAAATTATGCAATCAGAACAAAAGTATATGGATAAATTAATTGAAAACACCCACTTCATTAGTTTCAGCTGTTCCTCTGACCTCAGCCGAGAAGAAATTGCTTCAAACTTCAGATCAGCTAAGGGCTGAGACAGATGAAATGTGCATCTTCTCCACAGGTACTGCCTCAAAATTAAATGTCCATCAAGTAGAACAACCCAAAGAGCGAACTCCTTTTAAAATAGGGTAGCTGGGAAGAAGGGAATGAAAATCATAGTAGAGGCTATTATGCCTACAGCAAACAGACTGCTCCTGAGGCAAGAAACCCACAGATGCGTCACTGACACAACGTATTTTACTGCACCATTTCATTGGGAAAAAAAAAAACAACCAACCAAAAAAAGGCAGAAAAATCCAACGTAAACTAAAACCAATCAACCAAAAGTACCTATCCACAAGCCTCAGTTTAGAGAAGCAAACAGACAAACTCCAAAGGATGAGAGGGCAGTCAGGCAGCAGCAGTACCCTCTGCTTACTCCTTTCCCATCCTATTAGTCCCTGCAAGTCTACCCTCTCGAGGAAATGGGGGTAAGGTGGTTTCACAGGTTCTTGTAAAGTCATCTGAAAACTCTTCTGATAAGCTCTAATGCTGAACCCTCCTCAAACTGAGGACAGCCTTAGCTTTCAAGTAGACCATTAGGATGCTTCCAAAATGATTCCTTAAACAGTTCCTCAACTACTGTGCAATCAAAACATCCACACTAAAGAAAATCAGCTGCTAATAAGAGGAAAAAAAAAACCACAAAACAGACAAAAAAAAAACCAACAAAAAAAAAAAAAAAAACCCAACTTCTGAAAATGACTGAACTGCCATCATTTGTACAAGCTCTTTTCTTTCGGTAAGGAGGCCCTTGGCTCATCAGTCTAGGGTACTTCTAGCTGTACAGGGAAGATAGCTGAAACTTTTTGAATGTGACATCATTACTACAGCTCTTTCTTCAGCCTAGAAGCCTAAATTTCACCTGGATAGACAGTTCCTCTCTATCTCACTAACTTCTGACTGGGACTTGAAATTAATTTTTTCTCATCAGTAAAATTCATGTTACTTTATCTGAGAGGTTTTGAACCCAGTTGACATCAAATGCAATCTTCCATCTCTAAATTCCTCCTGTGTCTTACATAGACTACGTTGTTAAGCTCAGCACTGTTGATGACTTTCTCACAGTGGAAGATGAGTTTTGTCTCTCTGTTCTATAGCCTAGAAGACTGAAGTGAAAGACATTTCACTTTTTCAACATCCAGTAACAAAGTATGTGAATAATATATAACACTACCACAACATTAGCATCTTTTCTTACAACCACTGTTTCTGCTTACCTATTTCTTCATCAAAGATGACAACTCAACTGATTTCACCATCACTTACACTTAACAATCTTTGAGTTAATCACAGAATGGCCAGGGTTGGAAGGGACTTCAAGGACCATGAATCTCCAACCCCCCTGCCACATGCAAGGGGGTTAATTTTCACTTCTTTCTCCTCTCTCCGTGTCACACGAATTCTAGGCAACTTAATTCCTAAGATCTCCAAGATCCTGCTGATATTTCCTACAGCCAAGTCTCCCAACTCAGAGCCTCGTTACACCTCACCTTGATCAGTTTTAAAACCTATTTCTTGAGTTGCCAAAAAGACTTCCCTCATTCCATGCATTACACAGCTGCAACAGCCATCTTCTTCACCTGTCAATTTGATCATGTCAAGTCACTCCCTCTTTGAAACCTTCCACTTCTGTCACGTCAAATTTAAGCTTCTTGTCATCACCTTCAAAGCTCTAAATTGTCTGTCACTGTTTCCCCATTCCCTTGACCTTGTACTGTGAGTTCCCTACAGCTAAAAACGTCCTTCTTGAACACTTATAAAGTGATTAGCTGTATGACAGAGGTTATTACCACAAATAAATAACAAACAAAGATTGCAGTAAATTTCACTGGTCATTTCCCTCCTAACCCTGAAAACTAATTATTATAGCCCAAACAATAGTGAGGTAAATTTCACTTCCTGGTAGGTGAAAACAAAATTTCTATTGAGAGCAAAAGGACCAGTAACATTTCTCTTCAAAGGATGCATTCACAACAACAAATAAATGTTCTTCTACATTTAACTGAAAGACCTACAGAAGGCTGGTATGCCTCTTCATGCACATTACATCACACACACAGGATCTAATTGCTTTTCTACATACTACTCTGCAGTGAAGCCCTCTGTTTCTCAGGTGCACCAAACATGGAAGAAAATGTCATGCTACTGCTTTAAAAGATTATCTCATACAATAGTGCACCTACTTTATGCGCTCTCTCATCCAAACGGGATAGAAATACACTGTTATGGTGCCTGGCTTAGTGCATCTACTTCACGTGCTCTCATCCAAACGAGACAGAAATACACTGTTGTGGTGCCTGGCTGATTGAAAGGAAAGCCTTTCAAAACTGTAGGAGTGCAAAATGCCGTGCTGTTTTCTTCACCAATATTAGCAGTTTCCTATCTTTATACAGATACTCAGCACAAAAGCTTATTTAAAATAAGATGTTAGCAGATAACCTGATTTGTTAGCCATAAATGCAGCCAAAATATGAGATGATTGTGTTTCACCATCCAACTCTACTGCACAAAGGTATGACATTCTGGATTTGAGAGAAGAGCAAGCTGGCTAACCAGTGGAAATGGTCCATATCTGCTCTGAAGAGTTTTTCTCTTCATATGTTTTCCAGTTTTGTGTGTTAATTGAGACAAGCTAGTTCTCCACTAGTGTCATATGATATATATGTCACTATATATGACATATATAGTGACATACAATATGTCAGCATCTGTAGCAGATTTAGTCCCCTTTTCCATGGCCACCATTATGTCAAGTACATGCTATATTTTGATCATTTCCCCACTTGCACATGGTGGACTCAAACACCCAGGACAGCTCAACACAAAGGGACCATTCAAACTTTTGTGGATTCCAGCAAATACCACTGGGAGATCTCCTTAGGCCATCACCCTGTCCTACAGCCTGTGCATTGCCACCCTGATAGTGAAACTATCTGTTGTTCTTACTAATGCGTTCTCTTCTTTTATTCTTACATAATTCATTCTCACAGAAAAGTCAGGAAAGGCAGATGAATTGAAAAGGGGAAGCATTCCATAAGATCTATTATCCTTTCCTCTGTAGCAGCTGTAATTTTCAAAACCCCACCACAAGTTCACAAAGATGATAAAGAGCAATGACAGCACAGCCTGCTGGGTGCAGACTTCCTGAGCTAATTCCCACCACCCCACATGTCTGTTTCCTGACCTGTGCTTCAGCTGCACCTCTATTGCAGTTGCTGGGGAGAGTTGACACGTTAAAATCTGAGCTTATATGGAATAAGCTGCTAATATGAAGGAGGAGCTGCAGTTGTGACCAACTCCCACCATGATCTCAGTCACTTCATCTGCCCCAAATCTTCCTCTGCACCACAAGCAATCACCTGATTTTGTACCAGGTAGTCATCAGAAAAGAGGCCCGAGAAAAGCAACCAAAGAATTTTCTGATGAACTAGCAAATTCAATGGACTAAATGAAAAGTCCTGAGAGCCATAGCTAAAGCAAAGGTGATTGGTAAAGTGTGTGTTTAGCAAGAGACAGGAGGAGCAAGGAGAAGAGAGGAGGACTTCTTTCTACATTTCATGATGAGCTGGAACATGTAACTGCACCTGTTGGCTGAAGCTCTGCAACAGGCCAAACAAAACCAGCTACTTATCCCAGTGATGTAGGCTTGGAGAATACCTGAACTGGTACAAGCCAGTGGGACAAGACATTGCAGTCAGTTATTCCATCAAGTGAAATTTCCATTAGGTGCTAACAGGACCTTCAGCAGATGGCTCTCTGAACCAGGAGCTTCTCTCACCTGCATTCTCAGAAAACCCCATTCAGCACAACTTCAGACCATTTAGTGCAATCACAATAGAAAAATACAGTAACAGGTAACATAAGATGTGTAAAAGCAAACATGCCTCTTGTAACATTTGCTGAACAGTTGTATTTACTCCTTCACTGGCCATATCCTTAGCAAGTGATAGCATCAGATGCTATGGAAAACACCTTGCATGCACGGAAAACACCTCAATGTATTCCAAAGACCTCCCACAGATTCAAAATGACAGAGTCCAATAAGAAATACTTACATTTTGGAAGATCTGCAGGCATCGGGAAGAGAGCCATCAAAATTGTTAGACAAATAGGAAAAATGGATCAAACTAAATTGCAGCAACATGTGGGACCTTGCTTAGCAAACTGATGCTCTCTTTGTGACTATTTCTAACTCTTTTTGCAGCCTCATCAAAACCTAAATAAAATCCAACAGTTTTCTTCCTACCATATGTAGAGATAATGAATCTATCTAGTCTCTTGAGGCAGCCACCAATTATCTCCGACATAAGATATAACAGACATTTACTCACACAGGCATAATTTTAACTATGGGCAAGAATAATTAAAACTTTGGAAGTTACAACAAAAGGACAGACCAGCTCATGAAATGAAAGATCACTACAAACAGATTTTAGAACTGCAATGCACTGTTTTCCTCCTGGCTTTATTAGTGGTAATTAAGGACGTTCATTTGGAGACGTTCAGTGCAATAGTGTGGCCCAATCCACCCCTGAACAGCCTGTTTACAGACCCACTAGCACTTAACTAGGATCTCACACACTCTTCATTCATCATCAGTCCTTACCTGATTGCAGGCTCCCCTTGTTCCTTGTTTCACCCATCCTAGTTGAAGAAGGGGTTTATTTAATCACAAACATGTTCCAAAGATTGTGGAAATTTTAATTCAAAAATAGTACTGATAGTGCTGTGGTTGCCAATTTCTGTCATTTTGTTTTCCCGGTTTAAAAATATGTAATGCTCTTGGGCAGACAGAGTGCCTACTGTATTCTTATTCTCCACTCCACTCATCTTTGAACAAATATAGCCAACCACGCTTTGAATGCAGACTGCCACTCTGCCACGTATTAAGGCTGAAAAGTGTCAGACGTCAGCTATCAGTGATGCTTCCACAGAAAGTTCACTCTCCCACCTAGCTGAGCCAAGTTGTGAAAGGCAAGCCAAGCTGGTGTTCAGATTCTCAGGTACAAGATGTCAAGGGCTCCTCTCAGCAGGTAAACTGTCTGCAGCACGCTGCCTTGGGCACGGCTCCTGCTGTAATACAAGTCAGAGAGCACAGTGCAAGATGGAGTGACAGTTTGACACAGGCATATCATACTGCCCTTCCTGGAAACTGGTCGTTTCAGGCTTATGTAACTTACAGCTAGACAGTGATTTCTACTGTGCAAGTCAGGAGAACTTCCCATCCCTTCCTTTTCATCTTTTTCAGGGCTATCATTTCCCAGGCCTGCATCACAGGAGAAGTTTGGAATGCTTCTCCTTGTTCCTCATGGGGCAGATGGTTACTGCAGATAGGCAGAACTTTGCTTCCAAACTGCTGTGTGTGCTAGCCAGGCCTGCATGGTGAGCAACACACACAGTTTGTATAGGTCAGCAGTTACCTGGGAACAAAGAGACAGCAGAGAATAAGACACAGCTGACTGATGTGTGTGTCCCTGCTGCTCATACCACCTCTGGCGCTCAGGCCGCAGCAGTGCACCATGCTGCAGTGAAGGGCTGAGCACGCACAGAGGAAAGCTGGGGTCTGTTTTCACCGTAGTGCTATTGTCTCTGCAGGGCAAACAAACATCGCGCCTTTGGATACACAGGGTCTCTACAGGACAGATGGAGATCAGGAGCCTGCAACTGCAACCAGAGTTACAAAGCAACAATTTTCGTAAGACAGCATGCCCACACTACAGCTGAGAAGCACAGCTCCATTTTAAATTATTTTTAATTTCCCTCACCCTCTCCCTGGAACTCATGAGTGCTGGAGACCCCTGAAGTCAGAGTTTCCTGGCACGGAACACCGAGCCTGCCTGGGTTATGCTCACTTTGGGAAGTTCCTGATGTCAGCACGATGGGATCTTTTTAGGCTTGCTTGTAAAATGTTACTTATAGTCTCAGCTCTACTGGACAAACTCCCCTCAAACCATTCCACAGTTATAAACCCATTGTATGTTTGAACTAAATGTGTAAGTTAACATTTGCTTTATAAGCTTACTACATCTTCAGAAAGGCAATTGCTAACATTTTTTAACCACCCTTAGGGTTACCTGTTGTTAGAATATGATGAAAGTGAGCAGGTTTGATGTGCAGAATGGAGGTCTGTGCTAACTTCTGTTCTTACTTGACACAGTGACTACAGCAAGAAACAGAACGGTAATTAACAAACTATCTGAACGTTGTGGCAGTGCTAACCAGATACTGCAAAAACTGATCACTTTCCAGGAAGTGATGTAGTCACTTCAAGCATTTCTTAAGAGGTCTTTCTATTACGTAGAAAGATTCCTGGTTTGCCCCTTGAAATGTTTTTTGTTTTGTTTTTTAATTTATGGTTGTTGTTGGTTTTATGATTTTTTTAAGCCGTCATAATGCAGCTAAGAACTTGCCAGACAAAAGAATAAAGATGGAGCTGCTCCTTGTCTCATTATCTCTGAAATCAAAACAAACTCAATATTTGACAAGTCAAGCTTATTTAACTTGTGCAAAATACATCCCAGCCATATTTAATTGAGGAGTGATTCAATACACTCATCCAGAGAACAAAGAGAAAAAAAGTTCAGTCACTGCTTCCACTCTATTCTCAGTAATGAGTTGTGTGAAAAACAAAAGTTTATGAAACCTGTGTATTTCCCACAGGAAGAGAGGAGGAGACAGATCCAAGAAAGCAAGACAGATTTCTGTGAGAGAATAAAATTGTCAGACTTGTAGTCCTAATGTACCAAGCACGCAAGATATGTCATGTCCACAAATTGTTGCACTTGTAGCTGGCATTTTAAAATGAATTAGGTGGGCGGACGGTTAAATGACAACAAGTACTGTATATCTTTAGCCCTCAAGGAAGACACTTCCTTAGATCCCTTTATATGTCTTTTTTTCCCCTTCTTTTAGGTAATAAATTTTTCCAGGAAAAGGTCAGGCCACTGTGACAGAAAATCATTCCGATTTGAAAGCTGTTAGGAGTCATGAAAGTAACACATCCCTGCTGTATTCAGCCAGGCTGGATATGTGCAGAATCTTTTACAATGCAAAAACACGGGGGGATGTTGGGGGAACAAGAAGAGACAGAAAAATCCCCATAAATAAAGTTTTGTCAAAAATACAGCCAAGCACAAGAGGACATGCAGACAACAGCTCTCACTGTTGATTACAAACCCTCTCACACCTCTGCCAGTCCCATTTCCTACCAGAATTTTCCACACAAAAATATCTATTTCTGTACTCTGGAACACGTTGGCTAAATACATCTCTGAGCAGCAGTAAAGGTTTCGCAAAGCACAGATGGCCCAATTGTGAGGTGCCCCGAACTTCTTCCTTCAAAAGGCGCTGACCACAGAGGTGAGCTGACACAGAGGGGAGATAAGCAGCAGGGGTTCAAAGCGTGCGATAACGTGTGGCTCTCGCTCCAGGACACGTACAACAAAGCTTCTTCAAAGACTTATTTCGCCACATTCTTTACCAAACAAGGAAATCTCCTCTATTCTGCGTGTAAAGGAAATGACAAATGCGAACAAAAAAAGAAAGAGAGCTGGTTGCAGACTATTCAACCTTAGATTATATTACTCTGAACTGTTAATTAAACTCCTTTTATAACGCTCTCCTGAGTCTGCCTGGGGCTATACCTTTAAATTACCTTTTAATGGGAAATTGATGCGAACAGCATGCAGCCATGAGACCAGGGAAACGTGTCCCCATTCTGAGGATGTCTGCAGTACACATCAATGGACAAGCACGGTGCACATAGGACCGCTGCCTCTATTCTGGACTGCTTGAGGAGCAGCCAATTAATTGGCTGTCAGGAAGCACACGCGGCCCTGAAACACTCAGACGGAAAAGGGAAAAGCATACAAATCAGAGAAAAGAATGCGAGATAAGCAGGTCAACTACCACAATAGCGTGAAAAAGAAAAAAATGCAACTAGAAGCACACGAACACAGCAGTTCATTCTTCCAGTTCAATGTAGTTATACAGAGGTGAGCTTGGCCAACATGTTTATAAAATGACATCCATCGCACTGAAGCCATTTGGAAACATTTCCTGATTCAGCAACCACTGGAAAAGGCAACCACTGGTAGCAGACAGCCACTTGAAATCACCACATTGTGTTAATGAGACTGCTGAAGTGATAAACTGTTACAAAAGAAGACCAAGACAAATAGCAATGACTTCATTTTACATCTTTGAGTTAGGAATGTGGGGGTAATGCTGGAAGCACTTTGTTTCATTATCATGACCACCTCTTCTTGCAATAAATACAGGTCTGCTATAGCTTCAGCATCTTCCTGCTTTTCTGTCAGTGTTTTCCACCAGGTCTGTCTTCTAAGAAAACCCAGATGAAATGCAAAGGTGTAAGAAACAAGGTCTTACTTTACAGATATTACGAAAAGCTGTCTCAAACAGGACACTACTGGAACAAAACAAAGTTGAGCTAAGTTCTGCCCTTACGTTATATCATAGGAAAATCAGCTTTCATGCAGTGCATTGTGAAGAAGGATGACTCAGAACAAGAGAACTCACAGGAAATATTAAGAATTATACTATTTAATTAAAGTATCAGACTTCTTTTCAACAAAAAGAATAAAAAAAAACTATATGAAAAGAAAACACCATGTGTCACTAATGCTTGAGGCCTTGACTGCACTTCAGCAGCAATCTAAATCAGACGATGGAAACTGAAGTATTGACAGAATTACAGATCAGGCCGGTGTTCCACTGCCTAGGCATTCCCAGTGCTGAGGGAGTAAAAATAAAATAGCTGCAAGCAATCATTCTGAAGCCGTTTTTTAAAGTACATTTCTAGCTATACGAAACTCTCCTGTCTTTACCTTTACCTTTAAAAACTACTACATAGAGTAAAAAAAAGAAAATGGATGAATTTTTTTTCCAGGCAGATCTTACCCTTTACTAATAAGATTATAAACCTAAAAATCTTGCTCCCATTTGAAGCCTATAGCAGTTGATACTTAGACGGAAATCATAATCACTGCATCAGTGCAGCATCATGCTGTGCACTTCTGTTCTTAAGTCATTTCAAAATCATCACCATGATTTTAACTAAGAAGCACAAAGCTAATCACAGACACTACAGCAGAAGCAGGCCAAAGATCACAAACCTGAGTGCCTTGGTTCTGCAACAGCAATGGTTATAAGGTAAAGATGGATCACAATGAAAAATCTGCTTCATTACGCATGCCTGACATGGCACCCATATCTTCAGTTTGAAGATACAAGTGCTGATCATCAAATAAAAACCAGATGAATCAGCATTTTACATCCAACATATTTTTCTCTTCTTTAAGCAGAGCCAGCAGGAGGGGGAGTAATGACCTGCTATTCTAACAGGTTATCAGCTAATTACCACAGTCTTAAAGGGAAGCAGCAACAAGGAGGGAACTGTAGGGATGGATGGGTTGCATCCTGCTGATTCAATGCAGCTTGAAGAAAAACACTATTTTGAAGTAGGAATGGAAACGTTCATGATGGATAAATTCTTTCCTATTTCCTCAAAGAGATGAGATATTTGTATGCAAACTGCATCCTCAGGAAGGATCACTTCCATATTGTATTTCAGGACATTGACATCTTACCTAGTCTTCAGCATTCCTGAATACGACCTGATTGAACCATATTTGTCCCTATCGACGTTGCACACTAACTGCCAACAAACAGTACCTTACTTGAGAGACCTCAGCAAATTGCATACCATGTAATAAAAAAGCATGGGCCAATTTCCCCTCCTCAGAACTAGCTCTTCTTCAGACTTCCCTCCATTGACCACCCCAAAACAACAAGAAAAAGTAGATGCAGTTGCTTAGGATTTAGTTTCACCCACTAATTTTGAAGCAGACAAGCAGAACATTTTACTGCACAAAATCTACAACGCACAGCTGGAAACGAAAAGAGTAAGCACACAACATTTAAACTTGCAAATGATTAAAGGCATATGGAAACATCAGTGAGTATGTAAACATATCCTGTCAGACTTGAAGAGAGGTAATCTAAGAGGCATCCTTTCACAGATGGGTTATCTGTATTGGAGTCTAGCTGCAAAATGACAAGATTTTGCTGCTCACAATCATGCCCACTAATGCTGAGAAAATGCCAGGAGAATTAAAAAAGGGATCGTTACAGCTGGCAAATGGTTTTGCCAAAGGCAATGCTAAGGAAGTAACTTTCAATAGATGATCAGTTAGAACTGTAACAAGTTTTTTGGACTCAGCTCCAGTTTCAGATTACTTTAAAATGTAATCAAGCATAGTTAATTACCTTCAGATACTTTTTCTTACACTGTGCATGGGTACACATTCAAAAGACTGCTGAAACGCGTAAATTCTCTATTACTCTCTTCCCTTGGAAATGAGGAAGATACACAGGGACAGAGGCTGCTGCTGGTTCCAATTGTACTGCATCACTGCATCATTTGGCTGTACAAATACAAGCTACAAAATGAAAAAATATTACTGATATTCCCAGTGCAGCTAAGTGGAACATACATTTCACTTACATACATTTTTCTTGGTTTTGAATGGTGATGTCCACAGAACCTTTACAACAAGATTTCAATTTGTTTCCCTCATGGGAAGAAAGAGTGGGGAAAGGAAAAGGAGAGAGAAGGGACACACAGACTACGAAACCAGCAGCGTACCATTTCATATTGTTTTTAGTTAGAATAAATACAGAGCACAAGATTATAATATCAACATGATATTTGGGAGAAATTTCTGCAGCCTCCCCTGCCCCCTTTTATCTATTTTCTTCTCTAAATCCCTTTAAAATCCTCTGCTGTCAGAACTATCAGAGCTTGACAATGATGTAGACAGAGCATTACTGCAGCCTTCATAGCCTTGGATTTCATGATTCATTACAGAATGTTGCTAGGCATATACACAAATTCATACTTTATTTTTTTTGCCTGTATATATTATTTCTAATAATTTTTTTTTTTGAGTATGATTTACAGATAGACACAGAACTGCAAAATGTGTATTTTAAAAACAATATTTAAGATCTTTAGAACACACACAGCATCATAAAGCTGCCTTCAAAAAGGACCATGTGCAGAGATGCCACAGCCTGACAATGAAGGAGGATATGCACTGCAGAGAATCTCATGTGGCATCTAGGTGTATACTCTGTTCTCCCCTCTCCTCCTTCCTGATGCTGTAAATAGATGCTCAAAGTTATTATTATTATTATTACGTGCATATATGCAGTTATGTAGACAGTTTGTGGATTTCTTATATCCATGTAATGATGTTACAGTGTTTTGGTATGCCACATACACATTCAGCCTTCTACCTTTAATAACTTCACTGAAAAGACTAACAAAAGTATCAAAGGGGGAACGGTGCCCTGAATTTGAAGTGCCCCCATACGTTTTTGAATCCTTGCTGTTCAATGTATGCAAAGAATTTCTGAACATCTCCAGGTTCAAAAGTGCTCAGAAGTACTACAGTTTTCCACCTGGGGTTTAATTTGAAGGAATAGTTTTCTGATTCATAGGCTATGAAAACCTTGACATTAATTAAAGGAACATATTTAGCTTAAGTTTCTTCTGTTTTATCTTGATGCATGTTCCGACTCCTCCTGCTACACACACAAAGGGAAAGATGAGGGAGGCACGCAATACTTGATGTTTTATCCCCATTTCATATTACTCATTTTAAGATTGAGATCTGAGGGATTCAAGCAACTAGATAGTAAAACATGGCACAAAGCCCAGCAAAGCTTTGCCGTTACAAAAAAATAGTCGTAGTCACTAGAGGGAGCGTCTGCCTTTAGAGTCAATGAACAAAAGTTTCTATATGCCTACTATATATATATTAATATATATATTAAAATATTTATATATAAAAATACTAAATATTACATACTGTATTATATATTTATATAATTTTATATATTAAAATAATACATAATTAAAATAAAGTTCACTATTACATGGCATAAGGTCTAAGTCATACCTTTCTCACTTTTTGAGCAATTATCAAACGACCTAATGCCATAGCTTGCTTTGCTCAGGAAATGACAGCAATGACATTTTATTTTAAGGACACAACTTCAGATACTACAGTGCAGACAGATCCCCATCTTGGCTAGTTGCCTGGACGCGCCATAAGAGAAGGGCATTGCTGGGCTGTGATTCACCCCACCAGCTCCAGGCATCTGTCAGAGATGAACGTGTGAATCATTTTCTAGAAGTGCCACTTCTCCAAACTGCAAGGGTGGCTGAATTCAAATGCGGGCGTGCACACCACAGATGATTAAATCACAAGATCCCCACCCAAAAACATACGCAGAACTTACTAAGCAAAAATGTGTGACAACACTACAGTGAATATAAACTGAGGGGAGAGAGGGAAGATGAGAGGACATATAACGTTAGGTCCATTAAAATGAAATAAGAATGCTGAATTACCAACACCAAAGTAAATTGTTCAAAATGGAAAAGACTTTCTTGTGGGACAGCTTTAAGAAAACTTCAGAGCCTTATGAAAACTCAGTGGCCAACTCATGAACATCATCCCCAGCACAGGACTGTGTCAGCTCCTTACCCAGAGCGCAATTACATCACAAACCAAAGACCGCGTTTCCAGTATTACAAAGCTCTCCATTATTGCTACTTGTAAGAGACTCAATAAAGAAAGTAAAAGCAAAAAAGATAGCAACAATTCCTTATCCCACAAAGTAAGAAACAAGCTTGTGTTCTGATCTATTTGAAGCACTAAAAGTACTTCTTCCCCAACAGGAAACAAAAATTATCTGCTACCTGTGCTTTTCAGCTGTGCTATGAGCCACTTTGCTGATCGGCAGGCATGCAGGCTTAGCTCAGGGAAGGCAGCCTTCAGCTCTCTGGCTGGATGCTGATACTTAAAACACCGCTGACAATCATAGCTTAGTTACTCTCCACATATTTTAGTAACTATGCTATTAATATTGGACATTACATTCTTAGACTGTGTGCCAAGCCAAGGGACAGGAAATTCTATTGTCAGTTTCATCATGATGGTGTTGCTGCAGTCAAGGACATTAAATTACATAACATTTTTTTTATTTTGTTTGTTGTGTATTTTTTTCCCCCTCTCTCTCTGCAATCATCAGTCACACAGGACAGGATGTAAGTTTTGGGAATAATTGTTATCTCCACTTATGCCTTTGAAGTAAAGTACAGCAACTGAGGTTCTCTCTCTCCTCGATGTGACATTATTTGTTCACTTTTAGACAACAACCAACAGTGCAAAGGCAGAACTGCAGTAATATCTACAGTTTTCTTTCCAAATGAGGAACTCCAGTCTATCCAGCTCTGAGGGGAGAGTGGACCAGCTGTTGCTCTCACCATGTCAAAGGTGTCTTCTTGTCAGTGTGAATGGTCATTGTTCAACCTGATACAAGAGTACAGCACAAATTCTTTTGACTGACAACTACTAGCAAAGTCAACATATGAGTTTTACTGAAATGGAGTAGGACAAGAGAAGCCTCCAAAACTCTTATTAATGGGAAAGCTAGCTCTGTTCAAAGCTGGAAATGCAATCCTGCTACTTCAGGATCTCACAAAGCTAAAAGAATTTACCTTATAAAAAGGATTCTGAACACTTCTTTATTTCTGACCTCTTTTCAACTGTTTCTCTCTGCCATTTGAGCATTTTTGCAGTAGTGAAGTCACCAGAAAACTACTAAAAGCACTTGTTATTAAAATAATAATAAAAAGAATAAAGAAAACCACAAAATAGAGCTGAAAAAGTTAAAACTGTTAGATGTAGCAGATACAGAGGGTTTTGTACTATAAAAATACTTCTCTTTACCACTGAACTTTCTTTGTAGCCCTATGGTTAGTCCCTTTGGTGCTTCTGTAACAAGGCAGCCAGAGATTCCCACCTGCACTGAAACTTCGTTAGTCACACAAACTGCCTAAGTGCAGGGCACCTTACCAGAGCCCATGTGAATTCTGGGAGAAGATGAAAAAAGCAATAGGAGTAGGAGGAATTAGTGTGGTCTAGGCTTGTTCCAACATGAAGCTGGGACACTCAGAGACTCTAATTCAGCAATGAGCAGGGGTGAAGAAATTGCCTTTCATCTTTCACACTTTCTCCACTTACTCAGTCTGAGTTTCAAAGGCAAAAGTGCCAGGTCCCTCACGTTACTGTTTGCATGAAAATGAAATGCGTGCACGAGGAAAATATCTTTTTGAAGTGTTGTGTGAGCTTCATTAAAGTCATATAGCTAATAATGACCTGAAACATCAGCCACTGGCCACTAAAGCTCTCCTTTTTTACTTTGTTTTCTATAGAGGTTGGTTTTGTACTTGAAAAGTTAATACATTACCTATGCGTGTGATCAATAATTCATTCAGAAACTGCCCTTTCATATTCTATTTCAAAGAAGCCATCTCCAGCCAACTAAAATAATTTTCTAAAAGGTTTCACAATCTGAGATAATTATATTGCTATCTAGAGCCTAGATTCACTAGACAGAACGTGTACAATCTCATCAACCAAGACCCACAGCAGCCCGAATCTCTTATTAACTCCTGTTTACGTGAGAGCCATCCTGTTGGCATTGGTACCAAGGCCTGAGCTCGAAATGGTCATAGTATAAGCATGAATCACTAAAGAACCAGACAACTCCATTTTTTTTATTCCCTTAAGGAAGAGCAACATAAAATCTGCTGCAATCAGTAGTACTGCACTATGAAAGCAGAACACTAAGTCTAGGAAATGATCATTTCCCATTGCTAGCTGCTTTTAAAAAGCAGGCACAACTTCTTTCTGTAACAGCTCCCCAGGGATCTGCTCTTTATTTTTCCTCTGGTCATTTTTTGTTGAACTCTTTCTAAAATATGCTAATATAAAAAGAACAGACACAAGGACATATTTGAAAAAGAGTTTGGTTCAGATTAAAAAGCTGAGTTCTGTTGAATTGGAACTGCAGAAAATCAACAGCTAGATCCATGGGCTGTGCTGGGTGAATTAAGAAATACACTTGAGTGGACACAGTCCAGGAGAAGGTGCATAAGTCACCCTTCTGTTTCCTAGAGATCTAATAGCTTACAGGCTGCTCTGTAATTCGTGACTATAGGACAGATTACCAAAAACAGCCAGAGCAACACCACAATATGGTCCACAGCCTTCCCCCAAATACAAGGAACTGTCCAACATGAGTGGTAAGCCAGTTACCCACATTATGTGTGCCTTTTCAGTCCTTTAGGGGGAAGTTCTTTACAAGGAGAGTGGTTAGGCCCTGGAACGGGCTGCCCAGGGAGGTTGTGGATGCCCCGTCCTTGGACGTGTTTAAGGCCAGGTTGGACGGGGTCCTGGGCAACCTGATCTGAATGTGTATGTTTGGTGGCCCTGCTAGGCAGGGGGGTTGGAACTACATGATCCTTGAGGTCCCTTCCAACCCGGGTGATTCTGTGATTCTGTGATTCTGTGATTTTCTATCCCTTGTGCTTCAGGGAGGCAGGAAGAAAAAAAATAATAATAATATACACATCTACTTCAGTACAATTGAATTCCTACCACATATATAGCATAAGGTCTTAGTAGCCATACAGGAATGGTTTAAGTATTATTATTATTTTTTAATTTAATCGTGAAATCTGGTAAGGCTGTCTCTCTTCAGAAGAACAATACAGATATTTCACCAAACTTTGAAAACTAGAGTAGAGCCCTCTCTGAACCATTTTCTACACAACGTGTGAAATGCTTGCTGTCTCAGAAGCAACCTATAAGTATGTATTTATAAACTGGTAATACATATTATATTACAAATGAAGGAAAAAACTGAATAGAAGAATAGAATTGGTGGAATCATTTATTCAAAAATAAATACAAAAAGGGGGAACTAGATAATTCCACAGAGAATATCTTTTTCATTTAAGACAGCAAAGATAACACAGCAGAACAGTTTCTACTTTCTCATACTTGAACGTAGCATTTGTGTTTGGACAACTTCTATCTAAGTTCTGTAATTTACAAACCAAAGTACAAGTGTAAATAAATGAAAGAAGCAGAATGAGCTGTCTGGGTTGCTGGAAGAGAAAAAGGAACTACGACTGTTCTGTATCTATTCACATACCTACTACAATACTCATACTATGAGCCCAGAGTATGTCACACCTTGACATACTTGCCTCTAAGTCTGGAGCAACAGCATTCAGTTGTGACCACTGCCTCAGGCTATTACTTCAAGCATGCCAACTACTTCTTGCATGTCTCTTTTCAGACTGTATTGAAAGAGGAAACATTAGAAACATAGGTACCTAATTTATGCAAGTTCTTCCCATCACCTATTTGAAGCCTACTCTTATACTTTGAAATTCATAAACATAAGAGAAACAAATGTGATAACTTGCCTTAGAAAAGTACGCATTTTGTTAAACCTATTCTGTCAATTCAAAATGTTTCCAGTTAAAAAGGAGTTCACAGATCACCCAGGGACTGCACACCCCTCAAAAAAGACTGGACATTGTCACTTGGCCATGGTCACATCAGCTCAGCATCACAGCTGACTGCATACTGATGTATACCTGTCAAAAAAAAAACGCACTGACCCTTTATTTTACGCTATTGAATCCTAGTTGTTCAGCGAAAACATCAGGAACCTGAATTGAACAAAGAGGTGTAAAAAACTGAAGTTAAAGTCTACCTTGCTAGAAATCTAAACATTAACAAAAGCCACTAAGAAGTGAAATTACATTTACTTCCATTTGTGGAAGTAACACTTCCAAAATGTTACTTCTATTCTCTAACTAAGGCAGCAGAACTCCAGACTTCCAAGTTAGTTGACAAGAATGCACTTCTCCACCTTTCAGTCCCTGTTATGAACTGAATAGCATCAGACAAAACAGCTGATAAGCTTTAGTGCAGAATGTAATGTACAAGTCATAAGAGTAATATCAGTAAATATACCAATTATTTCTGATAAACAAAGATTGTAGTGAATGAAGTAAATACAACTAAATTATTCACTGTGAATATCACACGTACTTCAGTTTATCTACTGGATTTTGCCCTTGCTGACTGCAAGGAGCTGTATCAAAAGCATGTTTTATAGACACTGAAAATCCCGAATCAAATGCAACCAGATGTGTAGCAGGCAAGTTTTCTGAAGTTTGGAGTGTAGGTCTAAGATCCATAAGATAAGTGTGATAGATAAACAAAGATTTAATTGGAAACACCTCTGTGCCCAAGGACACAATCTTCATATCTTTGGCTCGTGCCTCTGACACTATTCCTCAGGTTAAACCTGAAGAATGTCAAACACACAAGACAAGTTTGCAGACACAACATGATGATCCAGCTCAAAGTACAGTAAAAGAGAACTGGAAGAAGCCAAATTACTCAAATCACAGGAGAAACATATGAGTTGTCCATGCATCCCTATGCTGAAATCACCTTTACGTATAAAGCATGAAATTTCAGACAGAAAGAGTTACTAGAAACTCCATAACAACCATTGTCCCTTCATTATCTTCCCACATATGAAATTAATTCAGACTAGTGAGAACATTCAAAGAGCATGCCTCAAACTAGATAGGTTATGGAAAAAGGCACGCAGTGAGGTTGTTGCAGAAAGTGACAGAGACATCTTTCAAGTAACATGACAGAGGAGAGTAAAGGGAGCAGAAGCCAGAGCTGAACTTGGACCATCTATTCTTTCGAGGCAGAGGAAGAACAGGGCCTTTGGGCATATTTCTTTTATTTTAAGGAGAAAAACAGTCCTGCCATCTGCATATAACGTATTGCTGTTACTTAATGCTCTGCAATTTAAATGAAAACAAAAGCAGACTTTGCACTTTGGTAATGTGAGGTTCTGAATTAATGACAGTGAGAAGATGAAAAGGGAATATAAATGAAGGAGTTCAGTACTAGAATTCCTATGAATAAAGATCCAAATATTTGAGAGAAAATTTCCAAAAGCGTCTGACTATTTCACTGTTACCCTCCAGTAAGGATTAGAAATATATTGCCATTTTCTGACAACCCACTAATGTATATCCTTATTGAAACTAAGAGTTTTATTACAAAATGAAAATATAATTTATCAGGAGTTTATGAGTAAGAAATTATTTTACACTTTCTAATCTCCCTCCCACCCAAATATCATAAATGTATCATTGTTCTCCTGAGAGCACATCTCTAGTGGAATATAAAGACGGTGCTTACAGCAGCATTTTGAGTCAGTTAGCAGTTAATCATATGTAGAACTGTTAAAAACTAGGGGACCAAATCATTTTTAAACCTCCCTCGTGTACTCCGTAATTGTACCATGGGAGTCTGACAGCCTGATGAATACTGGGTCAAAACGGTGCAGCATGCACAGTGCTTAGGTGACTGAGAAGGTAATCGTAAAAACAGCTTGAAAATTACAAGGGGAAAAAAAGGTCTTTAAGAAAATAATTTGAACTACAGGAAATACAGACAAATTAAAGAGTGTTTGTCCTGAAATTCAGCTCTCAAGTCAACAAGCAGAATCAAGGGGTCTAGAAATCAGATAGCTGTTCAGACTGACAGAACACAAAGGGGCCAATGGAGAAGGTTGTACTTAACACAGCTCCTTACTGTCATACTGAAATGGAACAAAGTGTTGTCTCCAACATCTCATGAAGTGTAAGTCTTTCCTCCATTTCTGTTTTGCTGTTGGTTTTTTTTTTTCTGTTCACCTATTGTGATTCTCTTAACTTTTGGATTCCCATTTGATAACTGTATATAGGAGCATACGTACTTGTATGCTACTGTTAAAGGAGGACTTCCATGCTCTGAACATTTCTCCTCACTGTGTAGATTTTCCCTCTTTTCCTCTTTAAAGCCATGGCTTTAGGTACTTAAGAGGAAGGCAGGAGAAAGGTACCATGCAATTAGCCCCATTATCATATCATGAAAGTTATTCCTCATCATATAATCTTGCAAAAGAGAGGGAGGTCTCTCAACTGATGATTCTGCATTTCATTTTCAGAAGTCTTACCCTTTTAAAACAGGTTAACAAATCCTCAAAAGACGAGCAAAAAACAACTGGGCACAAAATCCATGTATAAAAGGTGCGTAAGTTGTGAAGAAAAAACCAACCTGCAGTGCCACAGAACAAGAGTTACAGTGCCCCTCCTTCAGAAAAAATTACCCAAAGCCCCACAGTTTAGACTCCTTGCCTACATCCACTGTGAGAAACCTGCAGGAGCTGGGTTTTCTTTCATTTCAGCATACTGCAGTTTGCAGGGCAGCTTCACCAGCCTGCTCTGAGCAACCTTCCATTTCTTGGCTGCTGATAGATCTCTATGACTTCAGCTGTCACAAAAGCCTCTGAAAGCCACACTGGTTCCTCTGCTACATCAGATAATAAAACACATCAGTCTCCTCCTGAATTCACTTAGATTTGAGCACAGTTTGTTTATAATCTGTTTTCTGCCATTAGCTTTCTACCATTTTAGCACCAATTGTGTATGGATACCGTAAATCATATTCACAGCCTTGGCAAAGGAGAAGCAAGGGTGCAGAAGAAGCTTGAAATCAAAACTAATTCACTCTGGAGTCCTGTCAATGTCACAATGGGAGGTTTTGCAATTCAACAGCGTGGCTTTAAGTTTAAAGCAGTATAAAACTGTTTTGTTTTGTTTTCTTCTATATTATGTAACATAATATAAATGTGAAACAAAACCATCAGTTTGTTCTCCCTGGATATCTATTATGTCTGATCTTTTTTGTACAGTACCTGGCTATTAAGCGTGGAAACTCCCTTTTTAACTTTTGCAACATAAACAAAAATGAAACAAACAAATAAACAACTCATTAAGGTTACTGACTCTTTACTTACCACATTTTGGAACTAGAAGGAAGAAAAAAATGTTAACAATAACATTCAAAGTGCTATATTCCATACTTTTGAAACGGAAAAGAGAACAACTCTAAAAACTGACCACGTCACACAAATGAAAAAATGTGTGTGTACTTACTACTCAACTGGCAAAGAAGCTGCTTGTGTGAATGCCAAAGAAAATTAAATAATATTCATTTGGAAGCCATTCAGGACTTAGTTTCACATGATTATAATTAATTAAATGCAGCCAAAATTCACAGCATCAAAGTAATCAAAATAAAACAAGGAGAAAATAGGCGAGAGAGCTTGATTATTTCAATATAAACAATTATATCACAGAGTAAATAATTTTCAGTGACACAGCTAGGGAAAATAGGTGAAACCCCACATTATGCATTTTGCCTTTTGGTGTTTTTGCACTTACTATAGTGCAAATACCACTGTTTGAAAATATTTAATACCACATTAAAAACTGGAGTGGAGTTGATTGACAGAGAACGACAGGGATTAAAATCCCCAAGGTTTACTAGCCTAAAGGCAGTCATGACAAACTGCTGCCAGTTGCCCAGAGCCTGCACAGCTACTCGAGCGCACAACCCTCAAAATAGTCGTATGTGGCTGAGGACAATCCCTGCTGTGCAGAGCTGAATTTCAAACTGGGCTCAAGAGAAGGGAAAACATCAACACAATCACACACCAGTCAGTCACATCTTACATTCATTATCAGGTTTTTCAAAGGAATCCCCAAGGTAGCTACATTTCACAGAACTGAAGATTTAAAAGAAAGGAAAGAAAAGAAAAACAAAGCAACCCCCTCCATTCAAAAGTGTAGTTATGCTGTTTTATAAAAGCACAACAAGTCATGAAATAAAACTGCTTAAAGTAGATTATAAGGGAAAAAAAGGTATTTAGAAAGAGAAAAATAAATGCTAATAGACTAGATAACTGAAAAATTAAAATTGACAAGAAAAACACTGGTACCAGACAAACGAAAGTCATTAATACATAAGTTAAATAGCATCCAGCTGAGAATCTTGAATGAATCTTGCCCCACAGGGAAACCTGCAAAGAGATTTTGACTTGCTACACAGAGAGCACAGCTACCTGTCTTGTCCTCTCTGCTGTGGAAAGTCTACGTATCACTGCAGCTAAATGCACTGTATCAGCAGTAGGATGTAATATGTTAACATGCTGCAATTCCCAGTAGTTCAGCAGAACTGATGTGTGAATAAGTTTCAATTCCGTACACTGTGATGATTAATCGAGTCTAGAAACATAAAATACACACTTGGAAAAATCTTTTTGAATTGAGAGTGTAGACAGGAAGATATCTTAAATTATCTATTTGCACATCAATGGTAATTAGTCTTTTTTTTTTTTTTTTTTTTTCACCTTTCTGGTGTCAGATTGAAATTTCATTTACTGTGGTACCCCAGAAAGAAAAGGGGTGAGAAAAGATTACTAATGACTTCAAAAGAATTTTAGCGATCCAGATACAACCTATTTCTCTGAGAAAGTCCACAGTAGTCAAATAAGACTACCACGAGCTCTTGCAAATAGAAGATAAGCAAAATAAATACACATCTGTGACTGATACTTCAGTGCTATGCATGAGAACAGAAGTACAGCCTTGGAGCTGCTGTTTGCTTTCCCCTCTATTTTACTGAGAGGCAGGAAAAGCCCAGCTACAGCTCTGCACTGTCCTTGTAAGAACCTTCCCTCTGCATTGCCCTTTCTCACCAGTGGGAAGTACTTCAGAAACGAAATTCAGATTTAAACGATTAAACAGATCAGACTGGTTAGCAAGACTGACTGCTGCCAGCAGTGTAACTGTCACTACTCAAATCTATGAATCACCCGTCACTCTCACAAAGGACACAACCAGGGTCTGTCGGTTGCCACATTTCAGGCACAGATGGGAAAGCTCCCTCCTTCTGCTAATTGACTGGGAAGAAAACTCATTAAATAGCATTTTTCACCTGTCACAGCCCACGAGCAAACTCAGCAGCCCTCTCAGCTGCCCACCTGTTGGGGAGGGTATGGCTGATGCTACAATGGCTTCTCTCCTGCTACCAAACAAATGCCCTGTTGCTTGACGCGAAGAACAATACATCTTCACTCTGACAATTAAGACCCTGTAAATCACAATGTCACGTGCAGTAAGGTCTATCTCCACCAGAGAAAGTATTCTAAACCCTGATTTTCATAGGCAGTAAATAAGTTCAAATACGAGTTCTGCATTTTGTTGAGGCTTTTTTCCCTTCCCTCCTTTAAAACGCTGTCAGCACACTGAAGCTTTATGAAGACTTTTCTTTTTCAAAGAAATACAGAAAATGCATTAATTGTTTTAGTTTGACTTTTCACTTTTTCATAAAACAGGCCTATCACTATTACTAGGACTTAATGGAAAAGAATGCAAAAGTTAATACTGAAGGATTTTATTTCTGTTTTGTGCTCTATTTTTTGAGCATGCTTAAATCAACAGCAACATAATTTTGCTAAGTCAAACAATCCAAAGGCATCTATGATGACAGCAAAAAATCCATGCTCAGCTATCAAATCCTTAATTTCCATGCTACACTAATAATAATAAGAATTTGGTTTGTGGCGTTTGCTGGAATGGTTGAAGTAGATCCTAGACACCCATGCTTCTTCACTGGGTTGTAAAAATGAACAGCAGACTTAAAGGGCACCACACCTAAAAATATTGAGTGATGCATTAGGTCCAAATAGAGTAGATATACCCTACAAAAAAAAAAAAAAAAAAAAAAAAAAAAGAAACTTACCATCATAATTGTATGTTCTCTCATGTAAACAACACCAGGAAAAATAAAACAGAACAAATCTAGAGCTAGAAATGTCACAAGAAATATTAGAAGAATCAGCAAGAACATATGGTTCCCCATAAAGGAACACTGTGAGAAAGAACAGTCTCCTTCTCTAGAGGCATTCAAGACCCGCCTAGATGCTTACCTGTGCAATCTGGTCTAGGAAGACTGCTTTGGCAATTGGGTTGGACTAAATGATCTCTAGAGGTCCTTTCCAGCCCTTACAATTCTGTGATTCTGTGAAAGGCTTTGGGCAATCTCACAAGAACTTGAGACACTCTCTACCACAAACACTGAAAATACAGTGCTGAATAAAATTCCATCAGTCCCCCATCAATAGTATCAGCAAAGTGGGAGACTGGGCCTAAGCTGAATCTGCAGTCAAAACTTCTCCCACTCCCACTGCTGCCTTTCTCCCACCACCCCAGAGAAGAAGATCCCCCTCGACCCCACACACCCCCAGTACTTGCCCAAACCATTGTACATCATAGCTGGTCTCTCCTGCACACAGACCTGTCCTTGTGTGTTAAATTAACAGAGCTGTAGGAAGAAAAGAACTTTACTTCAAACATGTGCTGCTTTCAAGAGCTGCTTAATGTCCCATATGGTTTGAGATCTGCATGCCAGCTCCAAACCACAATAGAATTTTCTCTCATAAACACTGAAAAAGATTTTTCAGGATACTGACACTGAAACTGAAAGAACAACCAAGAAAAACTGCCCCAAAATAAATTCTTTTTTCTCTCATAGCAGGTTCATGTGACATGAATTTTAAAAGAACTGGTCCCAAAACTTCAATGCATTCAATGTTTCAATGCTTTTTTCTGTCTTGCTTTCCTTATCCTTCTTGCTAAGAAGGGCTAGTTTACTTTTTATCTAGTCATGGGTCAAGATCTTGCTGTAGAAGGCAGAATGCACAACACAAAAAGAACCCTTCCTTTTAAATATTATACACAGAAAAGGAGTAGCAGATAGATTAGAGAGATGGAAATCCAATAAGCAAAAGAAGTTTAGGGAAAGCAGTACTGATCAGCCCAACAGACACCTAGCAGGTTCATTTTCCCATAAAGGAGGGATGTGCAAGAGAGCAGAGAAACAGTTCTGCAGAGCTTCACAACGAACTCCAGCCAAGTATGAAAAGTCACACGTGAGAACCTGCTACAGGTCTCATGTGAAGATCTTGTAAGTGGCACTAGAGACAGATTTGAGGGAGCAGATGACTTCCCCAGGAGCAGTTTCATGTTAGACATGTTTCATGTTACAGCAGAGACAAAAGGGAGCAAAGACAAGCAAGACAAATGGAGAAGGCTAAGTGCCTAAAAAAAAAAAAAAAAAAAAAAAAAAAGATGCAGAATATGCATTAATTTTGTCCTACTTCTTTCTGCCATCTTCAGAAGCTGCTGAAGAAACACTGATGGAAAACAAATAAGCAAAACATGAACAGAGATCCCTTGTTTCAAAAAAATGTTAATTCACATTTCAATGTTTGTTCACAGAACAGACTCCAGGCCTAAGCTGCTTTCCCTCTTCTGAATTTCCTCCATGAGACATGATGGTAACAGTCATCAGGTTAGATGAAGTTTGCTGCATAGACAAAATTTGCCTGTTTTTCTATTTTTGCGTCCTACATAAACTGAAAATACTCCAAAGAAAATCACTGTATAAGCCCCTTGATTTGGTTAAGCTTTGTAAAGATTACCACAATGTTACAAAACATCTAAAAAGAATGGAAACAAAACCCCATATTGTTAAAAGTTATTTGGTCACTACCATCCTATTTGAAACGCCTTTTTTGCCCCTTTCTTGCTTCAGATGGAGCAATCCCATTATATGTTCAGATGTCAAACATGTTTAGTGAATACAATACTGTCAAGACTATTGCAGACAAAGAATTTTTTTTTCTATAACGTGTTTTGTTTGTACAAAGAACTGTGCCAGGGATCTGCCATGTTATATCATATCCTTCAATGAAAGTAATTTACAAGGAAAATGAATCACAGGCAAGGCAAAGAAGATATCAACTATTTCTATATCCACCCTGTTCCTTCCTGTATCTGTGCCTGGAAAAAACAAGCAACAGAAGTACAATAGACTAACCTCAAATCTGGTGTGATATCATTGAAGTCAATGATGTTGCAGCATGAATGAATTTGGCACAGCATCAATTTAATTTTTAGGAATGCTGAAGCCAACCCTGGCACATGAACGTTTGCCAATTACTCGGCAAGACGAAAATTTAGCTTTGGTGTTGAAGCACATCATACCACTTCCACACAATTTGCAAGTAAGCATCAGGCAGCACATCACATACTTAATGTCAATGGTGCAGAAGAACAAGGCAGTAATTGCTATTAAAAAAACCTGCATGAAGGGTTAACAGAAACAGCAATGTACTATCAGAGCCCAACAAAACTCAGTCATTTACTACACCCAGCACGCAGATTACACCATCAGAAGGGCAATGTCAAAGTTATGACTGAGGAGTTACTTCTAACACTAGTCTTCATGTCAAGCATTTTCATATATTTTCTTAGGAAGACCATTCTTTGGCGTAAAATTTCTTATGCTTTAATTATTCTACGAGTTTGGAGGGTATTTGGCAGTCTTGTAAAATTGTGTATTAAAAAAAAAGGAAATCATACACCCAAGCACAAAAATCCTCAATCATCAGTTTCGAGATTATACAAACTATTTTTTACTTCCTACTTCAGTATCTCAAATGTAACATTTTATATTGCCCACCAGCATTATTTACCACCTATTTGATTTTCATTAGAAAGATGTACCCCATACCAAAACATGCATAACTCCTCTTTGATTCATCTTTTCTGCAGCATCTCTCTAGTAAAATGCATATTGCCACTGAAGCCAAGGATTCTTCATACCTCACAAGAAGATGCAGCTAGAGAGGGCACAAACACTGCTGCAAAAAAGGTGATGAGGTACATGTAGGACCAGATACAAAGACAGACAAATGATGAGAAATGAAAATTTCTCCTTTCAGGAATACTTAAAGATTTGTGCTCCTATAATGAGCAGTAACAACAACATACATAGAGAGAAAGATATTAAATATAAAATATATTTAAAATATGTTAAATATATTAAATATATTTAAATAAAATATTATATATATTCATATTTATCTATTCATTTATTACTTCTTTGAAGATCATGGGGATGCCTTATCCTGTATCCACTGCTCACGTATTCACGTATTCCCATTTGCAGCATACTGAAATGAACTCTATCTTGATGTACGTAATACCTAGTACTTTTATTTTGTTTCAGTACAATTGTATGTCAAAAGCATTCAAAGATTTATAAATCTAAACATACATTTGAAGCATCTCTGAAAATACTGTGCCTGGTAGTGCCATTATTTAACTTTGTACATAGCACTGTAGTGGAGTGTAATACTGCATCCCTAAATTACTCTCCATGAGTGTAGTCTGTATTTAAAATAATAGAAAATATATTCTTTCTAGATCTCTGCTGAAATATGAGCTACCAAAAGCCATAATTCCAAAGTATAGCACTGTTTTCATAAACTCACCATACACTCCGACATGAAGAAATGAAGGCAGACAGCCAATGTTTACCAAAGAGAAATAAAGAACAGTATGTAAATCAACTCCAAGTTTGTGGACAGAACAACGCACTGAAACATCTTCAACTAGAAATGCTGGTGATTACTTTTACCTGAGTAACTCTGGCATATGTGCACGTGCAAAAGAGTGAGAGGCACTGAGAACACAGTTTTCTGTTTTTAAGTTTTCTTCAATTGGTACAATGATGTTCAGCATCATCCTTTTTATTCCCTCGATATGCTGGCAGCACACTTGTGAGTCGCATTTAGATTGTCTTTCATAAAGATCAAACTAGCTTTTAGAGGTTTAGTAAGCAGCTTCATGACTTTTCCTTTCTGTGTACGAAACCATTTGTTCTTCAGCACAAAACAAGTTCCTCTCTTTTTAGAGGCCATTGAGAAACTCAGCCTACTAAAACTTAAAAAATAAAAAAATAAAAAAAAAATTGAATTTAATTAAAATACTGTCCTATGTGTTACTTAACCATGACTTCTGCTGCATTATGAGCAGTAACTTCACTTTAATGAAACATAGCATATACATTTGCTGAAGTGACAGCAAAGGCACATATATTTTATCCCTCAGAAGTAGTTATGTATTCCTCACCAGATTTTTTTCCCCAGAACACACACAGAGCTAATCTTTACCCCTCTGAACTTCTTACAGTATTCTCTTCTACATTCTTTTACCATCACCCTGGGTTACCAGAATGATGTATTTTTCATATTCACAGTATTTATCTCTTTTATGCTCAGGATATTAGCATTATTTAACATTAAATGGAACATTATTACATAGTATGTTCTGTATAAAGCCAGTGCCTGTCTACTTGCAGGTGAGTGAAAGCCACTAGCAAAATTACATTGCCTTTAGTCTAAGATAATCATCCAGAAAAATAGTTTTGACCTACTTAGTTCATTAATCCTAATCAGCCTCACTGCTAAATTCTTACATAGAGGACTAAAACCCCACGTTTAAGTAGTATTCTCTATGGGATAACATCCTCCCGTGTAGATTTGTGCAACTATAAGAACACCAAAGGTCTCATGGACCTCAGCTCAGAGTTAAGCAGCTGCACTGCTCTGTACCATTAATAACTCTATACCAACAGATGCAGACCTGTACTGCAGGTTCTCATTTATACATAAGAATCCCATCATTGCATTTGACAATTAGTATTATGCCAAAATCAAGCATAAAACCAAAACCCAATAAAGACTTCCAGCAAGATTCTCTTTCTTCTTTATGCTTGCAAATTGAAAAATTACAGATTTGGGAAAACAATCTTTCCAGTCTAGCCTGGCTTTTGGTTGTGGATCAAACTATTTAACTTCCTTTTTCTCCCTGTACTCCTCCACCCCTAGTGCCCTCTCCCCTTACTAAAAAGCAAAGAGGTGGTCTGGTTAAAATATAGCTACTTAAAAACAGGCTATTGTTTCCTTCCAGCTCTGAGACCACCCACATTTACCATATTGAATCTTCTTTGCACTAGACAGATTAGACTAATGCTGCAGCTCTCTCTGGCCTGCAAAGACCTGCTACTCTGCAATGTATTTATCACTGTTTGCCACCATCACTGCATAAACAGAGCATTGTGTGCTGGCTAAATGCAGAGACACAGACACTGAGCTAGAAACACTGCAAAATCACAGGCATTTCGTGAGGGGCTCAGGACAGCATGTTCAAAAATAGTTTTAAAAGGCATGTTTAAAAGGCAGTCTTTGCCTTTTAGGGACTGCATCTAAAGTATTTTGTTTTCTTTATACACCTAGAGTCATGACTTCTATATTTTCCAGCTGGGTGTTTAATTAAAATGGAGGAAAAAAGAAAAAAAAAAAGGGGAAAGAAAGTTACCACAATAACCTAATTCCAAGCCCTAGGACTTAAGAAAAAAGAGCGTAAAGGACTCAAGTTACAATTTGTCCTACGTTAGGGAGGTTCATTGGGATTTAGAAAACAAGAAAGACATAAGTAGAACTGTATTGACTCTTTCAGCTCACACTGATTCAGGTTCCCACCTAGAAACCAGCATAAAATATTGTTACTGATTTCCACTGTGTTTTGAAAGCCACAAATTATAGACAGAAAATTATAAATACATATACCATTGTGGAAGTGAAGTGAAGCATTACACAAGAGTAGAAATTACTCAGGGAAAGGATTTATCTATCTTGTTTTGGTCATAAAAACAAAACAAAAACAAAACAAAAAAAAAAAACCAAAAAACAAAAAACAAAAAAAACCACCACAAACTCTTTGAAAGGGTTGGGAGCATCTTTGGAAGTAGGTGTGAAAAAAAAAGCCATTTGGAGATACTCAAGACGGGCCTGTCCAGACAGTTAGATTTAGGCAACTCAAAACTCATACAAGACAACAAAATAAAGCAAAAATTATATGCATACAAGTATATTATGCAGTTATCCTTCGGTCAAAGCATCACACCGGCACCAATTTTGTACTTCATCACATCAAGCATAATCAATTTCTGCTGTGATCAGCTGTACATATTCTTTGCTGATTATGAACTCGCAACTCACACTTCATGAAACTGGCACAGAAAATACACTATCAATCTCATCAGTGCTCAACAGCGAAAGCAAAGAACTGTCCAAAAGAATCATCGAGAAGGCACTTCAGTTATGACAGATATCAAGGAACACGTGAAGATAAAGTTACAGGTGAACTGAAGATGTCATTTGCTATATCTATCTAGCATCAACACAAAGTTAGACTTGAAAGTACAAAAGAGAAGTGCGTGCTAGGCCCTGTTATTAATAACCCACAGCATAAATGGATGTGGATTATGTTTTTAAATATATCAGACCGTGCATTCTTTTAAATCATGAAAACATCAGACTGAAAATTCTTGCTCTATTGCTAATGATACTTAAAGCCACTTATAAGCAAAATGCTGCCCCTTAGATGTCAGCTTGTATTCTTAATTTCCTGTTCTGAGTCCTTGCAAAATCACACAAGTCTGTATATGATCTCTTGGAAACAGGCCGCTTGTTCTTTCTTTCCATTATGGCCAGCATGAATGTGATAAACTGCAACACAGATCACATAATCGGAGCCGGGCAGTGTTTTCTGAGACGTACACTGAGACAGGATGAGCAACAGGAAATTCCAATGAGGTATGAGGAAACAAGTTTTCATAAGGAAAACAGTCCAGTACTGAAACAGAAGGCCTCATCAAGCTCAGTGTTCGTTATTGAAGATGCTCAGAACAGGAATGGACAAGGCCTTTTGCAACCCTGTCTAATTTGGTCCAGTATGGAGTAGAGCATTGGGTCATCTCCAGAGGTTACTCCAAACATACAAACCTCTGACTCTAAACCAACCTTTCAACATTTTTGCTTTTTAAGTGGCTACTCTTTCTAAGCCACTTAATAACTAGATAGTATCCCAGTGTTTCCATCATGCATATTTCTCCAGGAGCTGCATTTCTGCTTTACAAGTGGAGAAATAACCTATTCTCCAGCGACCTGGGAAGCTGTCTTGAAGTTCTTAAGCATGCTACACAAACAAGTGATTTCTTTCTCATAGCCTTGGCTTGCTCCCTCTGCCCTCCATCACTACACCCAGCTGTGGCTTATAACTGGCTCTCTGGTATTAGCTCTCTTTGAAAACTACATCCTACTTTTGCAGAGCTGCAGTTTTTAAATAAGGTTTGCTGCTGCACAGTTCCACAGAGTTTTGAATCCCTCTACACACACACACAAAGTTGTTTGTGCTTCTGTAACTCAAGTTTAACTGCTCAATGCTGTTCATTTGGATGATCTATTCCTTAAAATACATTAACATATAATAAACATATAAATAGAGGAGGTGGTTGGTTGGCAGGTTAGTTACCACAGTGGTGGCTACACTGGCCTATATTAACACTCCAATAAAATCATACATGCATCTAGAATCTACGGAAAACTCTGGAACACTCAATTTGTCTGTAATTCAGTACTGTAGATGGAAGAAGAAGCTAAGAAGCTTATAGGCAGACATTGATAACCACATGAGATTACAGTAAGAGCCAAATAGTAAAACAGTCCTCACTTATAGTCTTTACTATGCTCTATATTCATCAGCGACCGAGCTTTTGCATGCTTCAGGGAAGCAACAATAGGTGTAACAATACATACACCAAACTTAGCTGTATCTATTTGGATGAGCAGGGAAATACAAAAGAAGCTAAAGGGAACATTGAGTGATAATAAGCAAATTTAAACCATGAAGAAATGCTCAAGTGGACAGGTGGCTGTTGCTTTCAAAACATTTTTAAGGCTAGAGCATATACAAATATATTCAAATATTTACAACTTTGTCAACCAAGACTTAGCAGTCCTTTCATATCATTTATAATGATTTCTTCATTCATCTAAGAACTATAGCCTTACCATACTTCCCCTGCTTTCACAATTTTTAATATAAAAAGTTAGCTTAATACAATATTAATATTGTTCCGAGATGAAAGCAGTTTTGTTGCCACACAGTTTCAGATTTTTCTTCTTCCTAGCTATGGATAAAATATCTAAAATCCAAATACAGCCTCAAGCCAAAAGTTTATGAAAAAATAAGTCCTAAAATCAGATGAAACATTTCATCCTGGTAACTGTAATTTGTATTACTGGAAATTATAAATAAATAAATAAAATATTTTGCCAGTGATGAACAAAAGCCTGCATGCCCCATTTGCAAAAATCTGCACCAGAGAAGGTAGCCCACTGCTTCAAGGCTGCCATGAATGGCATCGTTGCCCATTACCAATAATGATGCAATCCAGGAAACTGCTACCTACAGCTTTGCGTTGGTTCAATAGGCCCTGATTAACTTGCATACTGCGTCCTTTCTGCTTCTGTGTGAGACCCACCTGACATTAACTTTGTGATATTCTAATGCTACCCCTGTGCAGTGCATTGAAACCAACATTCAGCTCTGTACACGGTTCTCTGGTCGTAATCCTCTGATTTGCATGGATGAGTTGACAGAGACACTCTTCATTTCATGATGTGACAGCTGTGCATGGCCATCTGGAACATTGCATGTCTTTCACATCACTGTCACCACTGCTGAAATGCAACACCAACTACCTCACTTTGCTCACATCCCACTGTTTGGTCTCTATAAATGTTCAGGAAACATTAATGAATGTCAATGGGTGCCATTCTTTCCACACAGAGGAATTCAGTTCTACACTTTCGCTTCATACACACTACCATGACAGACGCCATTTTGTCAGACTTCCCCTCTGCTGCCATCTGTCACATGGCAAATAAAAGATAATGGAATAATGGGGGAAGCTTCAACCTCTACTGCCATACCACCAACATCCACCTCTGACCATTATGAGCTAACAGAATAAATAGGAGGCAGTGCTTTTGGAACTGCCCTTGTACTGTGCCCCTCAGATAAAGAGGTCTAATCACCCTCTAAAGGAAAGAGGGTGACCAGAACACACAGCCTAAAATGAAGAGTATAAATAAGGTATTTAGTTCAGAGAAATGCTCTTTGTTTCAGGAGCCAGAGAAATAGTTCCAGTTCTTCTGTTTGAGTCAATATCACAACAATTTCAGAACATTTCAAAGCAGGAAATTCCTGACCTCTTTCTAGTAAGGCTTAAGGCAGGAGAATTCTGGTGTCACTTGCTGCTCTGCCTGGCCTTCACTTGCACGACTTCGACTATTCCCACTACAGAACCACAAGATAGAGACAGCATTCTGAACTCAACAGTATTAGAAACTGCAATGAGCTGTGCAGTACACTTCAGGATCTCACACAGAATGTACTGAATAAACAGTTGTCAGCAAATCAGAAGAATTTAAAAGAAAAGACAAGCTACCTGCACATAGGTGTAAAAAAGAAATATTACCTTATTATTTGATTTTTAATGTATTAATTTTTCTCTATACAGAGATTATTTGAAACATGAGTGAAAAGCTAGTAAGCTTCTTTCATACACTCTGGAATTTATCTGACACTGAACCATGCACAGTAATCACGAAATACAACAGAAATGGATGTTGCAGATCTGCGGCTCCGCACTGAATGAATTATTCCGTCCCTGAATCCCCACATTTAATCTTCAGACGAGTTACAGCTGCTCTCAACATTTACTATTAACTCTTCAGATGTATAGGATTTAAGAGCTACTGTGTTTTAGAGAGGACCACCTGAAAAAGTAAAATCTTTGGCTTCTTTGACCATTGCGTTATACATAGAGAAGCTTAGCATATGCAGTCACTTTTGTTCTGGTGCAAATTTTTTTGCAGCTTTTAGATGCTGAAATGGCCTAAACTAATATTAATCATGAAACTGGTGCATTTAGGTAGGCTTAAAATCCTTATTTATGGTGGATTTATAGAGTTTATTTTCTTCTTAGACATATGATAACACATTCTCTGCAGAGAGACACCCATACCACAGTGAAGTATCTTCTGGCTGGATTGCATCACCAAATGCCATCACAGCATCCTCGCGGTCCTGGGATGTGAGCTGCTCTCCACATTCACTAGGAAAGGAAGTTCCTCACAGGGCATCCCAGAAGCCAAAAGCTTGAATAAGCGGGTGCATAAGTATTAAAAAACTAAACTCTAGTTTATTATTTTTTGAATTAATGAGCCTTTGTATGTGTGTGCAAAAAACAGTTTCCAATTAACTGCTGCCTCTCAGCTTAGATTAGTGCTATCTGCAAGGTAGAACATTTTCTTGGGCAGCCTGCACTATAGCACATTCTCCAAAGGTAGGAAAATGATCTATAACCTCTTGTGCCCTTGCTCACTCTTCCCAGGTGGGTTTGGGGAGAGAATCAGAAATGTTAAAGTACAAGAACTCATGGCTTGAGATTAAGACAGTTTATGAAGAAAAGCAAAGTAGCACGTGCAAACAAAGTAAAACAAGGAGTTCATTCACAACTTCACTTCAGCATACCAGCTTTCAGCCACTTCCAGGAAAGCAGGGCATGTAACAGCTTCTTGGGAGGACAAATGTCATCACTTCAAACATCCCCCTTCATCCTTTTTTACACCAGCTTTTGTTGTCCGCATGATGCCTCCTTTTGGTCAGCCTGACTCAACTGTCCTGCCTGTGTCCCTCCCAGCTCCTTGCTGGCAAGGCAGCAAAAGAAGCAGAGATGTCCATGGCTCTGTGCAAGCACTACTCTATAATAAATAAAGCACTGATGTGTTATCACCACTATTCTCATCAAAAATCGAAAACGTGGCATTCATACAAGCCTCTACAAAGAGCATTAACTCTATCCTACTCAGAGCCTCATGACAGATGGTTGAATACATCTTAAGAAAATATCTAGTTTTAGATCCACTGGGGCTTGCTTGGGCCTCAGCCTTCACTGCAACGCATGAAAGAGGAGTGAGAATGCAAGAGTTCATCAGTAAACATTTTGCATGCACACACAAACAAGTACAAGATGCTCCAAAATGTCCAAGACCAATAGAGGATACTTTCTAACTCATCATGACCCACAGGAGAATCTTTTGCATACTTCAAGTTCACTACACACTCTTCAGTGATTCCCAACATTCTTTCACCTGCAGTCATGGAACAATAGGAACCTGAGGCCCAAACTTTTACAACTTGTCTACAGGTCCTCAAAGGCAAGAATCTTCCTTACCAATCTCCTAAGGTTATATCTGAGCTGTTTGGTAGCTTTAAAGATTTACCTTTGTCTTAGTTATCACATTCTTAACAGATATAAACAGGACAAAACAAAAGATCAGCCTTTAAAGAAACTTCATGTTCGAGAGGAAAAAGCTTTCTTGACCATCCTCTGTCATTTGCTTTCACGGCCTCATTTTGTCAATAAAGCTGTTGTTCTGGCATTGCAGCACTATTTCATAGCACTATATAGAATAATAGAGAAATCAACTTCAAGTATCTCAAGCTACTAATAATGAAATTCTGTCCCATCTAGGTTTATAGCAGAACAAGAACAGCACCAATGGCTAAATAGGTTTATTGCAATAGAGGCACATTACAGGGGTGTTTCAAAGAGAACAACATGCCATACTCCCATTATTTCCCTACCAGGTTATACCCTTAGAAAAATAAGCAAACAAGCAAACCACCTATTCTGCATTTCTGGAACTTCTGAGGGGGGGGAGGGCTTTTGGGAAGGTGTCATTTTGGGGAGATCTTTCTCCTTAGCTTAACTATAGTGAAGATAAAATAAATAGCTTAAACTGCTGAATAGCAATTCCAAAAGAATTGCCAGTTCATGTGAATTATCTACCCCCTGTAGCATGCTTACTAACCAATCAAAGTATTTTTTTTTAGACAAAGCAACGTAACAAATTTAAATGAAAATAAGGACAACAGCAGCACAAGATGCACAATAAGAGATTTGTGCACAGCATGGAAAGTATCTAATAAGTAAGAAAATTATGCTCATGGTTTACAGTGCTGAATTTTCAAAGCAATATAGCATGTTTATCACTTGCTACAATACAGTTATTTCCAACAACTTAATGAAAAAACTCCAGTTATAACTGCTAGTTGCTGTTGGACTCACTGGGAATAAAAAATTAATCTAGGCAAAGTATTTGAAAAAAATATGCTATTCAATCAGATCTTTTAGCACAGTCTTAACCATAAAGAACACTTACTGAAACACATATTACAATCCCGCAAGAAAACTTCTTTCAGTAAATTCTGGGTTCTACCAGAAGGACAGATGAAGTATAATATAGTTGCCAGCAAAAGTTACTGGTCAAGGCACAAATACAAGTAAAACTAAAGGATTTATAAATACCCTGCAAAATAACTTTATGTGCCCTCAACAAACTCATGTTAAAGATCTGAATAAACTGAATAAAATGCTTCTGCATCTTCTAATCAAGAGTACAGTCCTTCAGCCTGTTTTTTTTTTTGTTGTTGTTTTTTTTTTTTTTTTTTCCTCCCACTAAAACTATCTTATAAATTGTTAGAAATCACCTTCCAAAACCCTCTGCTGATAATTTCTGTTAAGGTATCTGTGATAGTTCTGGAACCTTTCTATACAGTTCTTTCCTCTAGCTAAATTATTTCATATGTTTACATAAAAACCTGGACTGCCCTACTGAGAAAAGATAAAATAAGATTCAACTCCTCTTCAAGTCTCATTTACCACCTGCTGACTAAGGATGCATGGTACCTGACAGAACCTACCTGCTGCCACAGCAAGGAAGCTGGGTCTCCCTGCACCTTTTTGTGATCCTCTGTGTTACAGCCAATGTGAGCAACTGCCTACAGCAGCAGATTGCTGGGGACTGCAAAACTGCCCTGGTCCTGCTGCCTCCTTTCCATACCAGATCTGCATGTGTCCTGCAGCAGATGCAGGTAGGCTTACCATGTGGCTTCCCTCCTACTGGCTACTTGTGCTCACCCAACAGGCCTCACACAGCTAACTCTGCCAAGTCAGGCTTCTTGTAGCTGTGAGAAGTGACCAACTGCAGTCTTCTAAAGCACAAGTGGCATTCACACTGTGGACTAAAGAGATTCCAAAGATTTCCTACATTAAATCATCAACAATGCAAAGACTGCTATCTGAAAGTAATGTAGGAAAGCTCATCAGACAAACCCATCCAGGACCCTGGTTCTCTACTTTCCCTCAAACAAAATAATTTCTCTTTCTCAAATTGCCCTTTGCTCTTCAGTGCATAGCCATCTTTGGCTGTTCCTTCATTCTCCACTGACTGTTATGAGGCATTTGTACAGAAGAAGTTCACTTTCAGAAACTCATTTTCATGACTACTTCTCTTCCCACTGCTCCCTGATAAATTCAAGTTGTGTATTTAGACAGTAAACCAATCAGCTAATATATCCATATAACCAACTATGCAATCCAGACTCACCATTTTAAATTCAGTTTAAATTCTCTACCCCTGGACCAAAACAATGCTATTAAAATGAGCATATCATAAAAAAATTAACTGTCACAAGAACTTGATTAGGCAACAGACAGAACCTTGAGGAGGTAACATGAGGAAGGAAGGAGAGAGGCATTGCACACACAGAAGCATCCAGTGATCTCTAATGGCCCATCCATTCACCTGATATGTACTGTTCTGGTTTTGAGAAACAGGCAAACCGTTCCTACAAAAATGACTACAATTTTAAGTTCACTTTGCTCAAACAAAAGAGTAAGAGCAGGTCACATCAAGTTAAAAAAGTGATGGAGTAGGTAAGTTAGGATCGGCCACCTGTCTAGCAATACAAGAACAAAGTTGTGCAAAGAATTGCAGGCAAACAAATTCAGAAACAAAGTTTTTGTTGTTTTACAATTAGACATTAGACTGCAGTTCTTGCAACAGAAAGCGACAGCAAAAAAATTCCAAATTGAAGGATAAATATACATTTTTGACAGCTGTGACTTGTAGAGACTTCAAGGATACCCAGACATTGTGAAAGAGAAATAATGTTAAGAAATGCTATTAGACTCTCAAATGTTTTGTTTTCTATCATTTTGATCACAAATATTTAAAGGCAGAACAGTTATGAAGAAGTAATTAGCTGTCCACAGTGCCATTTATAACATCTTCAGTTACTATCTGAAGCTGTTGACTGTCCTGCCAGAGCCAGGACACCAGCAAAGGTACCACTGGGATGTAGTATTCCTGCAAACAAAGGGCTCATTCCTCATCAATTAATAAACTTTCCCATACCCATAGTCTGCAAACTCAGAGATTCTCAAATAAATCACAATTCACAGACCACAATGGCAACATGAACAAAAAAGGCCACCATGGATTCACAAACACTAGAAAATTGGAAACCAGAGATTTGCATGCTGTACTCAATGAAGTACACTGGATTTTGGTTTAAACGTGAATTTTGGTTAAACAGGGATTTTGGTTTTAAACATGGCATAGAAGGCAGAAAGGATATCTTTTGGGAGAAATAATCCCACATTTTTAACTTACAAGCTTATTAAGTATTTCTCAGCCTTAAAAAAAAAAAAAAATAAAAGGAAAAAGAAAAAGAATATTTTTGGCTTAAAAATCATGACAGCTTTAGCAAACCAGTTAAAGCAAGAACTGTGTCACCCAAACTGAAAATCAAGCCCAGAGCTGAAGTCATGAATTCTCCTTGGAATGGAAAGAATAAAAACAGATTGCTGTTGGGGTCTGATTTTGGAGTTTTCTTTGTCTTTGTTTTGCTTTTATTTTTAGTTTTATTTGTTGTTTGGTTGATTATTGGTTTGCTTCATTTTTAATTATTATTTTGCATGGAAACTTCCAATTATGTTCAGCTTCTTTTATAGATTGCAATTTGTTTGTAAACTGCCCCTACTATAGATATAAGAACTACACCCAACAAACCATTTCATTTCAGAAATTGAATGAAAAACGAATTAAGTCCTGGTGTTCGTTTTGTTTTGTTATATTATCAATAACATTTTCCTTGAATTTTAGCTGAAAACTCCTCAAATTCACAGAGAGAAGAGGTTAACTTAAATGTGGATAGCCTGCATCCTGGCTAACTATCACAGATGGTAGTGTGGCTTAGAGCCCAGGATCTAGTTTGATTTGAGTTAGCACCTGCTTATTTTGTAGAGAGAATGCAAGTAAAATAACACTAAGAATACTCCAGTGCCCTTTATGCAGACCCTGTTTGTCTCATAAGAACAGCTAGTTTTACACATCTGGTTAGGATAACCTCAGAGCATCTTAGGTCTTTGGCAGATGAATGTGCTCCACCCACATTATCAACAACAATAACTACATTTAAAGACCAACAGGTAAACTGAAGTTCAGGTTACAAACTTGAACTTACGTTACCTGACGTCTGTGTTTCCTGGTGCTATCATCTTGGATGAACCAGTAGTCTGCATCAGCATACGGAAGGGTTTCTGATCAACTCCAGGCATTAGCACTCCTATTGCTAGGGTACGGACATGGAGCTGACTGCAAACATCCCTATGTTTTAAATTGACTCTACTATATAAAAAACATTTGGAAAGGTAGCTAAGGCTGAATTTTCAGAAACGTTACGGTATCACTTTGCTGACAACTGGGATGTGACTGATGTCAGCCAGCTGGTCTTCCCTATCTCTAAAAATGGCAGTAGGTATACAGCTACATCTTTAGATGTGGACTGGGCTGGTCAGTAACTGGGAATATTACACAGCCTTCCCCATTTTACATGGCCAAGACATCTCACAGCAGAAAGTTTCAGTCAATTCATGCTTTTCAAAAGAGGGCACACAGCTTTTCAAAATGGGCACACAGCTTTCCATATAGGTCCTTTTCTCACCTGTAAAATTGTGTGTAGTGCATGCAGTCTTCAGCCTTATCAAAGAAACATAAATTCAGTATATTTTCTCTCTTCACTCTTTTTGTCACATTGTTGTGACTGCATGTGAATGTATTTCAGGTCCTTCAGTAGCTTTCAGAGGATAAACACACTAAAACCTTACCACATACTGCATTACTCTGACTTCAGCAATAGAATGAAGTCATACCAACTAAAAATTTATTAGGAAATGTAAAACCTAAGAAAACAAAACTACTTAAACATTTAATATGCTTATTAAAATAAACTGTATGTAGTAGCATCTAGTTTTCATACTAGTATTTACAGATGACTTCTCACCTTCCACTCCCTCACCCTGCTTTAATCTCCAGTTAAGTACAGTACTACATGACCTCCAATAAACTTGTCATTCTAAATATCTGGCAGGCATGGAAGTCCTATTCTCTCATGCTTCATAAATACGGTGCCTGGAAACTCATTATTAAAACCATTTTTGTGAATGCCCAAGTTCTAATTCAAGACTTCTCTAAGACTATTTAATGAAACCAAGATGCCTGATAGTTAAGTTCTTCCAATGGGCATGAGCAACAGATCTTTCACAACCTGTTAGAAGATGTGCCAAGATTAGTTTCTTTCCTGTGTAATAGAAGCCACAGGAATCAAAGTTTCTGATCAAAGTCCAGCACCTCACTACTGCCAAAAGCTGACAAGATCCTTTTCCCACTTTCCTGAAAACAGCTCAGTAATCACACTGAATTTTAATAGGATAACAATCTCTTGGACTCAGGCTGAACTTGGTTGTATTAAACCTTGATTAAACCATGTGACAGTTGCTACATACGGCATTACTTCATGTATTTATTTTTAAAGTGCACCGAGATTCTTATGAAGCCTACTACCACAGTCCAGGCTTGGTTTTTACAAAGACATTTTTTCCCCTTGGCCAAGAGATTTTATAGTAAACATAAAACAAAATATTCAAGCAGTAAAGTGACAATTCTGTTATATTTGGTCAATGTCAGTTCAGAACATGTATAGCTACATGTAGTGAATTTATCATTTCAAACAGCATAATAGGGATTTCAACACCTGCAAACATGTTCTCCTTTATGCTCCTTTGTCCCTCATTCTGCAGAGTTGTGTACTGTAACCGCTCCTAACTTTCTTTTTCATGGCTACAGTTCTTTACAAATGATTGAACTAGAAGATTTCTGCACCAAGGTTTATTGATAAGAAGAAAGTCAGCACAGCTCTGGCAAAACTTGCTTACTCTTGTTTTGCACTGGAAGCACATTTCCAGCTCACCACTGAGGTACATCACACTGGCAGGAGATTTAACCTGAGGCCAGACAAAGTCTTCAAAATGTGAAAGTGGTATAGAACTCTTGACAGAAACCAATCTTAGTGGATTTTATGTAATCAAAGCAAAATAGACTTTAATATTCCACACAGACACTTTACTGGAGCTAAATAGGGAAGGAGGAACAGCATGAACATCCCAATGAATGGCTTTCCACTCTCAAGCTGATGCTGTGCTTTCCGCAGAGCAGAGGAAGAACCACACAGAAACTGAGTAACTCAAGCCTCCTCTGAGTAACTTATATGGACAAATGCTATTTCAGTCAGGCAGCTTTCTTCATCAGCAAGGCACCAGATTTTCTTAACTAATTTCATGCCACTCAAAATCTTACAGAAAAGCTATGGCTTCTGTCAGCTCTCATAGAAATACGTAACGCTGCTTACCAGCTTTGAATGTACAGCTAACCTTTAGATGTTATTTAATTAGGTGCTTATTTAATCAGGTACACAGGAAGAAACAATAGTTCAATACTAACGTATGGGTGTTGGTACTCTAAATTTCTTTCTGATGCTGATCTAGTGCATAGTCATAGCAAATCCCCACAATCTGCTGGTGCTTCTGTTACCAGAAGTAAAACACCAACCAAAATTTTTAATTAAGATTTGCAGAATACCTTGATGGACTTGTTTAAAAATTCTCTGGAATTACAAAATCCAGGGTAGTTAAGTTTTTAAGTTTCTGGTTACTGCAAAGGCACCATGTTGAGTTTCATTCCGGAATTTGTGTGTACAAGAGTTCCACACAGTCACCAATTTCAGCTTAAGAGTTCATGCTCTGTTCCTTGAGGGTGATTAGCTGTAACAATTACCCTGGCCAAATACGGGCACATTGGAAGGGGAGAAGCACATAAAAGGAACTACGTCAGGAGCAGCCCATTTATTTCTATGGAAACTATAACAGAGACACAAGAGCACAGCAACACTATCTGATAGCGTTTTGTAGCTGGGAATTTGCAGCTAAGAAAATTTGGGAACCAGCAGGGAGAGGGAGGTGATCGTCCCTCTCTACTCTGCTCTTGTGAGGCCCCATCTGTGTCCAAGAAAAACAAGAAAAACAAAGAGCTCCTGGAATGGGTCCAGAGGAGGGACACTAAGATGATGAGAGAGCTGGAGCACCTCTCCTATGAGGAACGATTGAGGGAACTGGTCTTGTTTAGCTTGGAGAAGGCTCCAGGGAGACCTCATTGTGGCCCTCCAGTACTTGAAGGGAGCATATAAACAGGAGGATGAATGGCTGCTTATGAGGGTGAATAGTGATAGGACAAGGGGGGATAGTCTTAAACTGAGACAGGGGAGGTTCAGGTTAGATATTAGGAGGAAGTTTTTCACACAGAGGGTGGCGATGCACTGAAACAGGTTGCCCAAGGAGGTTGTGGGCAGCCTGGTCTGGTGGTTGGTGACCCTGCACATAGCGGGGGAGTTGAAACTAGATGATCTTTGAGGTCCTTTTCAACCCAGGCCATTCTATGACTTGCTCAATTTTTATTTATGTTTTAAACAGTCACCATCATTAGCTGTACATTTTTCACAAGCAAAGGACAAGAGCCTGCTTGCCACGATCATAAAAATCGGCACAGTCAGAGGTGCTCCACCACTTGACAGCTAGAAAGACAACACTGTTGCTGAAATGCAGCACCCACCACCTCACTGCATTCGCATCCACTGGTTGTCCTCCACAAATGTTCAGCAAATATCAGTGGGCCCAATTTTTTCCACATGGAGGAATTCAATGGCATCCCTTTGCTTCATCTGCACTTCCATGTCAGACGCCATTTTGTCAGTCTGCCCCTCTGCTGCCATCTGTCGCATGGTAACAAATGTAGAAATATTGGTGGGAAAATTCAACCTCTACTGCCATATTACCAACATTCTGCTTCTGATGCTGTGGGCCAACATAATAAGCTTAGGAAGCACTACTTCCAGAGAAAAACTGACACAGCATTTCTCATATAAAGAGGTCTAATTACCCTACAAAGAGAAGACAGCAACCAGAACATGGTCTAAAAAAAGGAGCCTGAAGGTCCTTAGTTCACAGTGAAACCCTCTGCACATAAGGAGGCAGAGAAATAGCTCCAGTTCTTGTTTGAGTCAAATTGCTGTTAAATGCATGTGCCAATGACCTAATTCTGTTTTCTAAAGATGTATTATTTACGCAAGAAAGACCATAACAACCTCTTCACAACTATTCCCATTCAACTATAGAGTTGCATATTTGCCATACATACAGCACATAGCAAAACTTAACTGTAAGAAAACATGCAGAACCCAATTTAGCAGAGGGATTTTAACATGTTAATAGAGCCTCAGTTACTTTCCAATTCAATAAAAATAAGTCTATCAGCTTTCAAATCATTGGTTTACAGAAATTTTAGCACATAGAGAGAAATGAGTTAGCCTCTTGAGGCAGCAAGACATTCAAATTTAAAATGTTATGGAAACATAAAAAGACCATCAATAAATGATTACATAAACCTCTGTTCCATATTTCTTTTAAACCTATTTTCTTCACAGCTCTCTCCATTCACTATTGCCTTATATGTTCATATACGCTTCAACTGCATAGGACCTAACAACTTCTAATAATCAACTCACCCCCATTAGAATTTTGACTTTCTATAAGAAGCTTAATTTTCACTGTGTATTGGGGCATGTTTTAAGAAGAGTTCTTACAAGTCTAGTATTTTTTGTTGGTTCAGCTGCTGACAAAAAGTCTTCCACAACTCACTACCCATGCTGAACTCTCAGCAATGATTAAATTACATTAATGTGTAACAGGTTTGATTATGAAATACCATTCTCTCTGAACAATCATTTTGGAGCAGACCTGGTAAAACTGGCATTGCATCCTAATCTAAAGATATCAACTTTTTAGTTTTGTACTCCTACCCACATCTACTCACACATTGCTTCAGATGAGCAGGCAAGCAGCAGACTCCTCCATATCTAGTCATATTTAATTCTGTTGGGAATAGTCCCAAGTCCAGGCAGGGCTTCCAGTGCAAGGCTGACATACATCTCCCATCAGTCATCATGTGAGAGAACATTATGGGCTTAGACACAAGAGAAGCCCAGGTAGTTTGTTTTTTTCCCCCCACTCATTATTGGTTTGATATGAATTCCAGTCAAGTTCATGAGTTTTTCCTACTAATTTCAGTGACAGGAGAGTTTTAAGTCCACAGTAATCTCACAATAAATTTAAAAAAAAAAAAAAAAACCCTGCATATAAAGGTAAAACACCAAAGCATCACTGAAGTGGTTAAATCAGATATTTTTCTCTCTCTCTACATGCAGAAACTCCATGTTTCCTGAAGCAATCTGGGGGAAAAAAAAGCCCCTCTGAAAGTTAAAATTTACAATAAAAATCTGATGTTCACTAGAAGGGGTTTTACTCCACATGTTGCATCTGAAGCGTAGCCTTTCACATCCTGGCACAGCCAAAACAGCCAGGAAGACATCTGGGCTTTGCTCTTCTGCCAAGAGGTACTGTACTGCTGAAGCGGGCAGTTAAGTCACTTTCCATTAGCTAGAGTGTCATCTCGCACACTGAACTCTTCACTTGGTAAAACAGTCTTCGCTTCTCCACGCCACACCACCCTTTCTCCCTTCAATGGAAGAGCTGGCTTTGCTTGGAAAATTCTTTTCAGTTTCACCTAAAGTGATTCCAGAGCAGATTCCTCTGTCAGCATGGCTGGCATAGGGAAATGTTTGTTTCTCTCACACTGCTCAAAGGGAGGAAGATTATCTCTTTATTGACAAAGTGGGGGAAGTTAAAGTCACAACATGTGCTCATGTACCTGATACTGTTTGTATACATGATGATCATGCTTCCTAGTAAACTAATTAGAGTATTTTGACATGTTTACATCCATCAGTGCCTTACAAGGCATTTGTGCCTAGATATTTATAAGAGAAATCACATGCTGTAATGAAGAAACGCATTGAGTAAGGGAGGGGCTTTCCAAGATATTGTCATCAAGAAACACAAAAATTTAAAAAGCTAAAATGCAGGTACACCTTGCTCCATATTTGCCTCACAACCAGGTAGGAAGCAATGCCTCACTTAGTGGGCAAAGCAATCCCTGTGCTGCAGCCCAAAACCAAGGTGCCAACAAGAGTTTGCCTAACTTTAGGTACACGATTACTTGGTTTTCAACAAGACATAGTGGTCAGTATTGGATATTCCCATCTAGGAGTAAACTGCAGCAAAGCAGTAATGTCAAAATGAGATATGAAAATAGAGCCTCTTAGCTTACCTCCAAGGAGGTTGTGGATGCCCCATCCCTGAAGGCATTCAAGGCCAGGCTGGATATGGCTCTGGGCAGCCTGGTCTGTGGTTGGCAACCCTGCACATAGCAGGGGGGCTGAAACTAGATGATCATTGTGGTCTTTTTCAACCCAGCCCATTCTATGATTCTATGATACCATGGAATTGAACATAACATTTCAAATAGAAAAGTACACAGGCACAGTCCCTATTTGATATACAGAAGAGAAACAGTAAAATTTGTATTACAGAATTAAGAATTATTACTCCTTTCTTGCACTTTCTTTGAACATGAGATATATAAAAAAAAATTTTTTTAATTATTCTTTTGCCAATTCTAGAAAACAACCTATCCTAGAAGTATGTCCATGTGTTAATGCAAAATTCCACATATGCCAAACCAGAAAATATTTTTCTCATCTCATTCTAGGATATGTACAAATTTATGGTGAACAGAAAATGTTTACTATCTCTCACATTACACATACTTTCCAGATCAGATTTGGGCAGGGATGAAGCAATCTTCATGATTACAATTTTCTTGAAACCTTACTCCCCATAAAGTAGCAGCAGCACTGCAGGATGTCTTTCCACACACATACATATTAAAAGCTTCCAGACATATAGAGATGAGCTTGTTGAAAGACATGAAAGATGAAGCATTCTAAAATGCTTGTTTTCCCATTGTTTAGATGTTACAAGATAAAAATCTGTGGAGAGACTTTCACAGCACAACACTGTAATGCATTTCTTAAAGACAATAAATCTTTCTGTATCAGATTTTGATCTGCTTCCCCAAGATGCCACCTGCTTCAATTTGTCAAATCAGAGTAACTAAATATCTAAGTTAAAGCAGCACTAGCATAATGCTTAAATTTTCAACCTCAAAGTTATTATCGATATAATGTCAACCATATGCTTAGTAGTTTGCTGAATTATTATCGGTTTAACTAATTAAAAATTTCCATGTGCATGTTGAAAACCAACTAGCTACATATTGCATAAGCCATACTGCATTATAGCTTAATAAAAAACCCACGTTCATTTTTTCTTGTCTAAAAGAAATTAGACTTCTTTAAAGAGAAATGATTTCACATCAGCAGCTTTTCATCTTACATTGACTACTTCATGATATGCCTGATTAAAATATCAAAGAGTGTTTATATTTCGTTGTCCAGTTATTTTAACTTATTTCCTCTACCAAGTACAATCAATAATTCATTGCAAAAATGTGTGCTTCTCATTTGTTTCCAGCAGTCAACCCACTGCCACTTAACTAAACACTGAAATGGCTATAATCCAGTCTTGACAAGTACCCATCTCATTAATGCCTTTTTAATCATCAAGGATGACATCCCTGTCAAGTTCTAGATATATTATGTCAAAGCACATTCTACACACAAAAGCATCACTCAAATGTTTAAGTATAAGTGAGTTCATCTATAGAAATCCAAAATAAAAATAGCAATGAACAAGAAATATATAAAAATAAGGGTATTAGTGACATTTTGAGGAGCAAAAGTGTTTTTGTTTCTACTTATAGGTTTGCTGGCTTTTGTTTTCCCGCTCAATTCTTGTCTTCTCCTGTGCCACAAAAAGATACGAGCCATTTATTTGCAAAGCTGTGAAACTGCACTTATTGCTCCCAGTTTCAACCTTGAAACCACCTCGTGCTCCCAGGCCTTGGTCTCCTTTAGCTAGGCATCTCACTTTTTCCTCCCACCACTCTTGCTCCACTGCCACTGATCTGCTCCAGCACTCCCTCCCTCTTGCTTACAACAGTCTCAGCCCCAGCATTGCCTCAGGGCCAGCACAGGGCTCACCAGCAGCACAGCAAGACAAGGGCAACAATTTCATACCAATGCCAGTTCTCCAGCCAGGAGCAGCAATTGCAGTAAAATGAATCTTACTGTAACACTGTAGCTCCAGGCTAAAACACGTTAAGTATCTCGGGGGGTTGTAGGGGCTTGATAACAGACTGTATACAGACTGGCCAGCACCAACAGAATTTAAATATACAGCCAAATGCTCACACACAGCCAAATGCTCACAGACAGCTTCGGAGAATTTAAGAAAACTGAAAGGAGTCCTTCACCAGGGCTGGCTTCAGCAAGCCGGGTTTAGTCTTGCATAGCTTTCTCCCGAAGCAACCAAGGAAGAGAACATCTCAGCAGGAGCCTAACTTTGATCCTTTGAATCATCCCAGGAAGAACTTGTCTGCCATTATCCACAGAGAAGATCAGTGCTTTTCAGTACCTTGTTTTTGTCTCTATTGATCATGCGCAAGTAGACTTCAGAGTTTTAATTTGGCAAATGAAAAAACAAGACCTACCAAAAAGGCCACCTGCTCCTAAATTTCAATTATAGAACTCCATAGATAAAACTAATAAAAGCTGCTGGAATCGCTTAACGTGTAGAACTTTTTTCCTCTCATTTCATTTTCATAAACTGTGGAACCACTTTGTCTGAACCCTTAAAAAAAAAAAAAAAAAAAAAAAAGAAAAACAAATTCAGCCAGAACAGTAAATTTAAAACCAATGTATACTGATTTGCAGCGCCCAGTCCTATTGAGATTATTACATACCTTAGGTCATTCCATTAACGTAGAAAATTGTCTCAAATCAAATAATGAGAAATTAATGTGCTTCCATACACGTATCTTAAGAAAAGACTCACAAAGATTTATTCAGGTTTATTTTTGTACACATACAACATCATGCGACAGGGTGGGGACATGCAGAAAGATCTATTTGCAGAGACCAGCTTGTAACACACACCAAGTGCATACAGTATTTTTTATCACAGAAGAAACAAAAAGTGTTGGTGGTTTTTTTTGTTTGTTGGCTTGTTTTTAAGAATAAGACTAAAAGCTCTCAAAAATGCATTCGCGAGATCTGTTCTAACAAAAATCCTCCTTCTCTCGCCACAGAAGAGCATCCCTCACAGGACCCCAAAACCAAGCTCTCCCTCCTGTGCCCATGCCCTGAGAAGGAACAGCATTAGAGGAGGTAAATGAGAAGTAAAATACAGCTAAACATTTAGCTTTTCATGCAAAATGTACAGATGAATCCTGTCATCACAAAATAAGGCCTTAAAAATATTGAGGCCACACAAGATTTAAATTTTCCAGTTTCTAACTTATGAGTTTTAATCAACCAAATGCATTTCATTAACACATTATTTTTAATGGTTTTATAAATTGATTAAATGACCATATTTTAAAATTTTAGAATAAAACTTCTCACACTTGAAAATATACTTTCCAAAAGATATCTAGACTAGTCAAAGTAAAGCAAGTCAATACGTACACAACTGAACTAAATTTTAAACAGTGTTTTCTTTATGCTATTTGCTTCAATCAAATACAGCTAAGAAATAATTCCACTCTTCTGATGATCTGCTGAAGAAGCTTCCTGCTATTGCCTGTAACTCATTTGGGAAAGTTCATTCTGAAGCTGATGGTCAAGCAGTAGATTTTAATGTTAAAAAAAAAAAAAAAAAAACCAAAAAAACAAAAAAAAACCCAACAACAATAAACAACAACAGACCAACCATAAAAACATCCCCAAACACTAGAAATACCATTGTTAATACATTTGCATTCACAGAAAGCTTTTAGGCATGCTGCTGCAATTATTTGATGAACATTTGTCAAATGACTGATATTGCACATTTCTGTATCATCCCTTCTGACTCATACTGCCCAAGTACCTATTCGTCCCCTAGCCAACACTGTAACTGGAACATTATCACTCAGCCATGTTATTGTCCATAACTCCTGATTCTTGTCTGTAAGACATCACCCTTTCTTACACAAAAGCTTTTCAAAATACAATGAAAATGCTGGACTACCTACTATCTTATACGTCACAAAGATTAGGAGAAAATCCAGTGAAATACATCTTCACTAAAATAACAATGAACTCCACAGAATGCCTACTTTTCCAGCTATTGCTCCTTTTGATGTTTATTAAGTTCTGCCCACTGAACTTAACAGCATTACATAAATGTAACTGAGATGAGAATTTGGCTAAGTGTGGTTAGAAAGTATGGCAGTAGGTCAATATTTAGACTTCCCTGCCAAGGGCAACAGAGTGTTGAATATTATAAACATTCTGCTGGGTTTCAGTGCTGCTGCATGCCAAGTTGTTCTCTTCCCACATACGGGCCATAAACCTCTGGAAGCAGAGGCTGCAATCTGGGGCATTAAAGCAGCTTAGGACAGCTAGCCACTGAATGCCCCATTGACTGGGCATTTAATTCCTTTCACTCCCTCTATAAAGCTCAGCTTTCTTGCACAGTCTCCTAACGTAATAGATGCCATACATATAAAATAATGTTCCCATAAATCAGACTTCTAAAGTTATTCAGCTGTCTCTGTACCTAATGGGATTCGCAAAAGCACTGAGTAATTTAACATTTATTGATTTCAATGAAGGTAAGCATTCACATGATCACCTGCGTCTGTAAGTATGCTAACATCTATAATTTAACTGGACTTATAAATGAGAGGACTGAATTGGATACTTCAGTTTTGTCATTGCTGGTGGTGCGACTCCCAAAGACGCTGAGTCTTTGTAAACTCAAGTGACTCAGAGCTTTGTAGATACTCAGCATTTCTGAAAAGGCAGGCTATAAGCACACCTGCCCTAATCAAGGAAGGCTGCCTTTGATCAAGTATGCCTGACACAGCGCATTTATTGAAAGTGCTGAAGTATCATGCACTGCAGGCCAAGAGAATCTGCCTGAAGAGAAGACCAATGGGCCCTTCCACTTGCATTCAGAATTGACGTGACACATCAGCAGTGCTCTCATAGCACTGTGTTTAGGCAGGCTTGAAGACCAAGAGGCTATTCATATTTCCAGTATCCTTTATACATACATTAAATAAAATGGTTCAAGCTAAGCTGTTTTTAAAAACTGATCTTTGCCAAGAACAATGTAGCCTCCACATTGTCCTCCTCTCTGCCAAAGAGCCAAAAGATAGAAATCTATTTCTGTAACTGGAGTTGGAGTTACGTGGAGTTTCACCTGATCAGAATGCTGACCGGTATATCACTATGTCTCTACACTTCACAAAGCATCTTGTTATTGCAAGACCACTCAGACAGAGTTTCTCTAAGCACTGCAAGTAGCTAGTGCTACAAGAAGAAAAAGAATAAAATAGAGCAGCGTAGTGAGAAACACATGTGTCTCAAAGAGCCTGGCAGGAAGGAAGGGACTATCATTTCTTGAAATAACCTTACCTCTGAGGTATGCTTTTAACCTATGCTTTTCAAGGAATTCTCAGCCCTATTTGATGAGAATTGAGCCCTAGTAGAGCTCACTGCAACAAATTACCTGCTTTGTGCATCCTAAAATGAAGTTTCTCACCATTTTTGGAGATTATAAAATCACATTTCTTCATCACTTTATGTGGAGATCTACAGTAGAGATCAGGAAAACAAGATGAAGAAAAAACTTTCAGACAGCACTGGTTACCCTTAACTCTCAGTCTATGAAAATGTTAAGGATGAGAGCAGAAGGTAGGATCTCTCAGATACTTTCCTATTGTGGACTGCTGTAACATGGTCCTACGTGTCTTAGAAATAAGTCTTTCCCTTCATAGGGTCAGACAACTTCTCTTTCCCATTCACAAAACATACAACATCTTTTCAGTGACTACCTAAATTGCCTACATAAGAGAGCAATGCTAGCAATGTGGTTTTGTCTTTTTTTTTTAATGCTATTTTAAAATTAAAAATGAAGAGTACAGTTGAAACCATAAGATTGGTTAGCACTCTGAGGATACCATATTTGCCATATACATCCCAGACCACAAATAACTAGTTAACCACAGAGCAAAAACCTCTATGACACAGTGGAAAGTTGTGACAAAAGCAGGCAAACAGTAAATTTTGCTCATTTTACATTGCTACTTAAATGATTCTAGAGCACTGATACCTTAAATCTATTGAACATAAACTAATACAACATCAAGTGGCTAGAAAATTTTAAAACTAGGTAATTAATTGAGGGAGTTGGTGAGAGGAATCGGGGGGAGGAAAAGAAACTTCTTTCCAGTTTCTGATTAGCCAGATTCCAGAGATTCTTTAGTGAAGGCAAATATGCAAGATGCAACTGTACCAAGCTCTCCAGCAATACTACCATTTGTTTTAGGGGTGGTTACTCTTTTCTACAGAATGAATGCATAGTTTCTTCCTTTCATTCCATTTTTCTTTTTCTTAATCCTCTGTCACTGGTGTACAGTTTGCAGTTAAACAGAAAAAAAACTTGTCCATCATTGGTTGAGGGTATTTTGATTTTCTTCTTTTTTAATAAACGTTAGAGCTAAAAGAATCCAGTTTATAGCAATACTGAAATATATATATGAAGATCAGGTAAATAAAGCTTTTGCCCTTGAAACAGACTGAGGCTCTTTCCAATTCAGAGGAACTTTTTCAGAATTTGGTTTTCTGTTTTCTTTCTTTAATAAATTCAGGATTTATTTCCATGGCTGTTCGGCATTCTTTCTAGTTCGCAGTGGACCCTCTCTGTCTAGTTAGCCACAAGCAGACAACTATTGATAGAATGCAACTAAAGCTTTCTGCACAGGACAGTCCAGACAACACACATCTAACAGTTCTCTCTAGCTCAGTCTATGGCTATAGACAGAATTATACCAATGCTCAGCCTTCAGTTCCCAGAACTCAGATGTAAACTGAGCCAACGTAATCTCAAATATCCCTAAAATATTAACATTAGCACTAGGTTAGATGGATGGCAGTTGAACGAACCTGAGCAAAAGGCTTCCTTGGCAACTCAGGCCTGAGCTGCTGCAAAGTTTTATTCCAAGTGGTTGCTTCTTGTTGCCAAGAGTTCACAAAATTTGAAGCCAGCTGGCAAAACCCCAGCCCCTCAACTCAGTAAAACCACCATCCTAAACAGCATAAGTCCACAGCAAAATGTCACCATGGACAAACTTCAATTAAAAACATATGTCCTCAGCTCCTCTGACACCGTCCTCTCCCAGTGTAACACCTTTGTCAGCAAAGACACTTGGCACTTGACACGTGGAGAAGCAGCCAGCTCTGCATCTGTTCCAGTAACACAGCAACATGGGTATCTGTGGGGTAGCTGCTTTTGGAGTCTCGCGGTACACCATCGCAGGAATATAAGTGGAGTGGATTGCATTCTAGGATTTCAAATCAAATAAATATAGATTTCTTCAGGCTAAAATTCTTTCTTCTGAGGGAGTTTTAAGAAAAAGAAGTGAGAAGGGAAATGAAATAGGCTCCTTTTTTTGTTGGTGGGAGACAGTATGCTAGCAAAAATACAGCTAAGGCAGCTTAAAATTTACCTTCTGGGCTGTTGTATGATGACTAGAGCTGACTGAGTAATGTATACCTTGGCTTCTACCAGACAGGGAGGGAAGCAGGATAATCAGTTTCATTACTTTTAGATGACTAATATTTTGGTACTGAATGAACTGATAACTGCTTTAGTTGTGAAACAAAATATTCTAAATATCAGGAAATAATATTTGATTTTGAAATCATGCTTTTTCAAGAAGAAAATACAGACCAATTACTCCACACAAACACACACAACATATTCCATCTTTTTCAGTACGCTGAATAATCTTATTTATTTAAAATCAAACCCATGCACAAATAACTTCACAGAATGCAAATTAAGATGTGTGCCACAGCACTTTTCGTTCCTGGACATAACCAGTATCAATCAAGTTAAAGCACACAGGGTGGTGTGACAGACTAGTCCATTTTCAAGCAAGGCAGCACACCACCAAGAGCAACCTTTCAGGCTGTGCCACTGCCACACTAGCAGGTCTCCTCTACCCAGACTATGAACACTTAATCTCTGGATGAAACTAGTAACTTCTACAGTCCTTGCACAGTATAGCTTGAAAGGGAGTGTGGGAGGACAGCATGAAGACCAGATCTTTGGTAGTGGTTTATTCATACAAAAATGGTTCATTCTGTACAAAAGCAGGAGCCTTTGCCTCAGCACCCAAATGCATTCCCACTCACAAGTCAGGAAAATACCAGAGTTCAGTAGCAGTATTGTGGCAAGATCATGATTGGCACAAGGTAAATGTGTTTCTGAAATTAAAATCAATTAACTATTCATCAACTATTTATATGTTTATGTGGTAACATTCATTTTCATGAGAGCTTTTTCTGGGTCACTGGAAAGTAATGTATTTGAATAACAGCTCCTTAGATTTTAATCACGCATTATCTATTCACAAGTATGTCAGGTGGCTGAATGAAACAGTAACCAATGGCCATTACAGATAGATTTTTTTACACAGGAAAAAATACAGCTCATGTACTATAATAATCTTTGCTCCTGTTTACTATACAATCAAACAAATGAAAGACTGTAGTTCACAGTAGTTCACAAAAATTCATGAACTAACAGTGCTGCCCAAGGGACAGTATCTCAGCAGACATCTGGAGAATCTACTGATTAATTAATAGATTCATTAGACAGCTGAACTATTAGGAGAGAATTTGTTTGGATTAATAACAGTACTAATTAGTCTTAAAGAAATAATCACAAACCCACATACTTAAGAAAATGCTGACTTCATCTTCTCCCTAGGCTATAGCTAAACTACTGACTGATGTATGAGACCCTGTGTACAATGGGAACACCAGAGCAGCCTAAAGCCAGTGATACTTCCAGCCTCGAGCACACATACTAATGCAGACAGATGCTATTAAAACCATTTACCTTCTTCATTCTGAAGTGTGGCACCAGCGTGGGAATATGCAAAAAACAGTTACAAACAGCAAGCCTGTGAGAGGATACATCAATTCCCAAGGCAGCTAAGGAATACTAAACATAAAATTAAAAAGGTGCACAAGCACTACACAAGAGCGATGAGAAACCTTCCCAAGCCATGGCAAGGCTGCAGTGTTCATGAATAATCTCACTTAATTTTCTTACCTCACCAAGAAGTTGGTCATATTCCTTTTTACAAAGGGAAGGCTGTAATTCTGAGGTAATTCATATGATCATCTACAACATGTGGCAGCCTTAGAGTGCTGTTTAACAATGAACTAAAAATCTCACTGCAGAATATTCCTGTCATCATAGTTGAATCAGACAGTATGTCTATACTATGTTAAATGTGCTAAAAACTGGTTTTAGCTTTTTCTTTTTTCTTTCTTTTTTTTTTTTTTTTTTTTTTTTTAAGTTACTCATATGTGTAATGGAGATGGTAAGATAGTAAGATAGAAAAGAGCATAGAGAATGAAATGATTTTGCATTAAATATAGTTTAATTAGCATACAAGAAGTGTTCTAGAGGCATAACAAGAAAAAGTAACATCCTGCTGAGCTCACGTCTCATGTAATGAAAAAAATTCTCAGTTAAAAAAAAAAAAAAAAAAGAAAGAAACAGCAGATAAATGGAAGGAGAGACAAAAGGGTAAGGAAGTCCTAATAGCACAGGCAGACACAACTTCATATTTTCTCAGTTCCAGGTACTTGATTCTGCATGAGAAATATTTATTCTTACAGTATTCTGTAGCTTAAGTCTTTGAATGCTTTTTTTTTTTTTTTTTTAAAACACCAGCTATGCTTTCTAAAGTACAAGACTGAAAGCAACTACACATTACAAACATCAGATGATGAAAGCAACTCGCTTAAACAAAATTCAGAGTTGCCCGAAAGAATCTCAATGGGAAAAAGGTAGGAAACAGTATTTTGAAAGTTCCACTAAATCATTTTATACCCAACTTCCTTTGGCCAAAGTGTCATGATGAAATATCCTCATGAATGTGTCACATTATTACACTTACCGACAGACTACACAACAGCAAGGAAGACACCTAATTTTATATTATAAACACATTCAGAAGATACTAGTTATTGTTAGCTTTGTTTGGTGTGCTTACTTTATGTTAACGTAACATTGAATGTTACTATCAAAATTCCTGCTCAAATGCCCAACTCTACAGCTCTGTGATAAATCGGAAGTTTGCAACAGAATATTCATCAAGTAGGTTCAGCCTGTAGTATCCACTAATAATTAGTCCTACTGAGTCATCCTACTGGGTACATGATGTCACATATACTATAAGCCTAATGCTTCCAAAACACATTACATCTCTCCCCAAAAACACAATCTGCAGAGGAAGAAATGAGCGAACGGATGGTGACAGGAATGCTTGGAGAAGCCTTCAATCCAAACAAATTGCTTGGGTGACAACGTAGTAGAAAGAAGCACTTAAGGTTTTTGCATGGCTTGAAAACAAATAATGAGAATAATAATGTAGGGGATTAGTAGAAAGTGTGTTTTTCAATAGAAAAATGGTCATATGCAGCTACAAGATCAGACAGCAGTATGGGCAGCAGATTCATTTGGACATCCTGTCACACACACACAGATCTGCACACCTGAACTGAACCTCTCCCTACTACTCATAGACAAAATGTTGTTCATCTTCTCCTAGTCTCTTCCCAGCCTGGACACAAGAAAAATGTACTAGAAAAGCCTTAGCACCATGTTCTTCATCAGTAGTTATCTGTACATCCTCCGCTCTCCCATGTGTCTCAGCTCCTTAAAGCATATGCTAGCAATTACATTATAGGGCAGAACACTTAAGAGCGCTTTGTCCCCTTTCTGAACCCTGCAACACTCAATTTAAGGTTACGAAGAAAGCACAGAAAAAAAAATACAACCGAGTTCACAATCTGATACGAGTGCCCATCCACTGCTCTCTCCTCTAGTACCTTTTCCTAGCAGAATTATCTGTTTGATGCAGCTCACTGTTTCATAGAAAATATCGATGCAGGTAACAGAGATCTCAACACTCAAGAATTCTCCATAAAAGTTAACTTGCTAACCATGAAAAATGCTCTGTTTAATATTAAACTCGATGTTAAAGCAACTTGCTTTAACTTTACTGCATAATCCTCATGACAATTGGACCTAGCTGAAAAAGTTCCCTAGATGACCTGGAAAGGAAGGAAATGAATTAAAACAATGAGACGGATCAAAGGAGATCGACGGTTAAAAGTAATTCATTGGTACAGCATGTCTAAAAATTATCTTTTGCCACAGCTTCAATTCTTACATCTCATATTATTTTTTCTTCCGCACTTGACACCTTTTTCACTGGATGGCTTTGAGAAAGTATCACACATACTCAAGGATTCTGTTTACCTGGTGTGCACACATACACACAAAAAGCACATCTTAACATAACAGTTGCCAAATCAGACATTTCATTTGTAACTATCAGATAAAGGGAGATTATTTTCTGGGCACAGAAGAGTCCAGCTGAACAGAAAAGTAATTTGAAGGAGGACACTGAATCAGATTATCTAACCTAAACAAACAGTACAGGAACACTATTGGCAACCCCCAAAAGACCCGTACTGTCCCTTAATTCTCCCTTTTTTCCTTCTACTTCCTTGATAATTAAAAAAATACTAATTCAAACCATGTAATTATTTAGGATAGTATAGACTAAATCAATTAAGATATATGCACATACTCCCCCCTTCCCCTTAACTGAAGGGTCAGGAGAGGAAATACTTTTACTAATGTTGCAACACAGCAGCACCCAATCATTAGCAACTGGTCAGCATCAACAGCTGGTAGGCAATCTATCATCTAGGTAAAGCTGTATGCCCTTGCTGCTATCTCAAATACTTTCCATAATGACCTCTTCAAGTAAATACAGAGAATGCTGTTACTGTTGTAATTGGTTATTGGAATAACACCTCTTGTAAGACCCAAATTCATCAGTACAATAAACTTCTATTGGTTTTATGAGACAAATTTTTATGACAACAATACACACACACACACACACACACACACACACACACACACACACACACACACACACACACAAAGACGACATAATTTACACAGGAGAGAAGCAATGATCACAAAATAAAAATTTTAGAAGACCAAAAAGCTTTGAAAAACAAAACTAAGGGCTGAGTATTATTTTGTGTGGGAAGAGGGAAAACTGAGACAGTTTTTATAGCTATGCTTTAGCATAAAAATCTTGTGACTGATATTTATAAACACAATTCTCAATTCCAATTATTTGTTTAGATACCAGAAGTGCAAGAACTAGAGGTTTGTTTCTTTATGGTTCTTTTTTCCCCCACAACAGTCGTATCTGCCAAATCTTTCACTGTGTCAAAATATCAGTGTCAAAGTCAGCCTGCCTTTTCTGTCAAGAATATGGAGAGGATATGAGCATGAGCCAATTTCTATAGCACTGTCAGAAGTGCTATCAGCACTTAAGTTTTTCTAGGGCATATGGTTAAGCGATGATCCAATGAGCATCTATTCTAAAACACAATGTGCTTCGTAGCTAGGTGAACAGCTTAACAAGCACATAAGGAAAAGCAACGGGCACACTTCAGAAGAATCTGAAAGAACCAGAATTGATCACAGAATGAATCACAGAATGGCCAGTGTTGAAAGGGACTTCAAGGATCATGAATCTCCAAACTCTCCTGCCACATGCAGGGCCACCAACCTCCCCATTTAATACTAGACCAGGCTGCCCAGGGCTTCATCCAATCTGGCCTTGAACACCTCCAGGGATGGGGCATCCCACAACCTCTCTGGGCAGCCTGTTCCAGCACCTCACCACTCTCTCTGTAAAGAATTTCCCCCTGACATCCAACATAAATCTCCCCTCCCTCAACTTAAAACCATTTCCCCTTGTCCTGCTGTTATCTACCCTTTCAAAGAGTTGACTCCCCTCCTATTTGTAGGCTCCCTTTAGGTATTGAAAGGTGGCAATGAGGTCACACTGCAGCCTTCTTTTCTCCAGGCTGAACAGCCCAGTCCCTCAGCCTGTCTTTGTAGGGGAGGTGCTTCAGTCACCTCTGGACCCTCTCCAACAGCTCTCTGTCTTTCTTGTACTGGGATATTAGATCTCATGAATTAATATCAATTTTCTAATTTCTCCAACTGCTTACACAGAAGAGAAAAATAATGTATATTTCAATGCTTTCACTTCTCTACCCATAGTGTGTATCATACACTTAAGTACCTCATGTTTATCAATAACAAAGAAACATCCCACTGCACTACACTAAATGGATTCTTATCTCAGAAGACCCACTTTTCCAAGGGACACTCTGTCAGAGATGTCAAAAGATAAATCCAAGCTGCATCATGAACGAGCACATTCCCAATGCACAGACATGTAGGTGCTTTCCTTAATGTGAACATCACCTATAACTGCACTTTCACTGCCTGTTTCACTTTCAAATTACAAATACACACACACACACACACACACACACACACACACAAAAAAAAAAAAACACTTCAAAACCACCATAAAAAGTAAAAACTGTGATTCCTTAACATCTGTATTTTTCATTTTCACTGGGGAAATTAAGCCCACACCGGCACCTGCCTAAAGAGAAACAGCATTCTTCAAGGCTCTGCTGTATTACAGCTGCACAGATCAACAACTTCAACAAAGCAGTGTAATCTCATTAAACCAAAAGCATTTGTATCATCTCCAGTATGTAAGAGTCTGACTTTCTATCCTACATTTTCACTACACAATACATCAAGATCAGCAGTCTGGCTTTTAGGAAGAGAGGCATTAAAATAACAGTCACAAATACCCGATATTTATTTTCCAATTCCCTTTTTAGTGGTCTCAGTTAAGTGATTCAGTTAAGTGATTCTTGATAAACAGATAGTAACGAAGGGAAAAAATAAACAGCACAGTGGAGATAAAAAGGTATGGTAATAACTTTGTTATAAGGCTACTACTACTTTTAGGGGAAGTTGCTCTGAATTTATTTTAGTTCAACTGAGGACAGTATCAAACCAATCATTCCTCTACTTCTTTCCACAAAATTTCACATCTCTACATCTGCAAATCTGCCTGCTGCCTAAAAATACAAATGGTGAGATTTACGGTATATGGGAAAATAGAAACAAGCATCTCCAAGGCCTCTGAATCAGCAAGAAAAAAATAAACTTCTTTCAAGACAAGATACATAACATAAGAGAATGGCAGACAGGTGTTTCAATATAATTCCAGTCATTTACATTCTTGCAGCTAAAAATTTGACAGAATTTGTATTATTTACCACCAGAATGGAAAGAAATGCAAATCTTTCACAATGCTTGCAGCAAAACGTCATATTCCTACAGATGTTGTGACACTTAACCATGAATCTTCACTGTATCACAACAGATTGGTCATCTCTGCCACATCAGAACATTTTCATCCCTCTCAGTAAAACTATTGCTCTCCCAGTTCATCTCATCTCCCTGTTAGACAACACAGCATTCTAGGAAATGGTAATCCAGGCTGATCCCAGGTTCTTCTCAGCCACTTTTTAGAGCTCTGTAGAGTTTTGCAGACACAAATGCAGTGGTAGTAATGCACATCTGTACTACCCAACATTATTCCACATTAAGGCAAGAATCACCTTAAAACTACATGTTCAAAAGAAGAAAAAAACCCAAACCAGCAGGACATCATTATTATATCTTCACTTCTCTGAGTTCTGTTTTGGTCTTTCAGTTGTGTTCTCACTTTTTTTTGCCTCCCTTTTTAAGAAAGTTTTTATCAAGCTATTTTGTCAAGGATGCCTTTATCTGCTTTTTAAATTTCATCTTTTCTTTTCCTTGTGTTCTGGTAATCCTTTTTCCCCTTGAAGTCTGATGATGGCCTTTCTTTATATTTCTATATGCAGCAAGGAAAACAGAATGGCCATACAGAAAAATTGATCTATTTCTGTACCATAGGCAATCCCACAGTATTATCTATAGAAAAAAATATTTCAGAAGCAGTAACTCACAGATTCAGCAAACTTTGAGTTGACTAGATTTATCTATTAAATGTAACACAAATATTTTGTTCCTGGAAATACTTCAACCTGGAGCGCTCTGTACCCCTCTGAGATGATTGCTGACAGCACAGGAGAGCAAGTCCAAAGAATTAAAGCAGCGTGTCGCTGTGTTAAGTGCTGCCAACAGTGGCTGCAAAAGCATGCTTGCAGCATGTGCCCTCTCTCAACTGATCTGCCTCATAAGCATCTGACTGACAGCTCACTGCCTCTAATGAACTGGAAAAAACTTTTGGACAAGCTCAGCTCTATGAAAAATCACAAGTTTCTTTCCTTTACTTTTGCCCTCTTCACCACCCCACTCCTTTTAATTACCCTGACTGCTAAAAAGAGAAAGGCTTGTTTTGCATTTTGAAAGATTGTCTTGACTCCTAAGATGCATCACTCCATTTTCTCCAGCAGCTTTGTGTCGTTCACATAGAAGACTCGGATATGCTTAGAAGTTAAAAGGCCTCCCTGACCTTTTGTTCCCAAATGAAACTGGCTCTTCCTTTTTCTTAATGTATTTGTACTCATTAGCAAGATTAGATTTTTCACAACTGTCTGCAGAGCCTCATTCATAACATGAATACCCTACAAATAACCATGCTGAATCAGAACTGCTGGAGTCAGTGGATGTTTACATAGTGAGTAAATAACATCTTTGCACATTGTGGAATAAAGATAAGTGAGTTGCCGAGCTTCTAATTTTAACTCCATTTTTTTTTTCCTTCATGGTTATTAGAACTGCTTTGATTAAAAAAGAAGGGAGGGGAGGGGATGCAGAAAGGTGCCAGGAAAGCTGTTTCCTGAGTAAGGCGCTGCAAGGCAGGATGAGGAGGTCGCTGCAATTCTCCCTTGCTGTGAAATTAAATTAATCTCAATTTAGCGTTGTCAAAATGCTGCAAGTGGCACCACTTAACTGTATGGAAAAAACTCTAGATTTTGTATCCCACTCTACTTTTAAAAGGCTGCTTTCTATTTCTATTCTTCTTTATCCCTCCCTTAACTCTGCAGCTGCCATCATTCCCAAAAAACATGCTTGCACACAGTTGTGCTCAATTTCCTTCTGGCAGTTCCTCTGCTAAACAAATATCTGTGGCAGCCTGAGTACAGTTCTTGTCACAAGGCAGGGGAACACACATTTGATGCCCCTGAGACAGGGCACTTCACACAAGGGCCTGCAGAGGGCCACTGGGATGCCTGCCAACAGTTTCACAGAAATACTGTCAGTGATGAAAGTTTCTAACTTTGTACCCTGACACTAAAATAAAAGTGGAAGTTGTCATTCTGACTTGCTGCCATTTCAAAGCCTATCTGAGTTCTAGCTTACTGGACCTCAGACTACTTGCCTTCAGATCTGTGCCTCTCAATAGTACTCTAATAGTGCATGTGAATGGAGCAACCATTCCCTCCAGAGGCCCTAGTGACATCTGTTGAAACATCTGCTGCTTCAGTTTCTGCTCTGTACAATACCCATAAAGCACATCAACTAGCTTTAAAAAAAAACCCAAACACTATTTGATTTTTTTTTTTCTTAAAACAGAAGCACGCAGCATTTGTAGACGTTTTAACAACTTGTTCTCATTTTGAGAAACTTAGCAGTGCACTTGAACACTAGTCTGCCCAGTGTATCCCATGACATTTACTTTTCTCTATCAACTCCAAAGAAAACACGTTACACGCTGTGCAACAGAAAGTGGAAAAACGTATATCTCATCATAAGCAGCACTGCCAAACTAAACAATCTGGGGTAACCGAACACTACTTCTTTCATCACAACCCAACTTTTATCCCTCACTTGTCCTTATGCCTTAGTATACATGCAGAGAACTCAAGGACTTTGCAAAGGCTTGTAGCTTTCTGTACTCTCCTTCATCCCTAGACATAAGATCAAACCAGTCAGTGTTTATTACACACTTACAAATCACTGTAAATGCATGTCTTCCTACCCTCCCCCACACATCAGAAATTTTAGAAGTAATGCACCGATGGGAAGTCATATTTACTGATGTAATTTAAAGTAAAAGCCATAAGCAAACCTCACAGCTCAGGAAGTAAGTGGTTTGCCCTTATTTTTATAAAAACCTTTTATAATAATGAATTTAGTACTAGGAAGACACAGATTTTACAGCTTTAAAAGCTGTTTTTTTTATCCAGGGAGAAAACAGTCAGGTGATGCATGCTTTTAAAGTCAGTGCAGAGGGAAATCAAGCTTCCTCTTGTCCTATGGATGAAAGCTGCTAACAATTGAAGAGGTCCCACATCCATTTCATAGAGTCCCCTCAGATACAACTATTTTCCACTACTGACTTAGGACAAGGTTTAAGTTTTGAATCTCCACATCTCAAGTTCATCTACTGCTGACAATCCTCTGCTTCACCTGCAAGCGTAGAAGGACAAAGGGAATAGCACAGCCTGAGATTAAGTTCTGCTTTAAGAAGCAGCTGCTTCTTAAAACAAAGATTTTTAAGAAAACAAATATTAAACATTGTTTATTTAGAGGTTAACACAGGGGACCATAGGAAAACAATGCCTTCTACAGCTAGATATGTTTTTACATGGACCATACTGGTTTCAGAGAGCTTTTCAGGTAACCATGCTAAGTGCAGCCCATTAGAACCCCACACGTGCTGCACTTGCAGCCCCCAAACACAGCCTCTTTTGGGCAAGAAGCACAGGGTACTTGCTCCAAACACTCTAGGTCCTGAGCAACTTTGACCCAAACAGGTCTGAGGACTTCTGGGCACTGAGCAGAACAGCTCTGGTTGACAGCACATGCCTGGTTCCCAGAGCAGAGCTCACAGCACAAGATGAGGACACCAGCCAGATACAGCACCAGGCCTACACAGTGATCTAGTATTAGTGCGGTCTACATAGATCAAGGAAAACAAGAACTGTGCCTCCACCTCATTTAACTCTTCTGCTACTTTACTAGTTAGCATTTTCAACTCTTCATCATCTGATTCTGAAAAGAGATTATAAACAGTCCCAGAAGGAGTGCATTATAGCCACCATAAGGACATCAGTCTGAAGCATATCAAATGTATTATTCCATCCTCTTAAGTGTACACACAAGCTTTTCTTCCACCAAATTCCCAATGAAACTCAGTTTCACGTGTGAGCTCTCACATCCAAAACACTATTTCCTACTACAGAACACACTGATTTTTAGCTATGAAGTTCAAGAAAAAGGGAGAAATTGAGTTATTTTTCAAGTTCTGTTAGTAGAACATTTTTTGAAAGTAGAACTTGGTAAGTTCCCTTAAAAATCTGATGCTCTGCTGATCTCAAGTAAATCACTGAATTATCAAGTACATCACTTAGCACAGCTTCCCATTTCTAGAGTCAAGACTTAGCTAAATTCATTAAGACGCTTTTTCCCCCCCCACTCTGCTTAAAGATAACTCAGAATTATTCAGCAACATAAAGCATAAAGCATAGTATAACGAGAAATAAAATACTGCTGTATCACAAGCTTCCCTATTAACTATCTTCAAAACCTCCACACAATTTAACAGGATTATGAAGTTTCTGACAAAGGCAAATACCAGCTAATACATTTTGGCAAGTGGGAGACCAGAAGAAGAAAATTCTGTATGTTTTGAAATACTGAAGTAAGAGACCATGCTGACAGTTATGTAAATAGCCATATTTCAGAGTGCTTTACGTAGCAAATGGTTGTCACATGCACAAATTAGCTCCTGAACTGTCATTCATTTAATAGATTAGTTTGATGCATTTCATTTTTGCAATAATTTACTTAAAGTTGCTAGATCTCAAGGGTCTCTCTGTTCTGGGCAATTCGTACACAACACAAGAGAATTTTAAATTAACTTTTGTTTTAAATACATCATTTTAAATATACACGTATGCATGTTATATTCATTTTGTGCTGCAGCTTCACGTGATACTCCATTTGCTTTCCATCTTACTGTATAAAAAAACTCTTCTTAATCAAAGTTGTGGCCTCAAATTTTTCTTAAAGCACACAGTTCAAGAAGCAATAAGATGAAGAGTTTGCAACGAATCCAAGTGACTGTTCAGCTAGATTTCCTTCACTTGTGATATTCTGTCTGTACACGAGGAGGAAGATTAAAGTAGGAAAGACTGTTTGCTATTTTTATTGGTTTAAGTAGGAAATATTTGAGCCACATCTTTTCCTATCATTCAGAAAAATGCTATAGGCAACTACACTTGTCTTTTCAGCTGTGCTTTGCCTTTTTGGAAGGACTGAAATTCAACCACTTTTTCCTCCCCCTATTCTCATGAAATTCCTACCCCTCTTACTCCTCTCACATGGAAGACAAAAAACAAGAAAAAAAACCTATGATTAGCATATTCAGGGCAATACGGTGTTGAAAACTCACACTAAAGTATTTCTGAATATATTTGCATTATTACAGTTCAGTGGAAGCATTTAGCAAAAAGGTTGCATGTTAAATCCATTGAAGCAGACATGGTTTGGTATTAGATCTTATGATCCTAAATAATATCTTCAGAGACAGCAAATACAAAAATGACATCTGTATGAACTGGGGGGAAAAAGATAAATTAGCAGAACAATGAGGAGCTAAAAGGTAAGGCAAAAGGATGGAAGAGAATATTGCACAGTATCCATGTCTCAGGAATTGATTAACAAGACAAGGTTGATCTACACTAACACAAGATAACCCAATTCGACTGCTCTTGACAGACACCAGGAGCCTGAGAAAATATCTAATTACCCTGATTGTATTATAAAACTTGCTTGGAAGAACCAGTCTTCTACGGCAATCTCTAAAAGCTAGTGTGGCCAAACCCCCAAGACAGAAAAGTTTTCTCTAAGCAAGAAAGCAAAGATGTTCAGGAAGGTCAGATCACAACATAATACATTTGTTGTTATTCCAAAAAACAAAGCCAGATCAAGTTGCTTGATGTAACAGACAATAGCACAGGGAATTGTAATGGGAAGGTGGTGAGGCACCCAGAACACCAGCAGCCCTTCCAGTGGGTCCAAGCCTGAGTGCCCAGGGGCTGAGTTAGCCTCTAGAATGGATCATCTGCCACCGGTTAATCAAAAACAGACAGATACCATTTTCTGTCATTTAAAGTGTGTTTAAAGTGATGGAAAGACTCGGGGGTAGGAACAAAGTCTCAAGAACAGGCACAATATAACACCTGAGCTTTTAATTTTTTTAATCATCTGAACAGAAATGTTTTCTTCACCACAAAGCTAAGAATCAATTCCTCAGCATCACCTGAAACTGTTCTTTAATAACTTTCACTTGATTTTTGAAGAGAGCATTACAATGAAATTTTTCTGTAAAATTACATCTTTATTCCATTACCTCTGATTTTATTTTCTTTTCCCTTCCACAAAAACCAGTGCTAGTGAAAATAACCTAAGTAATGCTTACTACTTCATTTGTGCAATGTCTCCAAATATCTAGTCCAGTTCAGAAAAGAAACAACTTTGCAAAGTACAAACGCAGTATTAAGACATAACTTCCTCCCCCACCCCCCTGCTCTGTGTTTGTGGTGGCTGAATACACACCCTTAATTACAGGGATGCACACCGCCTCCAGGCAGCCTGAAAAATGATTGATAATCACCTCTACAATCTTTTCAGGGATGCTTCTTTGTAATTAACCTTCTAACAGTGAGGAGAATACATATTAAACATAGTAGTGAAACACTGGACCACTTTTAAGGTATGAGGCCAGACCATAAATTATGTTACTGACAAAATTATACAAATCAGTGGATTTTGCTGAACATTTTTCTCTGAAAACTTGGTTTAAGAAAATTAAAAAAAAATAAATCAAGCCATATGATTTGCAAGCATCTTAATCAAGAGAATAATTTATTCCACAAGTACTAAAAACATACAAGTTGTTTTGTTTTATGCCTATTTATAAAACAGAATTAGATTAACACATGTTCAAGTGATCAGAACTTAGTATTTATAGATACTTGCTTTAGAACCAAAAATTTGAAAGTTTAATAGAAATCTTGAATTTAATCCAGCTAGTAAAGGATGTACCAAGTATGGCTAATATAAAACAAGCAAGCTTACTCTACACACATTCTGTTTGCTGGGTTAGCTTCTGTTTGTTGCCTTTTTTGTGTGTGTGGAATTTGTTTTTGGTGGTTTCTTTTTATTCTTGCTTATTCATTTTTGTTTTTAAAAAGCAGCATCTATTACAGTAGAAGAATTTTCAAGACGAAAGCAAAATGTAAAGCCTCAGTTGGAGCGCATCACCTAAAGTCAATCGTATCTTAATGCAAGAACATTAAGAATGTTTTTTAAATTCTGCAAATCCCACACATGCTAAGCTTCAGATACATTCCATAATTCTCATCACAGTGTAACATACACTCCTTACAATTTGTCATGGAACATTTCAGCTTCTTTCTATAGGCAGATTTTCTCATCATCTGTTTAGCACACTGGAAAGGGATAGGAAAGGATGTAGCATGTGCTTGTAGCATTTGAATGAAACAATTAATCTCCAACGTTTTAATTTTCTATTCCAGTTAACAATAATTAGTCCAGAGAGCAAAATAAATACTTACATTCTTCAGTACACTTAAATTTATTGAATGCATAGCTGTTTTCTTCCACTGCTTAGTGCACTGTTTATGGAAAACCATGAATTATTTTCCTCATTGCTCTACATACTTCTCATTTCTTGAGTTTTTAGATTTAATTCTTCAAAGGGCTCTCTTCTCAGTCCCCTTCCATTCTGAAGGTTCTGAAGGCTGACAGAACACAGGGCTGCGTGTCACACTTCACTTGTTGACCATTTCTTCAGATGCACAGACTTCAAGTCCTTGAAAAGATTTACGCTTAAGTTTCAAAATTTTGAATTTGTTTTGCTTTTCACACTGGAAAAAAAGGATCTACAGACGCATACAGACAAGGACACAGCCACAGGAATGAACACATGGTGATGCAACACCTCACAGTGTAAGTATATAGGGCACGCCAAAGCAGCTACAAATGCACGATATTGGATCGAGCAAATCATAAAGACCAGTACTTGCAAAGCAATACGTTCTGTCACTAGTTCTCCTTCTTCCTAATTATACAAATTAAGCATCGCTGTAACAGCTGTTACTGGTGTTAGGAGACTCACTGTAGTTACAACCCAAGTGGCAGTATTAACTTTTTTTTCTTAATTACCATTCCAGTTGGGAAAGAAAAAAAGTCACTTAGTTTCACCCTTAGTTAAAAGCAAATAATAAATTATAGACTTAACAGAATTACTGGGACACTGAAAGACTGGGAATTGTGGTTTGCCCCCTATATATTTTCCAGATGATTCCCTTCCTACATATGTAACCAAGCACTTAAAATATGACAGTTTTAATATTTTAGTTTCACAGTGGACCAAGGCCTCAATCATCTGCATTTGACTGCAGAAGGACTCAGTTATGCCAAGTTAAACATACAGTAATGAGTGTTAGGGAAAGACGTCTTCGATGTGGGTGAGAAAATAGATAGGGAGGATCTGAAAAGTATGTGCAGCATCTTATTCAGAATTTCTATTTACTTTAACACCTATGAAACAAGGCCAAAGAGACCCATTCCGATAGGATATGGCTATTTTTGCAAACTTGTAGCTTACACTTATTATTTCAAATATCACTAAGGAAAACAGGAAAAACGAAGAGTTCTATGCTGAAATGATTTTAAAGCTATGCTAAAGATGAAGTACACACCAAGTTTAGTTACAGTTCCCCAAATATCTGTAATTCAATAAAGATTTAAGCCTTCTGATGTACACAACAAAGTTAAAACAAAAAAACAAAGTTGATTGATGATCTATAGCTCAGAGTCATTATACAGGAAGACAGTCTGCAAACCAAAACAACAGCAACTTCAGTCTCAAAAGGGCAGGTTCAGCAGAAGGGGAGAAAGACAAGAAAAAAAATGTAAGAAGCAAATACATCCAAAACAAATTTAATACTGCATTAGGAGGCTCAGTACAGCCAGAAGACCTGCGGAAGAATTAGTCTCATTTAGACTATGCTTAGTCTAGCTGATGTGTTTTGAAATGGGAGGGGATCATTTAACATAAATTTAATTTGTCATCCTAGAGGAAAAGCCTGTGGTTGACCTTGTCCAGTCAACATTTTAAATGTTAATTTTAACATTTGGCACATGTACTTTTCTGTTAATAAACATGAGGCCTCCCACACCACTCTTGGTTAGAGCAGAAACATGGCTATGAACATTTCCCATTAACCCACACCTACTTTGCTCACAAACTTATTCACAAGCATGATCTCCTTTCAATGAAAAGCCACTGGATATTCAAGAGAAACCAGTAAAATCACCAAGACTCTCTTAGAATGCCCTCACTGACAATATTGGAAAGTCTATTCTTTAAATTTCTATATACAGACATCTTCCTGTTCACTGAATATACAGAAGTTCTGACAGCCACCTGAAACACGCATGTTCCCTCCAAGGAACAGCAAGGAAGAATTGCTGCCACCACAGGACTCACTCACTGGTCTTGCAAGGCTAACAAGTGTAAGGCTTTGAAATGGTGCAAGGCACGATGAAACTAACAGTCACTCAAACTATATTGAAGATCCTCATTTTTATAAATAGATACTTATATATGGAATTTGAAAATACCTTAAAGATTAGGTGTTATTTAAGAAAAATAATGGCATCAGATGCAGTTCCACTGCAATCACAGCCTGAATTTAAAGACAAAACAAGTGAATTTATGCTTGCTGAAAATAATAAAATATGCCACTTCAGATTTACCAGTTCTCCCTCCTTAAAGAAAATTTTCAAGAGGAAAATATTTTTAAAAACACTGAAATAAAAGTGAAGACCTCACACATTTTTCATAAGCACATGCACTGTTGAGCTAGCCTCAATGATTTTTCAGGGACTGGGCACAATTCTGTATTCCTTGACAATTTTACTGACTTAAGCCATTAGTGTAAGAAATTGTTGCTAGGATTGTCAAATACATATAACCATTAAAATAAAAACAAAACCTGACATTTGATCCCAGAGATACACTTTTATCTTGTTCATATTTTAAAGACTGTTTTATTTCTGAAATAATAAATATTGTCTTTTTTTTTTCCAGATAAAAAGGCACGATACAAAATACATCCATAGAAGACTTTTCCGGTCCTAAATTATGTTTAAAAGTTTATTTCCTTCCTAATGTTCCACTGGAATGACTTTTTGGCAGAACTAGCTGGAAAGCAGAAACCAGATCTAAATGTTAAGTTTAACCCATCTGTCTCCAATTGGAAATACTAATATTTATAACTTCCTAAAAAAAATTCTTCCAAAAGCTACAAGTTAGAGAAAAACCTTCTTTTTTTTGAAAAAAAAAGAAAAACTTTTCTCAGTTTGAATTTTGATACCTGCTCCTCTGAGAAAAATCAAGCAAGATTAGTTTAGAAACTAACTGAAGACTCTAACTTGTTTTCCCCTTCTTCTCTCTAGATAGCGTGTTTCTTTATACGACTCTCAACAGCATTTTCCAGTGGGAAAGACTGCTGCTGGCCTGGTTCTGTACACATTTATATCCTGCAGGTTTTTTTTAATCTCAAGAACTGAAGAAATGGTGCTCAGAATTAAATATTTATCAAACTTTCATGTAAATATGCTCTATTCCATAACTTGATGTGACCACAAACCATAGCATGCCATTACTGGATAAAGCCCAAGGTTGAAAAAAAAAAAAAAAAAAAAAAAAAAAAAAAAGATTAATTAGTGTTGTCCGGTTTAGTATCATGCTTTTACAATAAAAGTGAAGATGCCTAAGGCTGAAATGAAAATAAGTTTGAGTACAACACGTGCAACACAGTCAGCCAAGAAACACTCTCAAGAGTAATTTTATTCTGAGGGGGCACAGAAACTCTTACTTGCCCTTTAAAAAAAAAAAAAAAAAAGAAAGCACTGCCTTTCTTATGGGACATGCAAAATGTCAGAATCTCCATTTTATACCAACTATCAATCCAGAAAACAACCTCCACAGGATTAACTCTTCAAACATTTGAACATTTTCTTCAGGCATGCAAATAAGATGCATTTTTTTCTTCAAGTGAAACAGCTCATTTATAGCTAAGATCTTACACCATGGGTGTTTATAGACCCTTATTCTACAAAGACAATTAATTGCTCAGTGTACCAGTCCTATTAGAGAACAGTAACATATCTGTACCTTTCCTTACCTATATACCCATTTCTGGTGTATTTCACAGTAGGAGTTGCTTACAGATCTCCAAATGTTAGTGCATCCTTCTTTCTATCCAGCTGTACTGTCTACATTACAAAGGTGTAAATAATATAAAATATAAAAGAATATATTTAAAAAAAAAAGTAAGCAAGAGCTGAAATGCACCTCACTGTTTAAGTTCCACTGCAATTGAAGGCAGTGACATGGAGATTTGGAGGAATTTCTTCAAACTGCTCAGCAGAAATATCTCAACTCTTTGTACAAACTTCAGCATTAGTTAAAAATTAAACTGTCATCCTAATGTACAGCTTCCATCCAAAGTATTTATATTGAATAAAACCTTTGCAGTTTGTACAAAAACAGGTATATCTTCTGTCACAAAAACAGTATTACAAATTACAAAGAAGTAGCAACAGTGAGTTTCCACAGACTAAAGGAACATGCCAGTTATGTTGTCATACTGTGTACAACTACTTAGCAGGCAGACAAGTAATACATTGTACCCTATCTGGAAGTATTTTGAGTACTCTTGTGCAGGCAGGTTTAATTTGAACAATCTTGCCACATCAAGTAATTTGAAAGCAATGTTCTTTCTTGAACTGCACCTTCATGGAAGTACATGAAATGTGTTGTCTTTGTAGCTGGTGTAAATTCTCTCCACCTTCCTTTTTTTTTTTTTTTTTTTTTTTTTTTTTTCTTCAATTTCAGGGGGGTGGGAGGACGGCATTCTATACTGCAGTGAGTTACCAAAAGCAGCACAAGCTCAGCAAATGGGTTCAGTTGTGCTGCTGAGGAATTTCAGTTTGCACCCCACCACCAAACTTTGCAGTAGTATTTCAACTAATATCACACAACCTACAGCCTGAGAATGGACAGAGCACACCTCTATGCAAGTGACAGCAAGTTGAGGATGAGAAAACTCCTATTACAGCAAAATTAATTATTGGCAGAAACTGTACATGACATTTACGTAGCTCTAAGATACATCTGTGGATCCATATGGTCCGCTGTTTAATGATCACTGAACAATTCCAGAGTAACCATGTAACTTCTACAACGTCAGTCATAGATTATGACTGGAAATTTCTATCATAGATAGGGGTCATTTAATTGAAGAATGAGCTTCTACAATATTCAAATAAAAAGGTAAATCACACAAACACTGTGGACAGTGGCAGCTGCATCTTCAAACAATACTCAGTTCTAGTTAAGAGCCACATACACTGACAGAAAAATTATTTCTGCATGCATGATTCTCTGACTTAATGCATTTCATTATCATTTCTGTTTAATTACTTTCCTTGGGTGTCACTTTATTCTACAAAGATACATTATTCTGTTTCATTTCAATGAAGGATTTTGAAAACCAGGCCTCTTTCATCACTAGGTTTCCTGCACTTCTATTCTTACTAGGCTCATTCCTTCCATCTTCATCACAAATTAGGGTATATCCTTAATTATAGAGATGTTTTTCATGCAATTTTTCCTTGTTTTCCTAAAATGTTACCAATTGATAATGAAATCACCTCTACACTGCACTCAACTAGAAGCCGCCAAGCTAGTGAGAACCAAAAATCTACAAATCTTATTTTATTACTGAAATCCCCAAAGGTAACACCAAGCATTTGCTGGAGAATGTGTACGTAAGCTATGTAAAATTAGGTGCTGCATTATCAAGGCATATTAAGTCATGGTCGTGTAACCAATAACCAGTTGTAAACACTCTGAAATGGTCTTGAAACACATTAAACTTCAGTGTTTCTAAATTTTTGTTAATATCCTTCTTATTACATATATTTTACCACGTAAGCATTAAGTATTACCACAAGTGCCTGAGGAGATCAGGAGAGTTTCTTGAAATATAGAGACTCAGAGGATTTGATCTGCCATGTAGAAAGCCAGAGCTGCTTGTGGGCTTCTCAGGTTTACATTACATTTGTTATCTTCAAGTACCAAGACATATTGACAGTTTTATCTACCTTCATTAGATTCACAGCCCGTGCAACACCAACTGCAAGGGAGAGTTTGCAATTCACTGTCCATCTGCCAAAAGGCTGGGAGTCAGTCCTTCAGAAATATGTGTCACAATCTGCTCCCCTACCCCAACACTTCTGGGGAATGTGGGTGGAAAGGCAGGGTGAGGGGAAGAAGGGACAGGCTGGGAAAGTGATTGCCATTTCCTCTCCCCATGAGCTTCAACACAGACTCCCAGGCACCCACAACAAGATTTGATGCTTATGCATAGGCAAAAGTGAGCATAAGACTGTGACTTAACCTGCTACTCCAGAAGAATCTATGAGCGTACGCCAAGTTTTCCAATAGCAAAGGTGAAATTTAAAGAGATTCCTTGTTATTTGACAGGAAGAAGTTTAGATAACTCTCTGTTAGTCCTAAAATCCAGGAACACCTTTCCCTCATTTCACTGTTGAAAACAATCCAACATTCTCAAGTATTTTTGGATATTTTTTTTTATATTATTATTTTTTTATTTTTACACTCAAAGAACATAACTTTGTGTTTGTGTGATCTGGAGACAGAAACTTTTTTCAGATCTATAGAAAGCATATTTTCCTTCATATTTCTTTCATTATACTGTTATTGTAAATTTATTTAACAGAACCAGAAATTTTGAGGGATTAAATAAAGTCACACTTGAAGTCATTGCCTGCTGGTGCCAGTATGTTAACTATTAGGCTGTTCTGCATTGATTTGGTACAGTACCAAATCATGAAGTTCAACCACAGAATGGAAGAAGCAGTCCACAGGATTTCACTTACACAGCTTCTCAAACTGTCTGCTATTTTTTTTCCTCCCCTAAATTTTTTCCTCCCCTTAATTGTATTTATAAATAGTGAAGGAATTAATACAGTGGAAGAATATATGCATTGTTTTAATACAATACAAAGAGTGTACTGTGTTGTTCTATAACTTGTACAAAAAAAAAAAAGAAAAAAAAAGGTGAGAGATAAAACTCAAATACTTTAATACCTTTAAAGAAGATACAGTGCATCACTCCACTATGCATTTCTGTAGTCAAAAGCATAAATGAAATCCAAAGAAATAGAACCCTGCTGTTTACTCCAGAAAATAACTTCTAGCCCCTTGGAACTTTCACCTTGCCCTATTCCATCTTAATAGAGAACCTACCTCAGAAGCAAACTCCTGCATTAGTTTACACAAGGTAAGCAGCCTTCAAGTGAAAAGAACAAGTCATAGCTTAAGCCAAGCATTCAAGTAACTGATTAAGTGGTGCCCAGAAATATGATCCTGCAACAGCTCATACATATGCCTAACTTTCCACAATTAACAAACTCCTACCACTGCGCTGTTCGCAGCACATGTCAAGTTGAACATTCACAGAGATCACCAAGCTCTTACTGTATCAAATTAATCTTAAAGGTGTAACTGAAGAGCTTCTTAATACTTTTCAGATCACAAAACTTGGTGAATGTCTCCACTCTGGGATGGATTTTTCATACTACTTTCTCCCGCTTTTCTGAGTGCCAGTGCCACAGTCCTGTGAGCCTCTCCTCACAGAGCAACTGCCTGAGAATTTCTGTTCATCTTGGTACCTGGCATAACCACATTATATCCTATTTCTGATGCAGCTCATATTCAAGATGCAAGCACAACATTTCATATAGCAGCTAAACAATGATTTCCACTTTATTTTCAGTTCCTTCTCCAGAAGTTCCCAACATCTTTGTTTTCTTTGCACTTTGAACTAATGATTTTAACATCAACGATACGGATTTTTCCTGAGTTGTAATTAGCATTTCCAAGCTCTGAAATGCTTATTCCTCATCTGAATTAGTCTTCAATTCATTACTTGTCTATGCTAGAACCATCTGATGCCTCTTCGCTCACTTGTTCCATTTGTGAAGATCCTCCTCAAGGTCTCTGCCATCACCACAGCTTTGCACTACTGAACTAAAGCTCAGCATCATTCAACAGATTGTAAATTTTACCGTTTTGTCTGTCCTTCACTCACTAAAGACACTGAAGTTTGTCCCAGCAGTAATGTGGGGACAAAACAGTAAACCTGTGCTGACTTCTCTAATCAGAAAATTGACTGTTGACCATCAACTCTTTGCTTCCTGCCTCTTAATTGACAAGTGAACCTTGTCTGTAATTCTAAGGCACTCCAGCCACTTTAACCAGTGTTTGATATGGAACCACAAAGTCTCTCTCAAAATCTTAACATTACATCCCCAGGATCTCTTCCCTACCCTCAAGCACCATGCATATACTTGGACCTCGAGCCAGATCTTCGTTCATGGAAACCATGCCAAGCCTCTCCCACAGCTGATACAATCCTTCACTATAGACTCTACCACTGCATCAGAGATACCAGTCAGCTTATCGGGTCTCTAGATTCCAGGATGCCTCCCACGGATGGGAGCCACACAGTCAACCCTCCTGACCTCAGTCCAGAGCCATGTGAAACAGGATCATGCTCTGTTTGGCCACCAGCTCAGCAATATTGTGTTTTGCAGTCAAGTTCCTTTGGTACTGTTTGGTGACTGGCATCTGGTTCTGGTGAACTGTCAACACCAAATCTGCTCGCTCTCACTTTTTTAGCATTTTTACATTAAATTTGTCTGACTTCCTGAGGGGATGGTAGAGTGGTTAGGTACATGAATTTGGAAGTTGTCAAAAACGTACCTACAATGGGACTGATCTTACATAGCACTCTTCCTGATAAGGGAAGAAGTAGAATTTGTGAATGCCACAAAAGAGGAAATGTTCATCAACACACTGGATGGCCAGTCTCTGAAAGCAGCAAACGTTCTTGATGAAGAATGTAAGGAAGAGGAATAGGTAACACCTCACAGGGCAAGGCCAGTTTAGACTATAACAAAAGGGGAGCAGTTCAAACTGTAATTAACTGTGAATATCAGCAGAACTACACCACACAGAGGAAAAACAAATATAATCTTGTGATCTATCAACAAGCCATATATAACGGAAAGATTCCGTTCTAGCTAAAATAATCCCAATACATACTGGACATTTTGCTTAAGGATAGAAATAGTTAGATTCCACTTTAGAATGCCTTCCTTTAACATGTAGAGGAGTCCAAGAATATCCCATCGTGCAGTCTTTTCAAAAAGGTAGTACTGAGCACTCTACTCTTAAAAAAAAAAATAATCAGAGAGAGATGAACATAACTTAATGAAGGGCAAAATGGAAGGGGTTTATTTTCTTTTAAACCATAAAGACTGATGCTGTCACTGTTGAAATAAGAGCTTTATCTGCCCGGATTTAAAAATTGTATTAACACTGCAGGTAATTAGGAATATTAATGACACTTAAGGTATAAAAAGAATTAACCTTGCAGATAATTATATTAACCTTGCAGATAATTGTAAGACTTAGTGTCTGCAAAGAGTCATGATCAGACAAGCACTTTATATAGCTGTCTAAGCACACATATATGCTACCTGCTGTGGTTTTTTAGTAACCACCAGCTATTTGATACAACTTCAGGAAAAAGATGGGATGCATAAGGAACACTTTCTATTTTTTGGAAGTAAACAAGAGTGGTAAAGGAAAACTGAGTTCTATTCCTGAGCTTCAACCAATCTAAAAAGCAACTTCAAGTGATTTATTTTGCCTTGTTATTCATGAGCTTTACTATCTGTCAAATGATACTTATTTCTACTCTATACAGCACAAGATTTACTTAAGGCCACCTCTACATAAACAAGTACTTATTTTTCAGTTCACTTTGCAGGTTATATAATTTGTCATCCTAGACACCTACTGATTAAGAGGAACAAAAGAAGTCATGTGCAATACTGTATTTCCACACTCCTGAAGGGATCACTACTGAAATGACACAGGTTACAAAAAACCTAAAATAGTACTGAATTTATTGCTCTCATTTTATAAGAGAAGCACTTATATTTTTATTATTATTATTTTAGAAATTAAGAATAGATTACCAATAGATTTCTCAGGAGAAGAAAAAACAAAATCCCTTAAATTAACCGAAGTAAATATTTATTTAGACTTGCATATATTTTTCACAAGGACTGGAAGATCAAGAAACTATGATCTGGCTCTTTCTCAACTCCCAGAAAACACAAGAAGTTGGAACATGAAACACTAAAGTTAAAACCACTTATGCCAAGCAACATTTAAGAAAAAACAAACAAATCAGCACCAAGAAAAACAACACAACACTGTTTATCAGAAACAAAAGCCAAAAGCAGAACACAGCAAAGTAGTTTTTAATTATGTTTTACAGAACAGTTATCTCCCCATCTCTGGGGAAATAATGCTGAATCTTTGCTTACTTAAAACAAACATAACAAAGGCAGTTCTTTTGCTAATACTGTTTTATTTATACTTAAGTTACTTTATTGCTGAAAGTATTGTGCATAATAGCAAAAAACTTCACATTTGTTAAGCAAACAAAATGTTTTCGTCAGTAAGAAGGTTGGAAGCAGGAAGCAAAATAGCAGTGTTCTCTGGGTTAAAAGAAAGAGCAGACAGGAGCTTGTGGGCCCCAGCCAGCTCATCACACCATCCTTGTTTTCTAAGTGAAGAAAAAAAAACAGGAAAATTCCCATGTTGATTCTGTGTGCAAAGCAAGATAAAAATTGCACCACTTGGCAAGACAGCAGCACTGTGTCACCAAAAGAAGATCATGTCCCATGACAAACTATCACAGGATAGCTGGATCATGTACAAAGAAACATCCAAAAATAAGATTTCCAGAGAGAAAATATATATACATGCAAGGCTAGTGAAACAGAGAGGAAAAGAATAGCTAGGGTGAATGTCCCCCAATTCCATTTATCAATAAAAAGTTCGGCTTGGAAAAAAGTTTCAATCTGAAAAAGCTTAGTTCCAGTTCTGGTATTCGGTATCAGTTCTACCTCTCAGCTTCTCAAATTTCCTTTCATTTTCCTTAATCAGATCATTAAAAAAAAAAACAAACAACAATCGTCTTAACACCTTTGTGAAACTGCATGGCACCAAGCACTGAACTGATAAAGAGACTTCTGATTAACAAAAGCACAACATCTGGCCCTAAACCAGAGACTTTCAGCCTGTCACTTCAGGCCACAGATCCTGTAGGCTCAATTGAAGCTTGGATGATGCTCCAGAACGACATAAATCCATCAAATTTCCATTAAGTCAGTTCTATCTCCTCCTTCAACTATCCTCAGAAATATCCTATCTTCTGAAAGTTGCTGCTTCTAGGAAAGCAGCAATTGGAAAACCAGTATACATGATGTGCAACACCATGGTCTGCACAGATTGTTTAAATTCTCTGCACAGATTAACTCTGAAATCCTGTGACTTAATTAGCGCAAGAAAATAAAAAGATTTATACAAATTCACAATACACAAACAAATGCATAGAAAACATTACATTCAATTGCACTTGTTTTTTCCTGACTTCAGCTTCAGGACTTCAACTGTCGTAGTTTAAACACAGAAGAAAATGGTACCTTTTAATTCTCTAATATGATGGAAACACTTCAGAATTTGAAAAAGAAAAAAAAAAAGAAAAAACGCAATGTCCACTTCAGCAAATGCTCCTAGTACATTCCTAAGGCTCAAGAAATAATCTCCATTTCTAAGTGTCTTGGTTGTTTTGCTTTTCCCCCACGCACAAGATTACAGCAATGCAGAGTTCAACCAAGTCTGCTGTTGAGAATATTTTATTTATTTTTTAAGTATAGAATTTAACCGCACACATTTTATCTGTTACAGCCCTCCTGCCATCTGTGTCATAGCATATTTCTTGAATTCATCGTCAAGAAATGACTTCTTTCATGTGTTACCTCTTTACAGAGCCATACATGCATTCCAATCACTGACATTTTACCAGTGGGAAAAGAATCTTCTGATTTCAAGACACAGAGGGAGACTAATGACAGTGTCCTCAGCAGGATGCTGCATCTTCTTGACACCAGTAAGAGATTGTATTTCCTGCCTTCCACTACAGCAGGAAAGCGCGGCTGAGCAGTGCTGGTAAGACTCCAGCAGCTTAGAAAAAAAAAAATCCAGAGCCAATGATAACCACCAGCAGGACACAGCAATCACTAAAAGCTGGATTAGTATGCTGAGCAGGAAGAAGATGCAAATTATTTATTAACTCAGTCATCCACATGCTTTACTACACAACTGGAGAGGTGGAGAAAGAGGCAGGATTTGATGAAGTGCTAGAAAGCAAGACAAAAAGCCACAAAACCAAAAGTACTTGCTTTTAGCAGACTATATTAATTGGCACAACTGTGAAACTATCAGAGCTCTTTAACAAATGATACAAGTGTTCTAATCACATGTCCATCTAGATTTCATAGATGTTAAGGAGCATCCAACAGTCAGCTCCTTTGTAAGCTACCTTATATAGGAAGGGCAAGAGTTGATAAGGGCCCAAGATCCTCAGCCTGAATGAGAAAACACCACATTGTCTTGACAAATGGAAACCTTAATAGAGGCATTACTTGGGTTGGGCTACACTCCTTCATTAGGTACCAACAGCAATAATCATCTGCAATATATTACAATTGACACACACTAAGAGGGACAATTACTGAAGCAGTCTAAATGAAAAGGACCATCCTTTAGAGATCCTCTGCACATCAACTAGAGAAGAAATCAGGTTGAAGGTATAAAGAAAACCAAAGTTAGCAGTACATCTTGAAGATTTGCTATAACTAGACTAACTGCAGACTTTCAAGTTCATCATAGCTTGAGATTCTAGAGAACACTTATGATCTGAATTAGTTTCAAAGTTGTATAAACATGATGAGAACAGTTCTGTGCAAGCTCCATGTGCCAGCTGCAGTAAAGTCCTGGTTTGGAGCGTGCCAATGAAGAAAGACAAACTGACTATCTTTCATCATAGAAGAGGGTATAAAATCATTTGCAACAGATCATGATCATAAGGGTTTTGGGTTGTCAGCAGAGAGACAAATTATCACTTATTGCGAAAACTAAAGTTTATTTTTAAATGAAGGTATGCAAACATTCAAGATAGAAATATGCATGGAGGATGTAGATATGCTTTAGAAGATCCCGGTTGTCCAAAGTCAGACCAGACATTTAGATATCACAGTTCAAACAAGTCAAAGATAACTATCAGCTAGTGTGGCAGGCCACAGCTTCTTTAATTCCCATAAATATGAAACAAATTCCCCCTAGACACAATCATAATCCAGCTTGTCCTACATTTGGTACTTGGGTATATAATGGCTGTAACAACCTACACTTTTGTCTTAACAGTCTTTGTATTCTTTTTTCTTGACAACACTTCCTTCTTTGTTCCCAGAAATGCAGAGAATAAACTCATACTGACTCTCTTGGATTGCCTTCATGTTCCCTTCTTCCTGCTCACAAATTCAATAGCTTATGAGTCCCACATCAACACCAGCTGTTTTTCTATTTCATACTAGGAAACTACAACTTAGGAGATTCTTTTCTGGAAAATGAGAATCTCACCACCACAAAGAATAAGAACAAAAAACAACAACAAAAATTCTTTTGGATTATTTAAATATAGTACTTTAGATGGACCACTTAATTTTCATTTTTATTTTTTAACTCCAACAAATGGTGCTATTTGTTGTGAAACATTCCATTCTCATAATGCTGCAGTATCAGACCTCTTAATCAAAAACAGTTTCACTAAAATATTTTCAGGAAAAAAACCTACTAGCTCTAGTGTCCAATTAAGTTTAACAGCAGCTGTTCTAAAAATTTGCACAAAGGAAGCCACAGGCTTCTGAAGTATTAGGATTAGAAATAGTTTTTGGAATCAGATAAAAAGAATAAATGGAATCACAATCCTAAAATGTCCTCTGAAAAGCCCATTTGTGTATCAGAACAAATAAAACTTAGTAGCTCAAAGCAATGTAAGTTCACAAAACAAGAAAAAAGACACCCACAAAGTCTTCTCTCAGCATCCTAGTACCACTCTCCTGTAACTCACACATTTATGTTTGAGATGAGAGAAGATTAAAGTTGTGGCCTACTTTTCCCCCCCACTCAGTTAATGAATTGCATCTCTGCTCACTCATGAGATGTCCTTGGCAACTAATGATTTACCTCACCTGTTCCAGGAACAAGCTGATTGTAATAAATTGCTCTGGCTTTCAACACCACTTCTCCACCCATATGGCCCCTAGTATACACTCATCATTTATCTACAAGGTTCTTTGGAGAAAAAAAAAGTAGTGCTGCTGAAGCAAAAGCTCCCACAGATAAAATAACACTTATGAGAGACAAGGTTTTTGAGTGAAAAATAAACGTTCATGGTAAGCTTCAGTACCGAATGTGTGCTAGGACTGATCAGTCACAAGTGTATACGGTTACAAATGAGCCTCTAAAATTGCACATTTTCATTATTTTAGGACAGTCACTGAAATAAAGCATTTACTACCTACTACAGAGATAAGTTACAGCATGATTTCTGTAAGAGCCAATATACTAACCACTACTATACTAGCATTTACTATAATCACAAGACAGTTTTAATTTCACACTTGACATTGTGCAAGTACAGCCTTTATTGCTTATTATCCTTGTTTCAATTAAAAATTATGAAAAAATAACTGTCAAAATTCCTTACTTCCCTTTCAAACCTTTCTCATACAAAGCTCAGCATGTTGGTTGCTGGTCTGATGCATCTGCTTTGGTACTCTATTCTTACTGAAGATGTTACACATTGCATAGACTGATCATTTACAACACAGTAAGAGGAAAATCTGCAAGATCTCCTTACTCAGACTTCTGCAGCTCATTACATAAATCATATAAAAGGACTGTTACACAAAGCCTATTTTAGGGCAATGGAAAGAAAACTCCAGTTCAACAAGAATCAGAGATGTATGACTGTAGCTATACAGAGAATAGTTAAAAGAATTAACTCAAAAGCAAAGAATGCAGTGCATCAATTTTCCTAAAGCCCTCATAAACCTGTTCTGGGACACTATTATCTGCAAAATACCCTAGCGTAATTTAAGGCATCTGAAGCATGAATCTACATTTCTTCTACTGAATATTGCTCACCTCGCTGCTACTGCTTTTACAGGTACAAAACAGAGCACACCAGACTCAACTTACAGCTGCTCCATAGAAGTTCTGCATATTACAGCAGGGACAAATTCGCCCCTCATTTTTTGAGCATCCAGATAAATTCCCAACCCTATTTATTACCGTCAGACAAAAATCACACAGGCAGAATCCCTTGGACAGTTTGAGGCCAGCATCTACCCACGTGGTGATGGCAGCCCCTCCAACCTGTCTGGTACAGGTACTTGCAGTGACAGCATACAGTCTGAAATATTCAGAAGTGCTGCCCATATGCAAGAGACAAGGTACACCACTGCCAGCAAAATGAGTGGGCCAGAACTGAAACAGCAGTGAACACGGCAGCTTCCGCTGTGCGTGTTCCTCAGTGTTCATCACTCACATTAAGAAGAAAAACAGAACACAAGCTACATGGAATTTATCATTTAAAAAGTTACAAAAGGTGGTGTTTTTTTTTTGTTGATAAGCTATGTTAAGCTACCCTACATGCTTGCATTCTAATTTTACATGTAGCCACTGCAATTTAATTCAAATTCATGCTTTGTTTTTGTCACAGGAACATCTGTGCAAATAAAAGTTCATGCAATCTTAATGCAAGTCTCCAACAGAAAAAGATAATCTTTGGTGAGAAATCTAACCCAACAGAACATTCAATGAATTCCATGTTGTGCTTTCTTCTGCTACTAATTAATAAACAAACAGCACATCCCTGCCTACAGTAGTTAAAGACAGGTACCCATTCCGAGCCCAAAGGCTCACCTAACAGTCCAACTTTGCAGAACAATGAAATTTTAGCTAATTACATCAATTAAACTAATTAGGTAGCTTCAGCCAATGCATGTAAATGCAGCCGGTTTTAGAATATTTCATCTGAAAAGGCTAACATTATTCAGCATAACTGAAAGAAAACAGCCACTTCTACAGCAAGTGTTAACAAACAGCTGCAGTGAGTTATTTTGCACAGGAAACTGCTGCTGTCTCATATTCCCACAGAGCCAAAAATGCTCAGGGGACGCAGTAGCAGTGCTTAACAGAAAGATTTAACTCAGCCCCAGGACAGCACAAGTCTAACCTGCCTTGCTGCCCAGGAAACTCTCAACAGGATTTTTTAGTCAACACTCAAGTCTAACCTGTCATAACATGCTATCATCTAACTAGATTTAATCTGACAGGTCCAATTCTAGCCTTCACAAATATCAGATATTGTGACTGTTACATAGTCATGGGTCTATTTTGCATTACAGACCACAGATTCTTTATTTGAGCTTCACAAGCTGAAGGATCAATACATAGCTTGTGTAACACAATACACTTCTGGCTTATATATTCAATCCCTTTTGGAGTAGAATACATTTTTAACACTGAAGTACGTATAAAAATGTCTTCGGTTTTGCCAACATGAAGATTAGCTACGGATTACTACTGTCCCTTGAAGGGCCATAAGTCTCAAACATAAGCTCCAATTTAGAGATTCATTTGAAGTCGCATTTTACGCACTATGGTGAGCTGTTCACAAGAGTCAAGTATACCATGCTCTCTTCTTGTTGCATAAAAGTACTCATTAAGATGCCATTCAAAAGAGAAAAAAAAAGATAAAAACATCAATATTTGGGTGCATGAGCATAAGGCTAGAGAAAACGGGAGCAGCAGAAAGAACATCCAAACAAACTCTGACCTATATTCATTTCCAATAATTACTGGAAAGGTGAAAGGCCAGTAGATTTTAAAACAAAAATCCCAGACCACATGTTTCAGTAGAAAAAAGGCACCAAGTTCTTAGCAAGAAAGAAAAAAAGAATTCAACATGATGAATGACAGTTATGATTAAACACACCTAAGAGCAACAGCAAACAGAAGTCTATTTCAATTTTGCTTGCTGTTTATCTTATTTCCTTGTCACTAAGGAAATATCTCCTTTCCCTGCATGGAACCGCAGTGACATTTGACAAAGCAATTAGGAAAAGGACGCTTGTGATCAGCTGCTTTCGCCCTGTTACCAAACACAGTCAATGCTCAGTTCATGATTCCAACAGATGTTCGTGCTTTACAGACATAGTGGGAACTTAAGGTCTTACTTTTTCTGTCCTTCCTGTATGACACAAAACTGAGTCTAAACAGAGAAACCACTCAATTATGAGCAGTAAGTTTTAACCCATCCAGCACTATCCGCTCTATACAGAGTGGACACTGCTGGATAAACTCTGAGCAAGTTATTTCTGCAAGTCCACAGCTAATGTGAAACCTGGTTTGATCAGCAAACTGAAGAAGAGCCAATTTGAGCAAACTCTACTGTGGCCATTTACTTCTCATCATCACGCGCTGCCCTTTCCGGTTAATACTTTGCTGAAGAACTCCTGCTTATGAAACACTGAAATGCAGACATACAGCATACAAAGACAGAAAGCAGCATTTTGAAGAGGCAGAGACAAACCCCAACAAGAAAAGAAGCCTTGAATCCTCCCAGGCCTCATTTCTGCTTCTGTTCCATCTCCAGACTCGGGCCTCCAGTCTTTGCATGACTGTGGACTTTCCCATAAAACTGGACTAAAAATCAAAACTAATCCTTCTCACAGAAAGATGACTTTTTGCATGTGCACTTCTGCAAGAAAGGGAGGTAGCACTTTCAAATAAAAAAAAAAAAAAAAAAAAAAAAAAAAAGAAAAAAAGACAGCCTCCCCACAATCAGTTTAAATTGCTTGTACAATGAAGGACTAATTCTGCTTCAGACTCTGTACTTTCATTGCATTCACTGAATTACAGTAGTTAAAATAGTTAACAACTGATTTGGCTAAAGGCATCTTCAATTATTCAGGAATGCAACCTGATGGAGCAGCTGTGAGGGCATCAGGGCACATAGCTCCTGGGCAAACTCCTCCTGACCCTGACATCAGTCACTGGACTTGAGGAGTAGGTGTGCTGCCTTCACTGAAGAAACCCACCTGGATTTACAGATACACCAGAGATCAACTGCAGAAATAGGGGGACAAATATCAGCCAGAGGTTCAAGTCTCCCAGAGAGAAAGAAGAGGACAAGGAGACCTGGAAAGATGAGGCTACCATTACAGACCAAAGAGATTCTGCTGGTAAACCTGGGTTCAATTTCATCAAGCACTAAAAGCTCACTTGGAAAAATCCAAAAGAAACATTTTACAGACTCATCAGAAAATAGCCAGTAGTCTCCCTCAAGATAAAAAGGCTCTTTTTAGTCAAAGACTTGAGTTTTATCTCCCCTGCCTTGCATTTACTAATGCTCAAATTATTTATCAGGATAAAACCGCATTGCTACTTTAACTTGCCTATTCAACCTGCCTTATCCTATCATAGCCACCTAAATAAAGTATGCCACTGAAAGAACCTCAGCATTCCTATCCCGCAGCAGCCAGTACAGAGGTGCTCTCTGCTGCAGGGCAAGAGTTTTAACAAGGAAAATTTCCAGAGGTCAGCAGTTTAGGCTTTTTTTTTTTTTTTTTGCCAACTGTTAATCTCAGAACGGTAGGGGCTGGAGGGGATCTCTGATCTCTGGAGATCACCGTGTCCTACTCCCTGCTAAAGCAGTTCCTTACAGCAGGTGGCATAGGTTGGTGTCCAGACAAGCATTGAGTATCTCCAGAGGAGACTGCCCAACATCTCTGAGCAGCCTCTTACAGTGCTCTGTCACTCCAATACTGACTGTTTTTCCTTTGCATGGAACTTCCAGTGTTCCAGTTTCTGCCTGTAGCCCTTGCTCTAATGCTGCAAACCACCAAAAAAAGGTTCATCCCCACTGACTTGAATAAAAGCAAGAAAATAGTTAAAACTTCAGCCACCTATCCAACAATAAAGCACAAGCTAAAATAAACTACTGTAAACTTAGCGATGGGATTGGTCAAAAATAAAAAAGTCATTCTTTCCATGAGAACTTGAAAAGAACACTCTCATTCAACAGCTGGGGAACTTCCTTCGTCAATTTTTTTCAATTAGCATTTTCAACCAACAGCTATATAATCATTAACTATGCCAGTATGTTTTACATCGTGACTTGACTGTTAATGTACATGAGCACCTGTCTTATCTCAGTTAAAATCCAGGTTTAATAAGAAGGGAAAGTGCTGTTTATGTTAATATTTTTGAACATTTTAAAGAAACGTGTTTTTCTTAAGCTAGTTTTGACTCTTAAGTCCAAAACATAAAACCTAATTCATAAGCAATGCTTCCCAAATCTGTTGTCCTTCACTCTTCATGCACCAAAATATCAGAAAAGAAGAACTATTTGTGAAAGGAAGAACACAAAGAATGAACATGAACAAAAACCTACTACATTCTTACCTTACTATGAAGGTATGTAAAAAGTAATTTGCAGGTAAGATATGCCTTCTCTCTCTACACAGAATTTTAAAATGCTTGTTACTTCACTGCATTACCTACCTTTTCAATAATGCATATCCATCTTAAATACGATTTTTGTAGCATGAGTAGAAGTGAAGAAGAAAAGGGCTTGCTTACATCATTTGCTAGGTAGAAGCAAGTCTGGCAGCTTCTCTTAAAGTTAATGGGCTGTAACAGAAACTATAAAGGGGAAATTTTATATATATATATTTATTTATACATATATACACACGACTTTAGCTGTTGCAAACCAACTACTTCACCTTAGTTATAATTAATTTCCAGCAGCAAAAGATACAAAGGTTTACATATGTATTCTTTAATGTGCAAGATCTGTATTAATATCATGTCATTTTTAATTTGTTGTTATCTTCTATGAAAGAATAAATAATTGTACTGCATTCTAACGTGTAGCTCTTGAGCTTTAAATCACTGACCATAACTAATAAGCAGTGTAATAGCACGAGTATCTTAACTAAAACCACAGACTGCAATTTTGTTGATTGTAAATCATCATCATTTTTAATGCAAAAGCAACAGCAAATCTCTGTAATTACTGGCTGCATTTGAATCACTTTTATGATTACTGCTCTATACCCATTAGAAATCCAAAACACTGAACTGCACAGGGCATAAAACTGGAATTATGATACAGTGCAAGCTATAATTGAAATCCATAAATTTCTACACTGGTGTTCAAAATTATTTTGTTGCCAAGAATTGAAGCCCTGCAGAATTGACTTTAAAAACATTTACTTTAACAGAGTGTTGGCTGGAGTGACAACAGTAGTTAATTTCAGAGTACTTTAGAGTAAAAAAAAAAAAAAATGCCACTCCATGTGATATTAAAAAATAAATAAATAAATAAAATGATAAAGCCATCCGTAGTATAGGTGCATGCATTGCCTTTATTTGCTAATAAACAGAATATTATCTTCTAAAAGTATTCGTTTCCTAGGAAGGGAAATCAGAAATTAAACAACACACAACAGGAAATTCTTTTTAGGTAACAGACAGCCTTAATGTTTCAAACTCCACAAAAGCAGACCTCAAAAAGAAGAATAAGAGAAACTTAAATGCTTGCAGAAAAGAGGTATCAGAATATTCATAGACTTGAGCAGCCCAGTTTACCACAAGAGACTGGAAGAGCTGTTCTGGACTTAGCTGACAGAGCAAAGACATAAAAGAGATGACTGCTCTCATAATGCTGGTTCATCTGGAATATTTCTTGAAAGGGAACTACTACTTGCATCAAATTAATCTCTACCTGTGTAGATGCATCCATGATGGAGACTCAACATAAGTAGAAAGGCACTGTTTTGTTTTTGGGTTTTTTTTTTTGTTGTTGTTTGTTTTTTTTTTTTTTTTTTTGGTTTTTCACTGCAACTTATTTAAGCTAAAAGTCATCACTATTAAAAAATAAGTAATAAATCATTAATAAGTGTGGATTGGGAAGCAGAAGATAGCACCTATTTCAAAAAAGGAGAAGCTGAGGACCTTAATGAGGTTTTCTATCAAGAAGAAATAGACAAATTTCTTAGATGGATTCTTCCAGAGCTACAGACTGATGTCACTGCCTGCTTCCACTGGTCACCAAAGTTTATTTTAATGTAGGCAATCTTTCTTTGTTTCTCTGGTTTGCTTTCCCTAAATTACGAAGACTTCTACCAGACACTGCAAAATCACTAAGAGACAATTTACAGATCCATGCTGTGAAACCTCCAGAGAGAAAACTTGAACAGAAGAAAGTAGAAAGCATACTTTTTTCCAACTTCTTTGCATAAATTGCTTCAGGATGAGGCTACAACATCATACTTATGATTACCACAGTCACAGCTGAAGAACCACTCTTTAAACTAAAAAAAAAAAAAAATAATAATAATTTTCCTTAATTACTTCCCAGATTTCCAAAATCTCCAGGCCAGGAGCAACCCTGCAAAATTTTCTACCTTAAAAGGAATACACTGAACTGTTTGCTTCCAGGAACACTGTGTTGAAAGTGGGTTACAGCAGTGTTATTTAACAATGTTTCCACCTTTTTAGAAATAAAATGTTCAAGGCACTGTCACAGAGTTATGTGTAGACAAATGTATGCTTGAGTAATTGGGTCTCCAAGATGATACAGCTTGCCCTCTTAGCATAAAGATCAGCACTTGTGAATCAAAACAAATTCAGTCCATTATAACCATAACGCAAACAACACTTAAGAACTCTAAATGAATTCCCACTGCATTAACAGGAAAATCTGCCAATTATGCAAGTAGGTAATAAGAAGCACAGCACAACAGAGGGACAGTCATAGGATAACAGATTCTTTTCCTGATCTCTTCCTTCCATTGCTGAGGCTTCAAGAAATGCAAGCATCACTTAGCTCTGGTCTTCTCTTGCCTGTGCATTTAAACTCTCCAAGGCATTTCAAGAACCTACATCCTTTCAACAGGACATCCCCTCCCCAGTTTATTACAAAAGCTACATTTCAGATTGCAACACACAACTGAGAACTTTTTTAATGGCCATGCAATGATTAATTTTTGTCAGGACAAATGCTTCAGGTGTCATAGTCAAGTGCTCACTTCTGCCTTTTGCAGCATTACAGTACACAAATGTTCAAAACATATGGCCATTATGCAATTAATAAATAAAGAGTAATTCTTCAGAAATAATTTTACCTGAAGTTTCACTTCTGAACTGCTGTTGATAGCAGAAGAGATTTACAAAAACTTCACTACCACATAAGGGAAAAGTTCGGTAGATTTTAAAAAGGATGGAAGTCCTAGGGATTAGAAGCATGAATCTGAATTTCTAGCAAAATAGCATAGCAGCAAGATGCACAACTAAGAAGAAAATAGCATTTTCCTATACAGAATGAAAGCTGCGGTATGCCCTGTAATTCTATTCTTGCATCAGTCATTCACTTGCTCCTACTTGTACAGCAGGCCACGCTGAAGCCTTTGTCACTGACATACCACATAAAATACAGCAAAATAATCAACTGTGAGGTCTTGATGCAAGAAAAAGTGCAGAAGAGAAGTAGTTTCTTGGAATAAGCCAATCCACTGTCACTCAGAGGATGAAATACTTGCAAAGGACTGACTGAATAAAAACATTAGTCCTACCCCTTGTGACCCTAAGTTGGGTCAGTGTGCCTGCAGGGAATACACAGAACAGACATTAATTTTTACATGACATGTCCAGTAGGGAAAGAGTTTCATGTAGTTTACACTTGAGTCAGACTACCACAGAATAAAAATGTGTCTGAAGGTTTAGAAATTTAATCCTGATTCATCCGTGATCCAGGCACACTGCTGTTTTCTTCAGCTGAGTTCTGAACTATAGGATTGATACCATACAGTATTAATATGCATCAGGTCAAATCCTTGGCCACATTCAAAGTACACAAAGCACTCCCCACGAAGGGATTTATACAGGTGTCTCTAGGCTTATCCTTTGCAGACCTCACTTTTGCATATGCACATTCATGTAGTACCAATGGATCTACACTCCCTAGGCACCACAGAATCATTGAACGGCTTGGATTGGAAGGGATCCCAAGGACCACCAAGTTCCAGCTCCCCCCACCACAGGCTGCTAGATGAAGAACTAGATCAGGCCAGCACAGAAATATTCTTGACTCCTACTTCCACTAGTAAACCAGCAGCAGTGACTGAAACAGAACAGACATAAGTGTCTGTGCTCAATGGATCTTATTGGCACAAACAGAGGAGTTCATCTACAGGCTAGATAGAGTGATGGCCACAACTATACCAGTGGCATGGAGTGGGGAAGGAAGTGGACAGCAGGAAACGCTGGAGAGCACTCAAGGAGATGGGCTGCTGTGTGTCAAGAAAGCACACTGTTCTGCTTTAACAGCCATGAAGAGCAGTGACTTGATGCAGAAAGACAACAGAAGATAAAACAAACCTGTGTTTGTTGGAATGAAACTATTATGTCATGTGGAGAAAATCTTGTTGGTCCCTCTTCACACATAAAAATACTTTTGTTTCCACAAATCAAGAGGTGACAAAACAATGGACAACACAGACTTATGAAAAACTAATTGTGCTAAATCAACGCAATCACCTTCTATATCAGACAAGGAACCTCACAGCGTAAAAGATCTAACTAGGTGTCACTAATCTTGATTTCAGAAAGCCTTCTGATAACGTTTCACTAGACATTCATACTAACAAACTAGCAAAGAATGGTCAAATGCAAATAACTGGTACAAAATATTTGCAGAACTCTACCTACAGAACGCATAAGAGTAAAATTTGAAGAGTTATAAGAAATCTTCTAGGGGACTGCTCTCAGCACAGTGATCATGTTCAGTACCAACATGGATGGTAAAAATGAAAATATTTTTATATCAGTGGGACACACTCAACCTGTTGGAGCATTAATGCACAAGAGGCTGGCCTTTGAATTCATACTCATTCATTAATAATTCATTAATTCTTGAAATGGAGGGAGTCTGATCATACAAGGATGTTATTCAGCAGTCACATAACAGCAAAAGTACAACAGGATATGTTTCATTACATACACAAACAAAGGCTAGCTCTCCCTCCTAAAGGGCTCAAGGACTGCTGTAGACTCAAGGCAGGAGCCATAAACGTAAGCGTTACAAAAAAGATTCAAGCACAAAGGGATAACCAATGCTCTGCCCTACACCAGCAAGGCCACAGACCTCTTCAGACCAATGAGTGAAAGAATAATAAAAGGGTCATTGGCACACACTCCTCCAAAAACAAACAAACAAAAAAAGGATGGACCATTAATTGTCAGACACTTGGGTAGGATTCAGCAGGGCCCTCAAAAATCTAAACCTTGCTAACAGAAGACATAACAAGAAGTAACAAAATGAGTCGTAACACAGAAAATTAGATAAGATGCTAAAAAACAATTTTAACAGTAAAGACATCTTACCACATCAAGGATTAATAAGATTACAGGAGTCGCATTACTTAAAATTAGGAAACAGCTTGTCAAGCTTATGTCTGAGGAAAACACTCCTATTTTATTATTCAGATGCTTAAACCGATCTGACAAGTATCTCAACCACAAAAATTACTGAGAGTTGGTACGACCAATTAGCCAAACATCAGAAGGACAACTAACTCCCTGTGTAGGTATGGTATCATCTGAGCAAAACCTCTATTAAACAAAACAGAACAACAAACTTTAGCAACCTTAGATTAGCCAAACTTCAGGGGTATGAAAGGGGAATATATTGGAAACAACTGCACTGATTTCACTACTTTTTCTGTTTTTCTGAGATAGACACTTCTGGTTCAGTTCCACGTAGCACTACTACTTCATGCAAAGGAAAAAAAGTTTGCATAAAGCTGCAGGAGTCTTTCAAACATGTTCTTCAGATGGAAGCTCTCTAAGCAACAACCAAAGCTGGGATTTAAACATGAACCCTTTAAAAAAATAAAAAAGCTTTTATCTTCCAGCTTCTTGAATTTAAAAGACTCTGACAGTATTTCGAAACATACGGTCTAAAAATTCTTTATGCAGTTTTGGGGAAGGAAAAAAAAACCACCACAAGAACACCAACATCCTCACAGAGATTTGCATACACTCTGCGGCCTTTTCGTCCATTCCCAGTTTGACAAAGATGGCTACATAGGCACAAGCAATGAGCTTATAGGTCTAAGAATTCATGTGCTTATCATGAGAGAGCAGAAACCAGTTATTCTGAAAGATATGTAAAGGAGCACGTTGACAGCCAGCCAGTAACTCCTTCAATCACATCACTTTAAATGATAACAAGTAAAAAATATTAGTTACAATGCCTGTTAAATTTCTACCTTTAGGCACAACAGAACACGTCAATAAGACAAATCTCCCCATATCACCTAAGTCCGAGAGTTATCTCCACCTCTGTGTAAACATCTCCAAAATAACACTATATAAACCTCTCAGTATAAAGACATGTCTGCTCCTATGATTTCTTTACTACAGGTTCTATCTTCTTTCCAAGTTCAGCTTCTACCTGGCAGTTTCAGCCCAGTAAGCTATCAATAATTAATACATGGGATTATTCTATTCTAAGGCTGAACAGTCCTTCTGAAAGATAACCTGAATCAAGAAATAAATAATCACACCATAATTATCAACTTCTTTCATTTCCTTCATTCTAACTATTTCCATATACCAAAAAGCATCTTAACCATCATCTTTTTATTCTTTTGTTTCTGGGTGAAAAAAGGAAAATCATTCTGAATCTCACTGTACTGTTTGACAGGCTATGGCTTATTTCACACATCTGGAAGAAGGGGCAAGGAAGAGTAAGAAAAAAAAAAGGTGCAGATCAATTTAACCTCACATGGATCCAGCTAATATAAGTACATTTAAAGAGCTACTTCCATCAAGATTGGACAAAGACCAGGAAACAGTGATTATATTTTTGTACTTATTGCTTTGAAAGTAGAATTACAGATTCTGTGCAAAAACAAAAAAACTTCATTTGTTGTCAACAAAATCAATAGCTGAAGATCCATGATCTCTCATGGTATGGGGTCAGAGTCTACATACCCAGCAGAACTTAGTGTAGAGAAGCTTTTGCTTTTGAAAACTCCACTGCACAGAAGGCAAAGGTTCTTATAGGTTAGACAAGAAATATCAGTACTGATGTCTGTTTAGAAAGCACTATAAAAACTTCTAAACTCAAACATCCCCTGACAAGCCCTGCTTCACTGAAGCATGCCTACTTACATTTAGTGCCTGCCATATTTGCTTATACCAGTTGATCAAACATCCTGAAGCAACAATGATTAAGCAGATAGCCAAACAACAGTCAAAATACAGAATGCTAGAAGTTCATCAGATGAGGAAATCTCTGACAGCTATAACTTAGTTTTAAGTATTCACTAGAGTTCATTTTCTTTCTTTAATGCTGGTTAATGTGAGCAGCATTGCAGTGAAACACACCAAAACTAAGGCTTATTTATCACTTAAAGGTTAAAAATGGACACAGACAACAAGTAACACATTTAAGAGTGTTTAACATAGATTGTAAGCCTTTAAATCCATACAACCCATAAATATTGCTGTTTGCTTATTATTCATCATCTCTGTGATATAGACAGTTAATTGAATAGTAGTTGTTTATCACTACCTGAAATAGCCTACAAAAAGGTACTTGGAAGTTAATCACTTTTCAAGCCAAACGTGCACTAAAATAAATAAGGAGTAGTCAAGAGCAATGCCCTTTGCAGTGAAAATTTTTTCTCAGCAGGAACCAGAGAAGAAAGAACACCACTTAAGCAAATGTGGATTTTTGTTGTTTGTTTGTTTTTTTAAAAAAAGCTTTTACTACTAAAGAGCCAAGTTAAGTACTGGGAGGAATTGCATAAAGGAATAAACTTCAGTGAAAACACCTGAATCACTCCAAGTCTCTTAAAAATACCAGCATTAGAACTTTAGAATTGAACTTAAACACCTCAAGTAATTTGAAGGAAAGGACTCTACTGCTTCAGTTAAAGATAGTGTATCCTGAAAGTCTAACATTAGAAACTTATGAACTAAAACCTACAGTGTATATGAAGGCTACATACAAGTACTGCCTCATAGAATATCAGGGAAAAGGATGATCATGAAGTTAGAAAGCACTAATGAAAGGGATGAAGTTGTTGCTGTCCAGCTGTACAGCAAGTCCAAATTAGAGAGAGATCCTTCTGCAGCAAACGTGACAACAACAACAAGGAAGAAGAAAAAGCTATTTTTAAAAAGATGGTGCTCAATTCCTTATGCACATCAAAAGAAGTACATTCAATACAAGGGAATATCTGCATTACTTTCCAAATTCAGGTCAACGCTATTAACTACCACATCAGTTTCACCCACTTAAAAGTCTATAAAGCAATTAACTCCCCTCAACAAATTCAGGCTTCTATCAAAAACACGACATCCAGAAAGGACATACTGCAATAGCTTATTTCCTGTTAGACATCCTAGAAATTGATTTAATGAATCCCACACTTGCATAAGCAGCTCTTTTTAATATTTTTACACATAGAATATAAGTTCTTTTCCAAGCAAACTTCCAAAATTATGATGAAGCTGTCCCTTGGGACAACAACCAAACCCTTTACAACTTCCCTTGGAGGTGAAGTAAAACCACTACTTAAAGCTTGCAAGAAAACCACCCAATTTTGTTAGAAACATTAAAAGAAAAAAAAACAACAGAGTACCAACACTATCACATACTTGCTAGAGCTCCCTTTAACAAGAGACTCAAGCTTCCTCTAAGGATAATTTTTTTCTATTTCTACTGCCAAAATCTTTTCCAAACACATAACATTTACTTACAGCAACTGGTATTGTAGATGATGTAAACTCCACTGGAAAAATACCCTAAATCGATCAAATCTTTCCCAAATTGCCACTCACCCTTAAAAACACCATAAATGAGCAGAGGCCACCAGCATGGGTGTGCCTAGCAACAGGCCAGGCTCAGCTGATGGCCCTTAGCAGTTCAAGCAGTTCCCATCGTTCCACTACTCTGCACTCACAAGCCTTTCTACCAAAAAGAATAAAATCTTTTTCCCAGGGAACGGCTGCATCAGAACTCAAAGAAATTTTTTACTCAGAGAGAGTTAAGGCACAGGCTGCCCAGAGCTGTTCCCACTGATGTCATATGCAGCATGATAACACCACATCCCTACCTTGAGGGTGCAGGTGCTTATGACAAAGGTAGCTCGTCTGGAGAAAAAAAGAAACTTGTAGAAGACATACATTTGTATGCAGTTATAAGTTTTATTTGATATACACCATTTATTCCTAATTTATAGCTATTGACAGGGCAATTTTAAACAATTGTTTACTTGATTGCAGCCAAGATCCATGAATGTAGATTTCAGATGTTACCAAATATTCATTCCTGAGCAAAACTGTCAGATCTAAATTCATAAGTCAGCCTTGCTGCTGTTGAAGCTGCTAATGGTGATATTTAAAGCTCTGAAAATTTTTGGTTCCTTTTTGCACTCTACTGCTATATTTTCTGTCGTCATCTCCTGTTGTACGGTTCTTACCCACTACAATTAAAGCTGGTAAGGGCAGACTTGTTAGCTGATTTAGACTTGAATACTTCAAGCCAAGCTCAGCATCAAATGAAATCCCTGGCAAAATCCCCACTGACTTCACTGGGAATGAAACCAAGTGGAGGAGCAAGGCTCCGTCCAGAGGCATGTATCACCACAATTCACATACTGCTGAGCTCCTGAGAACGACAACAAGGCATTATTTGAAGGCAGCTACAATTGCGTTTCATTTGACAAACCACTTCTCTTTTGCTTTGCAAAGCATTCAGAGACGTTTGTTACACTCTGCAAGTAGCAAAGCTAGCAGACTCGAAGACTCGGTGCAGACAGTTGTGTGTCAGCCTGGCAGCGTCGGGGAACGTTCAGCAATTCTGCACTTCCTGCTGCAGAGCTGCTCCCAAAATAACACAGCACTGCTAAACATAGCGCTGCGTGTACTTTTAAGAAATGACAATTCCTGCAGCGTGTACAAGCAACCGCGTTTGTCGAGATAAGCACATTAACACGAGGTGTCATGTTAGGCTAGACAAAGAGATTGAACGAGATAGCTTTGTCAAACACAAAGCAAAGTGTCTCATTCAAACTGACAAAGCAAGAAATGTAAAAGTTCCACCTACCAACGCAGCCTGCTCTGCCCTGCTTTGGGAGAATCTCAAGACAGGAAGCGACCTCCTGTAACTGATGCAATAATTTCTCTGCTAACCTGCACTAACATTACTCCTGTCGCTTCAGATCACGCTGCAGCATTCTACACAGGTTCTATAGTACCTACCTGTGGGTATGTTTCTGATCATGCATTCGGATTTATATACCTTAGTGGGTAAGGACTGTTCGTAACAATTATACCTTGTGTGCATATGTTAACAGGCAAAATTAACAGCGTAACTAATTGTCATTATATCCAAGCTACTGTTTATTCTGATATCGCTTTTCTTACTTACAGATAGGGGAGTTCACATTTAATGTTATCATATGGGCAAAGACCCTGCAGTAGTTGGTCCCAGCACTTCACTTGTCTACAACTTTTCATGTGACTTGGAATACCCTTCAACTTTCCTTCAATGAGGAAAATTCATCAATCTAAAATGAGGGACATAGCTGCCCTACATATAAGGCAGATGCAGTATGGTGGTATTGGCTATAAACAGAACGAACAGAACTAAAAACATGGCTCACAAGATTACTGTGTGAGATTTCGTTTTCCTTTGGCATTTCACAAACATGGCTGTATAACAGCATGGGCTCAGTCACCCTGCATATGGAGGAAACAGAAGCTCTGGGGGCGGCATCAACAAAAATCTTTTTGTTAAAAAGGGTTTTCTCCTCAGAAAGGCTCACAACCATCAAACTTAGATAAAACAAGACAATTATATGGATATTCAGGAGTGAAACTTGGGGTTTGACTTTTGCCCCAGTGGTGGTGCCCGTTAGTGTGCAGTGCACACACACATGCATGCACACCAGCAGGCATTCCTCTTTTGCCAGGGAATATTAGTTTAGCTTCTCCTTCAAATATAAAGCCAAATGGAGGCAGGCTGAAGGTGTTTCTGGTTGCAGGGGAAGGCAGCTCTTCCACCGAGCTCAGGACCACTAACCTCCCTTCTCCCCTATCCAGACCACACCCCAACCTGACCTATCAAAATACTCTGGAGGGCTGAAAGCACTACAAAAGGAGGGAAAATTACGCAAAGCTAATAGGGGCTTCTCTCGGGACTCCACCTTTAATACACCCTAATGGGATCTTCCTCCCCTCAAAAGTGAAACATAACGAAGCCCAGGAAAATTCCCATTCAATGTTTTGAGAGGAAACTGAATACACGTTAAAATATTCAGGAACAATTCAAATGCAAATGCAGCAGATTGCTGCGTTATTCATATTCTGCAACAATTTGCCTTAATGCTCCGTTAGGGCGAAATCCCTTTCCGGTTTATTGTTTGCAAGTTTAATAAATCAGGACTTTGAAACAACTGCCCAATACATGAAGTGCCATATTTTCCTTAAAAAAAAAAAACAAAAAAAAAAAACCACACAACAGTGGTACGAAATCAAAGGCAAAGGCACATTGCTTTCTAGTGTATTTCACTCCCTGAATATTGCCTGTAGCTTTGCTAATTTTTTGCCATGAAAATATTGTTACTACTTAATGCACTAGTACTTTTGTCAATAGGCAGCTTTCCCCAAGGCATATTTGAGAACGCTCTGCTAATCAGGGTTGATGCAGTTATTTCAAAGCAGCCAGGTCTTTAGAAAAAGGTTCATGTTTAATTCCAGAATGGGTGAGCATTGCCATTTCTTCAAAGCACAATATTTTTAATTCAGTGAATTCATTTCTGTAGCTATCTAAATCACTAACTAAATTATCCAGCGACAGACTCAGTTTGAATCTGTGTTACAAAGCAGTACTGCTGGCATCTTCACTTCTTAGCATATAACTTATGCGAGATATTCCTCATTTTATAAAGGTGAGGATTAAACAAAGATTTAATCAGAAACACAGATCTGTGCCATGCCATCAGCATGGAACTTAAAAATACATAGTTGGGCTTTTAATGAGATAACTCACTTGGATCTGATTTCTTACTTTTCTACATCTGCTTTAGCTCTTGAAATTATGACCTCAAGTGCAGCTGAATTTCCAGTGCTTGTTTTCCAAGCGTGCTGATAATCACAAACAGCACAGTGAGTGGCAATGAAGTCACACACCCATGTGAACATCGCACCACAGTTTTATTCTCTCTAATAAATATGGAAACCTACATCAGTATAACTATATTGAAGCTAAGCAAATCATTTTAATTGGCATGGGACCTTTTAATGAATGTATATTTTCCGTCATTTTTAATGCATTTGCAATTCTCCGCAGATTAAAATTGAATAAAATTCTTCAAGAATGGGTCAGGCCATTTATTTCAATTAGAAATAGTAATGAAATTCCAGTAAACTATTAAATGTCACTTAATCTGTATTCAAGACAAATAGAATACTTAATTTCTCTTGACGTGTTCCACAACGAGGTATCCTCCTTGTCTTTATATTGACTAAAGTGGCGCTCCTCTGCTTTCCAAACACCACAGTGACATTTGGTGACATTACTCCTGCTCGAAACCAGCACAGACAATCTGTTTTGCAACCAGCCCACCAAGGTAAGAGTGTCTGCATGGGGGTGAAGGCTCTACTGCCTTTGTTCCAGCTGGCTCAGGTCAGTGCTGAGCTCTCCTTTGTTCAGCTTAATGGGAAGCTTGAGGGTTTTTTTTTTCTTTCTTTTTTTTCCTTCTCCCATCAGACCCATCCAGAAAATGTCTACACGTCAAAAGAACACTAACAGTATTCCTACACAAGGCATAATTAGTTTCCTAATTAAACACAGAATTACAACACCCAAGGAGAAAATGTTCTGGGATGACATAAATGTTTCATTTGACTTGGGGTGGTACTGCGGGTTGTTGTGTGAAAGGCATGAGAGCCCTTCACTTCCATACACGTTTCTTACATTCACAAAGCTTCTAAACTGATCAGAGACAGCAGGCTTGAAAGTGAAACAGACGGCTTGGAGCATTAAGGAACATTACCAACCTCAAATAAAAATCCAGCCTCAGTGGAGTTCATCTCTGTAGCAACTCTATTCCTCAGTTTATATTTGCAAAATATAGAAGACTCAATTTGAGGAAGTGAGGTCTTGTTATAGCTCTCATGGAAATAATCAAGATGGCTTGCGATAATTCTCCGTGTCTGAAGTCACCCACACACATGGCTTGGATTCAAAGTCTGCACATCTTTAAGAGATTTATATTAGGCTGTGCTAAGTAGGTGCTACTCATTTCTTCTGGGTGTGATCAAGCTAAGTCAAACTAAACTTTACCTTGCCAATGCTTTCCAATCCCTCACACTCCGTGGTTTTCATCTGAAAATACAGCAACAACACCAAGAGGACAGCAAAGGGCTGCTTTCAACATCTCAGCATCCACACCTAAAATTCATTTTTGATCTTGTGAGGCGTGCAGAAAAGGTTTCAAACAAGACAGAGGATCAGCAGCATTTCCAGTTCTAAGGGTCATTTTCAGATAAAACTCCAAAATTGTCTGAGAACTACATAACTGAAGGCAGTAAGCATTCTTCAGGAAACAAGTAAAATGCATCTACATATGTACGCAACCATTAACATACGCAGACACAGAAGCATGCATCTCTTTGTTAGGTTCCAGTCATAAATACAGAAGGCTGTATGTCCATATAAGCAAGAAAGGAGAAGGCTGGTTAGCCATGCAGTGGCACAAATGTAAATCCATCTTCCAAAGTTCGATGCCTGGTGCACAATATCCACATGACCATCTGCAGACAGACATGCCCTTTAACAAATACATACAAAGAACTTAAGATAAACCTCAAGATGGTTCTTAATCCTACGCAGAGGAGAATCTATTTTCTTTTGACATGTAGAACTCTGTACAGTGTGTATTCCATATAAAAACATACAATATAGATTGATGAAATCATAGCCACAGTCTTCTAAAGGATTTTCTTTAGAAAAAGAGATGGTTACAATACAGTGCTTTCCCAAATGAAAGAATAAAATATTTCATTTTTCTTGTTCTGCACATGAATAATGCACAGTGACGTGATCTTTTGGTATTCCCTTTAAGCCGTTTTCAAGATGGATTGCTACAGTGGGTGGCATTCACAGTAACACATGTTGAGCAACACACATTCAGATCTTGCCAGCTTTATGGTTTCTTAGAACATGCTACAATCTGAAGTGATTCACACCAAGAAGATGGAGAAAGTTTTTCTATTACTGCAAGTAAAAATGATGTTAATATGCATTTACCATCCAAAATAAATACACTGACATTGCAAGATGAACTAAAACAAGGAAATTAAGCTTGGTTCCTCCCTCTACTACAAAATGTTCCATTCAGGTTTAAAAAGCATATTAGCATTAAAGCTGAGTGACAATTTCTGTGTAAGATGAGTTTGCCCTGACAGCTAACCTGCACTACTATCAAAGCCATCAGATTAAAACAAGGTGAGCTAAAGAAGAAAGCAATGCCTACAATTTTCATTTCCTTGATGTCATACACTGTCATCTCAGTTATTTTATAATTCCTATAGAGAAGATAGAAGGTAGTGAAGACAGGTAGAGGGTTCCCCTGGTAAGAAGGAATTGGTGACTGTGAGCACACAAAGTTGAAAGGAAGAAGTGAAGCATAGTTCCAAAGGTGGATGATGAGCTGTGGCTTCATTAATAAGCAAAAACTTTTACAGAAGTTTGTTTATATTAGACAGGTAATGACAATTACAGACAGGCGTCAGTCCAAACAAGTATCACTTCAAAGGGAAAAAAAATCTCTTTGAAATGACACTGGAAGTTTCAGAAGATGCTGTACTCAGACTTCAAAATGTGCACTCAAGAATGTTTTTATTAGCCTTGACCACTATCCTATCAGATTTGATTCACTGTTTCTGACAATGTCATCAGGCAGATGTTTCAGGAAAGGGTGAACACAAATATCTCAGACCACTTGGCTGCGCTGCACTTGAGAAGCGACCATTGGCCTTCTATCACCATGCCCTTAGAAGTACAAATCCTGAGAGCCTTATGAGGCTCCTGAGAGACTTATGCTGTAAGTCTTATTATGCGCACCTCTACATTGTTAACCAAGTTGGATTTCGCTCTTTATTCTCACATCCAGGTCCTCTGCTGGTATTAATTCTCAATTTTAATTTCTCACAATCATAATCATCTCCAGAAACCTGGTCCTGCAGACCTCTCCATCGCTTTGCTTCCATACTTTCAATTCCAAAGTTGAAAGTACCTACAGTTTCAAGGTCAACCAAAGAGTCAGACTTCAAATCATCAAAGAGAATGCAAGCAGCTTGGGTCACGAAACAGCTTGCTGAAACACTTCATTCTAAACTCTGAAATATCATCACATCACATAATACCTTTTTTTCTTTCACAAATCACTTTCTCATTCGCGGCATTGTCTTTTTAATGTTATAGTTATATAACTTCCACACCATGTTATTATTACGTTTTAAACTTTTCAAATATAAGAACTAGATGAATATTGGGGTTTCATCAAACTGGGAAGTAGTTTTCGGAGACCTTCACTTTTCTGCCTATCAGCAAAACATCTCGTAGACCTAGACCAACTTGCACCCGGAGCAGCTGACAAATGCTTCTGACATTCACCAGTCACTACCACCCTTCAGTCAATAAACAGAGGACGAGGAGTTGTAGGAGTTGTTCCACTGGCCACACTACTGCTTCCTTCAAGAGCCACTTCACCAACAGAAACCGACACTACAGCACTACCTTTATCAAAATATGGGAGATGCTATCACTCACCAACACAATGGGAAACTTTCAGAGGCAAAAACCAGAAACATCCAGAAGCTTATCCTGTCAATCCCTGCCTTCACACTGCAGACCAGACTGGACATAAAGAACCGATTTATAACAACAATCAGAGGCTCAGCACATGGGCCCAGCTGAAGTGGTGAATGGGGCCATGGCCCCGCTCCTCTGCACGTGAGGCTGGCACTAAGTTCGGACCGTGCTTCGCCTCAAACACACCCCGACCCCGATGCGTGCAGCTCCGCACCCTGTTGCTACGCTGGTGGAGACGCCCAGAGTAACAGACCTCCAGCCACTGCCACCGCCCCTCAAGAGCCCCTTAGCCCCTTACCTTGTTGGAGTAGGGGGGCTTGCTCAGGTTGATGCCGTCGCGGACCAGCTTGTCCCGGATCATGATCTTCAGCTTCAGCCTCGGGTAGACTACCGGACCCCCGCGGCCAGGCCGGTGTCGGGGGGCCGCCCCGTCCTGTCCAGGCGGGCGGCGGGGCCCCTTGGCGGGAGGCGCGGGCGGCGGCTCCAGGGTGAAGTAGAGCCCCGCCGCCCGCTCGTCCGCCTCCCGCAGCCTCCGCACGGCCTCGTGGATCCGGCGGCGGTGCTGGGGCACGGACACGCCGATGGCATCCAGGTCCGGGTCGCCGATCTGCTTGCAGACCTCCAGGTCGTCGTAGCCATTGTCGACAAAGGACTCGGCGTACTGGGGGAGCTGCAGGGTTTTCAGCCACTCGTACACTATGTTGGTGCACATGCTGCCTCCAAAAGAAGGACGAGTGCAACTTTCAGCACCGAAGCCAGCCTCCCTCTTGCCTCTCCTCACCGAAGGTAATAAAAACACGAACCAGAAACTGCGATGCGCGTCAGAGGACTCAGAATTAAGGTCAAGAAATCAACATCCACCAGGGGAAAATAAAAAATAAAAATCTTAAAGCAGATCGGCAGGGCACTGCAAGCACAGCGAAGCGAAGCCTTCGCGCTTATTCCTCCTCCTCTCCTGCCACCAAGTACCGCCGCTGCCTTCCTGCCACCGGAGACGGGCGGCTCGGGCGAAGGAGAAGCCAAGCGCAAGAGTGCATCCCCTAAATCCCAAGTCGTTGCCGCACCACATCCACCCGCTTTCACTGGAAATAATTCGCAGCCTCCGTCTTTTTCCCCCCTCTTCTTTTCGGCTTTAGTTTCTGTTCCCGCTCCCGTCTCACCTTCCTGCTCTCCGCCGCATGCCGGTCCCGGTTACCCGCCGCCGCTGCCTCGCCACACGCTCGCTCTGAGGGAACCCGCGTCGGATCGCGCACCCCCCCGGCAGCACAGGGGTGCCGGCTGTGCTGCTGCCCTCCGCTCCCGGCTCTCTCCTGTCAGCACACGGCGGCTGTCGCTTCCTTTTCAAACGGGTCCTTTCGGATTAGGAAGAAAAAGAAGGGGGGGGCAGTAAAAAAAAAAAAAAAAAAAAAAAAAAAAAAAAGATAAGGAAGAATCGCTCTCACTTTCCCGAGTTACTTTCCCGCTGCCCTCCACCCCCGGGATGCCGGGGAGCAGCGTTCCGCCCGCAGTCCGCTCCCGGCGCTGCCCCGCTCCGGCCCCCCCCGGCGGGGCGCGCACAACTTTCCCCGCTACCCTCATCGGTGGCCTCGGAGCCGTGCGGGCATCCTCTCGCAGCGGCGGCAGCTCGGGGCTGCTCGCGGCAGGTCGCCGCCTGCCCCTCCTTCCGCACAGCAGCAGAGCTCCCTCCGCTCTCCGTCCTCCCGTACCCCTCAGTCGCCCGCCCCGCTGCCAGCCGCTTTCCTCCGGCTCTTCCCGGTGCTCCGGTGCGGTGCCGCCCCGCTGCCGGCCCCTGCCCCACGCTCTCCCCGCCGCCCTTCCAACTTTCCCGCTACCGCCGGCGGGTGTCTGTCACACTGCTCCCTCGGCACAGGCACAGCCCTCGGGGGCGGCCGTGCCGGGACCGGGGCAGGACAGGGGGCCGTCCGCGTTCCGCGCGCTCGCCCGCCGCCCGGCTCGCCGCGTACCCCCCGGAGCCAGAGACTGGGTTGGCGCTGGCGCTGGGGCGGGCCGCGGGACAGCACGGCCGGCAGCGGCACCGAGTACCGTCGCGGCCGAAGGCGGAGAGCGGAGCGTTTGGCGCGGGCTGTGCGAGGAGCCGCGGGAGGCGCTGCCCCCGCTCTACCGACCCGGGGCTGCCCGCGGCCGGCGGAGGCGCCGCACGGCCCCACCGCACTCCGCCCGCAATGCCGGGCTCGCAGCGCCCCCGCCAGGCCGCCGCGAGAAGTACGACCTGCCGTCCGCTCCAGATTAGCGCCCCTGGCCGGCCCCGGGATAGGAGAGGTCCCGCCGCCAGGGCAGTTAGGGCAGGCCGGGATCTTACTAAAAGCACCTGGAGATCCTGCAGCCCGAACACAAAGGCTAGAGAGGGATATAGAGGACGTGCGGCCGGTCCTCCCCGTCGTGGCCCTGTCAAGCCGTGCCCACTGATGCTGACATGTGCAGGGACCATGGCTGGAGGCCAGCTGTCATGGCACCCATCCTGCCTCTCCACACCACAGGTGCCAGAGGGACATACTCACTGTTGTCATCTGGGAAGCTTTATTTGTTTCATATGTCCTGCAGGACCTGTACAGCAGGTGGGCCCACACCTGTGCTCTGGCGTTCATAGCAGTTCACCACGGATTTATTCAGCTCAGCAGCATTCTCAGGCTAAGCATTACAATGCATGGTGTTTTGAGAAAGTTAGATACTTACAAGTGGTTAAAATGCAGCCTCTGGGTATAAAGTGTATGAATTCATTCTTTCATATGCTAAAAGGCAAGAAAGAGAGGAACAGCATTTTATTCCTTATAAAACCTCCTTCCATAAGTCTTCTCATTCAGTATCTTATTTTCTTTCCAGGCCACACAGTATTTCAAACCCTCTTCTCAGCCCAGAGCTGAAGATTGAAGCAGCAATTATCTTCTTTTCACAGACCCTGCCAAACTGACAGGGGCAGAGAAGTTAGCAGGGAGGTTGTGAAAACAGGAGCTGGAGCCAGTAGTGTGGGAGGAAGATAGGAAAGCTGACTGCTACTGCCCCTATTTATTAGGCTTATTGACAGTGCATAGCGAATTATAATGCTTTTGCATGGATTTTAGAAGGGTTTTGGAAGACATTTAAGGTATTGCAAATGTTGTGTTTTGTCTGTGGCTTGGTAAACTGTGAGTCTCTGTCTGTAACAAAATCTTGAGCTTCTCTCAGAGCCTGTGTACACCCACAGGGCTGGAGAGGTCAGCCCCAGGTTACAGCATTATCAGGCTGTCTCTGGTTGTGTTGGCATTGACTTTGATTTCACAAAATGAATTTCTCTCATATTAAATGCAGCAGAGCTTCAGGTGACCTTGAAAAAAAAAGTTGTGTCCAATCAAACATCTAGGGAACAAAAAATCTGTCCTCCTTATATCAGTCCCTGGGAACGCTTTTAGCCAAGTCCTCATGGAGACTGACATAATGCTTTGTTGGGTCGTTACAAGGGATATTCGTCCCCCAAGAACTGGCAGTGGGGTCAACATGGCGCAGTATTTTGGTTGATGTCCTCAATGGCAAGGGGGAGGGTGTCCTCAACAAGTTCCCAGGCAACACCAAGCATTGAACTACAGTGTTGATCCAGCTGGGAAAGCTGGGAGTGTGCCGACTAATTTTAAGGCCCCACCTGCCATTTGTATCAGATATATAGAAGTATTAAAATCAATAGGGTAGTAAGACATTTATCAACATTTCTTCTCATATTTGCAGATTAATTTCAATAATGAATATGTAGATGTTGTATACCAGCTTACATGTAGCTTTTAGTTTCTCTCTGCTGTATACTATTTGTGTGTGTGTGCTATATACACACACTAATCAGTATATTAATATCAGTAATCATATATTACAGGATGAATCTTTTCCTCAATACATAGGGTTTCCTGACATACATTGGAGCTAGTGAGAAAGAAAAAGCTGAAGCACAAGCACTTTGTAAATAAAAGGAGCAAAGACTACTAGGAGGAGTGAGATAAAGCAAGCACAGGTAAATCTGCCTTAAAGTTCCAGCGGGATGGAACTAGCACTGCACATCCTGGCTGCTTTCATTAGGTGTCATACCCAACTCTCACCATGCAAACACCCTTCTCTGGGCTATGAAATGGTCTGTGGTGTCAACCTTTCATGGATGAAGTGAGAAAGGATGAACCTCCCAGAGAAAATCTTAGCCACATTATCCTAGGAGAGATGCTCAGCAAGTCAGATCTTCTTATCTGCTATGAGCAGGTGAGAACAGGGCACTCCTCCCACTTCTCATGCTTTACCATTCAAATAAAGGCCTCTGCTTTCTGAGCAAAGTTAATCAAGCTACAATCTGACTGGAATTTATTAGAACTGTGTGGGCCATGGAATATGTGACACAATCAGTTTAACTTCTGTGGTTCCCCATATGACTGGATCATCTCCAACATTTCCAAACTGAGTCTTAACTTTGTTTTTCAAATTCAGGAGATAATAAAGGTGGGAACATGTATTACTAGGCACATTGATCATACAGGATTGCAGTGTTGCAGCCAATATCTACATAAACAGTTGTGGGGGGCAAGTTCAGAAACCCTTACTATTGTGTTGCTAGCAGAATTTTTCTCATATAGCTAGTTTGGTACTGAAGGGTAGGGACCAGATTTTTGCTTTTCAGGGTAAGTTTGTAATAGCTTCCAGCAAAATGGATAGAAGATACACAGCAGAAAAATCCTAGATTGTATGGTTTTTTTTTTCCTGCATTTTTGCAAGCCCACTATGAGGAAAAAAATGAGATTCCTCACAGGTTTCAGCATGTCAGATATATTGGTCATGTAACACAACATAAACTCAATACTGTAAAAAATGATACATCATAGCTATTATAGTTTTGTTTAGCAAATGGAAAGGGTATTTTAACCAAATCATTGTTTTAGGTACCCTTTAAACAGAGGACACCCCGTATTCATTGTGTGTATGTATTCATGTAATAAATGAAAATGGTTTCACCCTTGAGCATCTGTTCTGAAGCGTATGCTCTTAAAAGATATACTTAACTAATGGATTACATTAGCAGATAGATTATATTTGGTAGATTTTGCAAAGCCATCATCAGCCATTTTCTATACCATGAGTTGTATATAGTCATTTTACTTGAAGGCCACAAAGATGATGAGGGATCTGGAGCATCTCCTATATGAAGAGGGGCTGAGAGACCTGGTGCTGTTCAGCCTGGAGAAGACTGAGGAGGGATCTTATCAGTGCTCATAAATATCTAATGTGTGAGAGTCAAGCGGACTGAGCCATGCTCTTTTCAGTGGTGCCCAGAAACAGAACGAGGGACAATAGGCATAAACTGGAACATAAGAAGTTCCATAGGAACCGCGAAGAAAAACGTTTTACTGCAAGTGTGGCAGAGCACTGGAACAAGTTGCCCAAATCAGTTTTGGAGTCTCCTTCTCTGGAGATGCTCAAAACCCATCGAGGTGCTTTCCCGTGTAACCTGCTGTAGGGAACCTGCTTTAGCAGGGGGTTGGACTAGGTCATCTCCAGGGGTCCCTTCCAACCCATACAATTCTGTGATTCTGTGAAATAAGAATGCATCTGAACCCTGACACACAGCTAGCTACAAATATACTCAGAAATCCTTAGACGTATTTATTTTTTCAGTATCTTTATCAACACTTGCTTGATTTTTGACACATCAGAGAAGCAGTATGGGCCTAGCTGTGAAAACTAAGTACTTCTTAGTGTTTTGAACCACAGATTGATGTATTTGATGATTGAAACAAAGCTAGACACAAACACAAGCATTTTGAAGAATAATATCCATACTGATGAATTGGAAGAACTTGTCTGAGAAGAATAAAATTTAGTTAAGATATTTCTGAAGTTGTTCATCTACAAAAGTAAGCTCAGATTCACATAGAGCACAAGGGAATAGCACATGATTGGGTTGCAATGAATAATGCATTGAGTGTGAGCTAATACTTCTGCAATTTTCTGAAACAACAAAAGCAAATTCTCAAATACTTTTCTAAGGTTTCCACTAGGACAGAAGGTGAATAATTCACTACAATGAATGGAACTAACTGCTCATATACAAAGGTAAATATTTGCAGAATTGGGCTATTAGTTAAGGTAAATAGAGCTCTTTATACTTCTGTATGAAATGTTGCAATTAATTGACAGTATTTGGAGTACACTGGCATTTTTGTCCAGAGGAGTGTAATGGTGAAAGTTTGGAAATACTCTGTGACTTTCTCTGAAGTATTAATCTTAAAGAACATATAGCAAAATACTCTGTGTTCAAAGGAAGAATTGCTCATGCAAATTTGGCAAAGAAATACGCTTAAGTATAAATGTTAGAAAATCAAAACTTTGTGTATCTGCCATCAGTTCTCAGGAGCTGTGCTAACTAATGAATACTGACTGTTAAGTATTCTGAAGATTGAATTGTCCTCATAAAAAAAAAAATTAAGTATTTTAAGTACCATTTTGAGGAAGGATGGAACTTTAGGATTAGAAGAGACGCCTGGAAGTCACACCCTGCTGGGAGCAGGACTAGCTTCAAAGCCAGATCAGGTTGCAGATGGGTTTGCCCGGCTGACTTCTGAAATCTGCAGGGACAGAGCTTCCCCAGTCTCTCTCTGGGCGGTCTCTTCCAGCACTGACCCACTCTTACCAGGAAGAATTTTGTCGTTCGGTCTGGTCAAAGCAACTGTGACCTTTGTCTCATGTCCTTTTGCTGAGCCTAAGAAGGGCTTGGCTCTACATTCTTTATAACTTTCCCTTTAGGTACTTAAAGTCTGCAGTTTGGTTCCCTATGCCCTCTCATGTCTAGCCTAAGCTTCCTCTCTTGTGTTCTGTCAGTAGACAAATGTTTAAAAAGATACTGTTTGTGAGATATGAAGATGTATTTAGGCAAAAGCTATATCGCAGAGGAAATGAATAGAAAAGGAGACTGATGAAAACACTGCAATAAGGAATTTCATGTGAGATCTAAATGTAAAAAATGTATTGTTCAAGGAAACAGATGTATCAGTACCTCACCTAAACAAAGCAATATTTTAATTTTAAAGGACTCTTTAAATATATAAAGCCATAACCTTCTGTTATAAGCCTCTAATATACTTGTGATATCCACCTTTGTGATAATTTAATGCTCACTGAGTCTGTCTAACTGGAAAAAGGGAGAATCTATCTGAATGAATCATTCCTGGTTTTTTTTCAGTCATGGAAAGAAAGTTATTTTGTGTTTGAAATCGCATTCGAAACCAAGCAGCTACTTTGTTTACTGTTGCGCTCTCATCTCCTTTCCCATAAAGATATGTGAAGGCATTAATTTAAGATCAGGACTATGATAACTAGATCACTTTCTGAATGCAATAGAGAAACAAATTTAATAGGGATGGGAATAAATATCTAAATCAAGGCTGTTGTTTTCCTCAGATCAAGTTCTGTAACCAGAATTAAATCTGAACATTTAGCTTCTTTTTCCTCTTTCTCTCACAGAGCAGCCCACCCTCCAGCAACCAGTAAGCCTCTAACATGTTTTTTTCATGCCACTTTCAGCAAGAAGTTAAAACCAGTCTGCACAAATAAGAGCTTCCTGACCTTTCATGGCAAAGTCTCTAAAACAACAAAAAAGACTTTATCTCTAGAAATGTATTGTGACTGCAATTTTTGCTGTTTTCACAATGAAACAGTTCACTACAATAATTCAGAGTGAGTTTGTCTTTACAAACTTTCAACAGTGGCCAGTGTTCATTGCTGTTGGCCCTGAGGTAGGAAACAAGGCTGATGTGAATTTTATGTTTACCTGAAATGTTTTACTTCACGCTGAACGGTGTTTAAATTAAATACTTACTGCAAGTAAATGGAAAAAGAAATGCTACATATTACAAATAATAGTTTTCCTACTACTTCCTACTACTGCTTATGTTGTGGCAGTCCCTGGAAATATCATCCGAACACCAGCGCAGTAGATAAAAACTTAATGAATGTAAACATCCTCACAACTTGCAATGTAGCACTTCCATGTGACACAGTCTTGGAATCATAATGAGCAAAAAGCTGAATGCTTTGGTTTCTTGGATATTTATGATGAGTTTCTGTCTCCTTTTCTCTACAGATGCCTCTCTTCATCAAGAAGAACTCCTTCATCAGAGGGCTGTGCAAACCATGAAACAGCAGATTTTGTGCAGCTTTCAAATTGTTTGCTTGTTCTTTTCTTTGTTTCTCCAATGAGAAATTGAATTTAGAGCATACTGTTACTGTCTAATAAAATTGAACTCACAGTCAACAGAGTTATATGTCTTACACAAAGTCATTCTGAAAACCTGCAAACATCTGGCACCAGCTTTCCGGGATACAAAAGCATTTTGTGGAGAAAAAAAGGGTTGAATATAATGAACAGAAACAGATCCATCATTTCCAACTAGCCTGTACAGTTGACTCAAAAAAATTGTTGCATGGCTGCAATTACTGTGGGGCAAGAAGTGTGTATTAGGGAGGGAGGAAACCTTCAACCCTTTGGAAATCATCCTCTCATTCACCAATGTTCCTCCAGTGCCCTAGGGCCACAATACGGTATTCTGACCCCAGAGGAAATTATGAAAAACACCACACTGTTTAGTTCAGAACTGCTGATTTTAACATGTGACTGGGGAGCAATCATCCATTCATTTTACAGAGCTCTCAGAAAAGCTCCTGTCTGACAGCCGGCTCTTAGTTTCTCCCATGTTTGCTTTTACTCTGCCTCACTTCAGAGGCATGTAGGCAAATTTTCAGATTTACAAGAGTAAGAATAAGATGGATAAAAAATCAAAGTGTTTCAGAATTACTCAAAGCTACAACTTTCTAAGTATGCAAGTGTTAAAAGTATGTTCTTCAATTCCCTTCACTCATGTGCATTACTGATGGTAGACGCTGGCTATTTTCATTACCTGCTGACATATGTTCAGTTGCTGTTGCTTTGACCATATGCTTTCTCTGGCTGCTCCATTCATCCATCCTTCTTCCAAGTCTATATCCCTACCCATTTCCCGAAGCTCTGCCTGCCTCATGGGCTATGTCTTCCATCATCTCCTGTTTCTACAGTTCCTCCACTTTTCCTTTGTGACTTCTCTGCTGAATGGCTTTCTGTTAACATTCTTCAGTTACAGTAATTTTCTCCTGTTCTCACTGTGCCCAATTCTTATTCCTGCCCCCCTCCAACAGAAATAGTCAAGCTGGAAAATTTCCTTGTACTGTTTACCCGGTTCTTGTACTGACTTTTTTGCTTAAGCACCTGGTACCTGGACTGCTTACTGAACTAGAAGGACTTCTCATCTGATTCAGCATAGCCATTACTCTATATGATCCTATGTGTGAAGGGTGGAAGCACTGTTCCATCTTTCCCTTTTACCTCAGGCTCAGCTGCTGTAGACGAATGGCATCAACACAGAGCTTCCTGAATAGCGCTTGAGATGCAAGACATGAAAGCTGGAGCCACATTAGGTAGATGTCAGAAGTAAAGCCTCATTTCTTGAGGCTTATTCAAAGTACCTCATGTAAGAAGAAGTCAAATTGTTATTTGGTGGTAAAGGTCCCTGGAGCCAGGCTGTGCTGCAATTACAGTCACGGCTTCTCCACTTACAGGCCTGAGCCCAACATGTCAGCAGGACCTCTAGGCACCAGAACATATGAGGAGGACCAGGAGCATGAGAAGGAGCCTTTGGATGTCAAAGGGTACAATATGAGCTGAGTAAGTCAGACCCTCTGAGGTGCCTAAGGTATTGGCTCCTGGCTTTGAATGAAGGAACCCTGATATTCTGAAGAGGCTCCACCTGGGAATCAGAAAGCTCCTGCTGTGCCAGTTCAAAGCAAAGATGGTAAAAAAAAAAGTGTTTGGATTTATGCAAAAAGCTCGTCTTCAAATAATCAATGTTTGAAAGAATCAAACATTTCCCTGAATTCCCCTCAGACAGCCACATTCTGGATGAGTAATGAGAAATTAATCATCCTGTCAGAGTAAACGCCGTGAGACCTTTTAGTCGTGCTCGCCCCTTCCTCCGTAATAGATTTTTGTCATTCAATCAGCTAAGTCTCCCTGAAGGCAGCCCCACAGCCCAGTTCCCGCCTTTGATGGCGCCTCTTTTCCAGCTGAGCCCCCTCCCCAGCCCCCTGTCTTGTCAGACATCCATCAGGCATTGCAGGGGCCCAGCCCACCATCCCACCTCACCTCTGCTGCCTGCACCCCACAGCACTGTGCTTTTGCTCTGCGAAGTCATGCTGATCCTGGTCTTCCTGCAGCTCATACCCTGCATCTTCCTGACACAGGCAGCTGAAATTGGTGCATCTGGGGGGAGCTTAGTTGTTTAGCTATATAAATACAAGACTAGCAGAATATTACAAGAACAGGGAATTAACAAAAGAATGTTCTCAAATCATGAATTCATTCACATCAGGCATATTTCTGCTACAGTTGATCTAACAGTCTAATTAAAAATATAAAGAAAAAGGAAGAAGCAATATGTGTTTACTGTCCTTCTGAACGATTTTTCCATGTTTATAAAGAATCATGCCAGATAAAAGAACCCTGAGTTTTTTCAGTTTTTCTGATACAAGATCAGGATGGAGTTTTATCTCCAAGGAACACATCCAATGTTATATCTTTGATGTACTATAGTTTAGTTTGTTTTTGCACAAACAGTAGCTCAGCAGAATGTCAATCTATGCATTATTGTTTCTTCATTTCTCTATATCATGCATGTAATATTCATACACTCACAAACATTTTAATTTGAGTGAATTCTCATCCATATTTCATTATCAGCTTACTGGGAAGTGAATTTTGAAAGACTGCTGAGGGGCACAGACCTTAGTTGCAAAGACGCAGGTAAGTCTGAAAGGTTAACAGGTTAACCCCTGCACCTGTGATGGAGTAACACAGGAGAAAGAAGAGTTAAAAAAGAAAGAACTTTTGAATTCAAAAAATACAATATGGGCAGAGTGCTGCTAGTTGTTAATCTTGGAAGTGTTGATAGGGGGATAGAAGAAATATTTTTTCCCTTCCAATCTTCTGCAAGCTTTCGTATTGCACCCACTTCAGTGGAACACGCACATTGGGAGTGGACTGTTATATTTGTATATAAATTTGTACTTGAAAAGGGCTGCATATGTGAGGTGATCTGTGCTGTGACACAAACTCTGGCATCCATACATATTTCAGAAATGGCCTCACTGGCATCACATTGGCATTTGTCATCATCCTCTTTTTTATCACCATGTCAAGTCAGAAAGATGCAGTTTTAAGAGTTTGGCTCTGCCTTCAAAGCATCAGACAAAGGCTGTTTCTCAGCTGGGTGGACCAAAGATATTTCTGAGCTCCCAGGTGACCAGGTGCATTCTTCAGCTGTGTCACAACCTCTTACCAGATCAGATTTTTGGAGTCTAGACAGTTATCTGTGCATGGGTTCATAAATTAAGAACAAGAGCCACACAGAGCAGCAGTCAGTGAGGACATTGATTTGAATGGCTGAGAGACCAGGACATAGAAGCCTGCCATGAAGCATACCTGTCTTTTCATCTTACTGCAGCCTTTGGGATTCAGCCTTGGTAACGATTCAAGACAGGTTAAATCATGTTTTCAACAAGCTCAAGTCTAATTTGAAATGAAGGTCAAAGGTTTGATCTAAATCTAATATTAAGAAAATAATGGTGTATTGGCTTACTTTGGATTAGTCAAATAGTAGGGCAGTTCCTGTTTCATTCAGAATCAGTTAGAGAGTTGCATAGAGGTTTAATGTATCTTCATCTCTGACCATTCATAAAGTCAGCATTGGTTCAGACTGCTCAGATGAAGTATAAGAATTATTCCATAGAAATGTGTATCTACTGTAATAGTAGATCTTTGGAAATGGCATTTTTTGAAGTCAAGCAAGAGCAAGATAGATGCTGAAGATCCATTTTTTTGAAACAGAAGAAACACAGAGGCGAGGGGGTGGGTGTATCAATAATATGAAAGAAACCTATACATCTCTGTGGTCTGCCTGGAAATTCAATCTTAACACATTTTTTACAAATAATGAATTTAATAAATACTTTCAAATGAAATTTTGAAGGTGACTTTTGCAATGCTAGTGCATAAACTTTGGCTACGTTAGAAGCTGTCACTGAAATTCTAGAAACCAGATTAGAATACTATCTTGCTCCTAATTGCAGTGCAAAACACTGATGGCTATTTATAGGTGCCAGGCTGAAGAAGTTAGGAGCTTCAGATCTCTAAAGAGTAGTGACGGAATGCCACATGGTCTTCATTTTGCCTCTGTCCAAAGTATAAATAGAAAACAGCGTCTGTTCCACTGGAAACCAAAGGCTGCTCTTTTAATATTGGCTGATGTGACATATGCTCCAATATGCTTTGCAGTTTCCCTGCTAAAACATTGCAGCAGTTATTGGTGAAATACTTGTTTTTACAAAGTACTCATTCCGATCATAACTTAAAAAGAGTTTACTCTGTTAAAATATTACAACTGCTTGTGAGATATGGATTTTTTGTTTGTTTGTTTTATATTCTAAAGTGCCAATAAAGAATAACTTACCACTTTATTTACTTACCTTCTCTTCAAGGTGTGATGTCTGAAAACTTGAGGAATTGTACCTATATTGGAAATATTCCCTCAGAGATTGCAGCAGTATAAGCAGTACCTGTCTACTTGCATTTACTTTAATTGTACTAAAGGATGGCTATAGCCAGGTCTTATTACAAAAAAAGAAAAATCAGCAACAACAACAGCAAAAAGCAAACAAAGAAATAAACAACAGTACATTGAAAGGGAATATTTAGTATTATTTTGGAGCTGTTTATTTCATGAGAGGGAGAGGCAAAGCTTCTAGATTTCCTCAGATTTTAGTCCTAGAAAGAACTGAAAGTGAGCAATCTTTCTTGATAGCAGTGCAACATAAAAATGATAATAATGAGTACAAACTTCAGTGGCAATTTTGTTTTCGGTCTTTCTTATTCCCATAAGAAACAACCTCCTTTGTGCACATACCTCTAAATAACAATAATAAATAAATAAATAAATAAATACCTCTACTGATTAATATTCAGCTATGCTAATGGATCAAAGGAGGTGATTGAGATGTGTAGCATTCTGAAAATCATGGAAATGAATTGATATAAGCATTACAAATTTGATTGTATTTTGCTTCCAGTAATTTTTCTTCCTCCATAAAAAGTCCTATTCTTCCAGGTCTTAAGTGGAAATCTGGCAATTCAGTCAATTTATTTTCCTCGCTAATTTGCAAAACTTGCTCTTGCAAACAAAGCTGCTTGGCCCAATGTCGTCAGCAAATTATCTCAAGTACATCTTGAGCAGTTCTGCACATTTCAGCACAAGTTTGCTTTGAGAAGATGACTTACACAGATCAATCTGCAAGAAGAGACTCCTTCTGAGAGCTGCTCTTTAACAGGCACTTATATTTCTTGGAATAGAGACAGACTTTTAGCCAGAGAGAAGTTTCCTTCAAAATGGTGCTAGAGGATTGTTACTGAGAGCAGGAACTGGGGAGGTAATGTACACCTGGGAAATGTTACTACACATCACTGCTCTGGAGTATTTTGAGAAGGATTTGCTTGCTCACTTGAGCAGATCTTTTTTTCCAAGTATTCCAGAGATAATACTGTTTTCAAACACTTTCACAAGTATTTCTCTCTGTTTAGCCATTTTTTCAGCACAGTCACACAGCTACATATAACATTACCAGAGAACACAGCTGATTGTTATTTGTGGTTTTAACATGTTGAAGAGTTAACACAAGAGATTTAAATCATTCTTAAGTGAACTCCAGAATTTTCTTCACTTCTGTAGCAACCAATATGTTTTCAATCCAGAATATTCTGAAATCATGAACAGTATCTGATGCTCGAGGACACATAATTTCATTTTCATGACAGATGGCCGTTTTAGCGGAGGGGTAGCTGAGAGTGGAGAGTGGGCTGTTGTTTTTGTTCTGGTAGTAATGGCCTTGTTTGAGGGGGGAGTTTAGAAAGTTTGGATTTTCATGTAATCGCTTAGCAAAACTGGAGTTGTAAGTAAAGGATATTTATCCAGCATCCACTGGGCATTCAGTTCATCATAGGATCTACTGTGGGCTTCAGAGAAATATAACACATCTGGAAGCACCTGACAGCTGAACTCCCCCTACCTCACCTGAACATGGGTGTTTTTATCAGTCATTGCCATCCTGCCCAAACTGGAAGAACAGACACAATACCTAACATGTATGATTAGTTTGATTTGGTCCACTGCATCTGTTTGGACTTCATATGTTCTTTTCTGCTTTCAGATGGCAAGAAGATTGGATAATACATTGACGGTGTGCTGCCGCTATAGTCAGTGTACCTCAAACTCAGCATGGAGGTTGGGGAGTCCTCCTCTCCAAAAAACTGAGTTAAATACCAAGTAATCAGAAGAGTTTGTCAGCACAGTGGTAGCATATCCAGAGATATCTAAACACTTAATAAACAGATAAATCAAAATTTTGTGTCCTATTGTTATATTCACTAGTAAAACTTAGATGTTATTAGTTTAGTAACTGTTTCTGTGCTTCATTGACTCCTTTTGGAATGCCAGAATAAGCACCCGGAGATCCAAAAAAAGCTGCAGGAGTGGAGCTCATTGGACACTTGATCCTGCCTATTGCCATGGAAGGCTACACAAAGCCAAGGCTTCCCCCTACAGCTCTAGTCCTGTGGGTGCTTAGCATGAGCATAACTGTTTCTGAGAAAGTATAGAAACAGACATTACTGCTCCTCTGCCTTCCTGCTACCACAGACAGCCCAAAAGCCCTCTGTTAAGTAAGGACTTGTCATGCCTTCATTCATCAGTAATGACAAGGAAATCCTGATTGCCGTTAAAGAACCTTTTCTATATTCTCACTGAGCTGTAACAAGCATTTCAACTGTTCATTTGTGTTAACGTTGCAAGATAGGGTGTAACCCAGAGACTAACTAATTAAATGCTCTTTGATTTTGAGTGAAGTGTTTGGTGCAGTTTAGACAACAGAGTCTAATTAGCTCTGGATGTTTAATGGAACTCAAGACCCATGAAAAGCAAAAGGTGCTAAGATGAAGTCAGTGAGAGAGATGCGAAGATAAATGAGAGTAAAATAAAGTAAAACAATCCTTTGCTGTGTTAGAAAAATCATTCCCTCAGAACAATCCTATATTAATTATGGAAAATCAATAAAATCTCAACAACTCAAATGTCCGGCTGCTCAAGGGAATATAATGGAAAGCTATCCAAAACACATGATGCCAGCATGCAGCAGATTAAGGAGTCTCACACTATCTCAGTGCATTTAATTTCTTCCAGGCAGAAAATTTCCCTCAGTATTTTTACAAAGGAATAAATACTCAGTTTGAGTTGCTTTGTGTATTACGATTCACAACGTCTCAGCAGGAAATCAAATGCTTGCTTTAGCAGCACCTTTTTCTGACAGTAAATGCAGCCAACGTACGGTTTTTCTTGCTGAGAAAAACGCGTATCCAACTTTTTACCTGTATGCAGTTAAGTCTCTAAAGTAAAAAAAATAAAAATCTCAGATGGGTCTACAGTGTAGTTTGAAAACAATAAACTCTTATTCAATGCATGTGTCCTCTCTAAGAGGGTATTAAGCTGAATTGTTTGGGAATAACAGAGTCTGGGCTGCCTCCCCAGCTCTGTCAATACTATCTTCTGCTGAAGACCGGGGAGCAAGATACGCCAAAATCAGCACAAAATGCCACAGCAATCCAATTTTTCAGCACCTCAGGTTCCCAGGCACCACAGAGATAGCAGTCATGACCTCTTTATGCAGTGAGAAGTTCATTTTTGTTTTAGTTTTTGTTTTGTTTTGCTTTGGTGGGGGAAGTGTGTTTTCTTTTTCTCTTATTTTAGGACTTTTCCATGTTTGTTTTTTCAATTTATTTCTTCTGATTGGAACTAAAATCAGCAATGAAGTTGGGAGGCTGGCAATACATTGTGTGTTTACACTACCAACACTGGTCCTTGAATAAAAACAATTTTTTTAAAAAAAAGGGCGTAGGATAATTGTAGTACAAACACAGATGCCTTGATCCCACACCAGCAACATGTCTGTAAGTGTGGAATTCAACAATTGCTTTCTAAGAAACAACATTTGTATGGTGATTTGCAGCATCCCTATCTGGTGGCATATCATTCCCCATGGCTTTCCTCTGATTCAAAGCATAGACAGCAGAACGAGGCATACACCGTGCCTGACACCTGTGTGCAGGGAGGCATGCTTGTTGGAAAAGGCCTCAGAAAGGTATGCTCAAGGTTGCTAGGCAGAACTGGCCTCCGTTTCCAGCAGTGAGCTGCTCCAGTTGCTGAGAAACTTGCAGCAGGATTTCAGAGCTGAACCTCACACAAGCTTGTATGAAGACCATGACCCAACCCCAATGGTCATGACTCAGGCCTGAGCTCCAATGTGTCACATCCAGAACCTCTGACATATCAAAGGTCACCATGCCAAAATAAGGGCAACTTTTTTTTCTGCTGCACTGTAGCTGTGCTTTCCTTCATGAGCGTCAGGTAAGCTGCTTCTTTGTATTTGGATTGGCACCTTACGCTGTCACTGTGAAAGCCAACATCAAGCATTTGCTGAGCTGCCTTCTTATATCGCTGTTTGAAGCAAAGCCTGAGTCACAAATGCTGCAAACCAGCGTTTTGAAATCACCAAACACTATGTCCTTTGGCCACTGGTACAGAAATGACTGGCTGCTTCACAGCCCACCACAGGCAATTTTTACAGTCCGATGTCCATGCATGTCATGTCAGGATGTGTATTTACAGATTTATATCTGTGAAAGAGGCAAAAAAAAAGGTTGCTGGGATATTTTTGGAAGATTTTGTCAGTTTTAGAAAGTCAGTTTTGTTTACATCTGCACTTTGTCTACAGGCGTGGAGCCTGGAATTCAGTTCAGCCCACTTCAAAGCCAGGGCATGAACTGCCAGTTAACAGTCTGGACATCTGTAAGGAAATGAAAAGGTTATTAGATCACATATATGACAAATGCTACAAATGAGAAGTTTGGCATGCATAGAGCGTGCTTACATTCGTGTTTCAGTTTGTATCAGGGGTGTTCAGACTGAAGCAACTTCTCTAGCTTATGATTTTAATTAACGTGACAGAGTTTAGAAATTGCTTGGCGGGCAGCACAGCACACCCTTGAAATGAAGGGCTTGTTTCATTCCGGTTGATGCTGAACCAAAACGTAAGCTCCAGAAAGCTTCTTCTGCTTACTGGAGTTCAGCCCAGGGGGCTAGAATAAATCGAGTACTGATTTGGATATGGTCTGCTAGTTGGGTCTGTACCACTGTACCACTGAATGTTTCTCTCTCCAGAGATCTTTCTGGTGGGCAATGCTGTTATCTAATTCAGCTGTAGACACAATGGTTTTTCTCACAAACAATATTTTCACTTTCTCCACTCGTCAGTCTTGGAGTTATTACCATTGCGGTGGAGAGTACTGAATCAGCAGTTACAGCAGCAGGGTTTCATACGGAATGGTACAGCACAAAATGTGGCACCATATGTTCCTGCCCTTCAGCATCTTACAAATATCAATTAATTCTAACAGGCATCAACACGGAAGCAAATGCTAATTAGAGACTTGGAGGAAGGCATGATATTAGCAGTCTAAATATTGGGGATAATTCATGCTATGTTTAGATGTAAACAGAGGAGGACAAACTGAAGGTCATTTCATATTTACATAAAAAAGTGATGATAAAAGTTAGCCCTTTGCCTCCTCTCAGCTTGCTAAGCTAGAGATTGCATGGTCAGAGCTAAATCACAGGAGATTTGGAAAAGAAGCTCATATTCAGTGCAGTGAATCATAAATCAGTGAAGATTCTCATGTTAGAGGCTCATGAGCAAAACACTGAGCTGGAAGGAAGACACCTTCCCTCTCGAGTTTCGTGAATGAAAAAGAGCTTCATAATGTTACTGAAATATAACTAACGTTAACAAAAATAATTTTCTGAAAGTGTGTATTTATGTAATTCCAATTATTTGGGAGAATATACCGTTCTTTGTAAGTACACTAAATTTTGACTCAAATTTACTAGAATCTTACAAGTTATTCATTTGCAACTGTGAAGCTTCTCTGATCACAAGAAGGATCTGATATTAGGCTTAAGTGCCCTTATGTTATGTGGATAAATGGCCAAAAGCACTGCAGAATTTGCTGATTTTCTTAAAGACTCTGAAGTACAGCGACTTGATGACAGGATCTTACTGCCAGCAGGAGAGTGAAGGTTTCAGTTAGGTTTCTGCCTAGGTAAGTCTGCAGTGAAGGTAAACAACATAAGGCGCAAAAACAAAGTGCAGCTTTAGGAGGTTGGGTATGCAAAATCTTTCAAAGATCCCAGACACCCAGCCAGAGAATTAGAATATCAACAGTGACATCCTCTCTAATTTCTACAGTTGATTAAAAGAAAACAAACAAACAAAAAAACCAAACACAGATGTAACTGCAAGATTGTACTTTGAAAGGCAGTAAGAGGAAGAATGCCAAGAGTGCTCATGGAAGTCGTAGGTGACCATATCTTATCAAAATCTCTTGAGAATTTCCATCCTATCAATTGCAACCTGTCAGGCCACTCTTATTAAATACTGAAATATACAATGGCAAACATAATTCATCACCTGTTAACAACAACAACAACAAAAGATAAAAAAAAATACCTACTGAATTTCCAGCTCTATTTGCAGAATTCAGCTGTTTTCTTTTTCTCCAGTGCCAGTGAGGTCTGTAGAGACAACACAAGAGTTTCTCTTGGAGCAGAAAGTCACACCACTGGTGGCACATCCTTGTCCATCAGCTCTCCTTTGTTTCCTGAAGTGGCTTAATACAGGCCTTTAATTTTCTGTTTTTTTTTTCCTGTAGAATCTTTGTTGATGCTAGAGGGGAAATGTTGAAGAGCTAGCTCAAGCTGAGAAGATGAGAAATGCTGAGAACTTTAAGACTGGTTTTCATGAAAGATTAAATAAAAACAACTGGAACAACAAGACTACTGCTAGATCTGCATTTCATCTGCTGTTGACATGGATTAGTGCTGAGAATGAAGAAATTAAATGGATGAAGCTCAGAAATGTAGACAGGACCCTGGAACACTGCTCATGTAATTAGTTCAAATGAAACTTGAGTTAATATCTGGTACTGTGTGTTGTTTTTGAAGTCACAGCTGCTGCTTTATGAGGAGGGAGGTGAAGAAAGAGAGAATTAAGTGTTGTTGTTTGTGCTTAACTTACTGCAATAACACCAGAACTCTGAAATTGAATCCCAGCCCTAAAGCATGGCCCTTTCACTGTCCATCTCTTCATACTATTTCAAAGACTGCGAATGGCACAAGGTCAGCAAATCTCAAAAGATATCCAAAAAGCACTTTGAGACCTTATGAGAGAGAAAACACTGAGGTTTAGGTGCACTGAGTATTCCCAAAGAATGAACCACCTCCCAGTTCTAAAATATTGAAAGCCACATTAGGCATAGCTTCAGGTCCGTTTAGTTGCTAGATAAAAACTGAGGAATATCACCTGAACAGCCACAATAACCAAAACAGATTGCAATTTATGTTAATTTTTGTTGCTGTTGTTGCTGCTGTTGTTGGTCGCTTGGTTATTTTGGGCTTTCTTTGAGCATGCATTTTTTCTTGCTTTTCTCAATCCAGTGGCTTTTTGAAGACATCAGAACTCAAATAATCTAACTGAGACACACACAGCCTTATTATGGCTGTGTCCAGAATGCATTTCACCTTTTTCATGACCTAGCCCAAAAGAAATTCTGAAAACTTCAGGGAAGGTTAAGCAAATGAGGCTCACAGGTAGTTCTGTACATCATATGAAAACAAATCTAGGAGAGAGTAATGCATGCTGACCACACAGTACCAAACAATGCATACTCTTACAGTAACATATTTTTGTATTCTGTGTTTTGTCTTTGGAGGAAGACACTTGAATGAAGGGTGGCTCTTGAATGTTAGACAGCTCTTAAGCAATGAACTCAAAAAAATTATTTGTGAGGATATCCTGCTCTCAGGAAGGTGAAATTCAAGAGAAAGTAAGTGTTTTATATTCTTTTCTTTATGGAAAGACTTATTTATAGTAGAAACTCTAAAATGCTTAATTCCAACTAAGATGAGACTATTGTATTTGTCAAATGTCTGAAATGGAAAGAAATAGCACTAGTGGATTACTTGTCCATCAAAATTCTTAAGGTATTCTTTAGCCTTCAGTCTCATGGGAGAGTTTGTTAGAAAGGAGAGCAATGCCCCTCTGACCTGGCTGACAGCTGGAAATGCAGCAGCAATTTTCCTGTTGAATTCAGAGTGCTGCATGATAAACACTGTTTTAAAGTGAAATCTTGAAATACACATGTGAATTCTTTGCATTAAATTTGGGATTGCTGACCAAAGGAAACATGGTTAGGCCCTGTCAATTTCTTTTTACAGTTCTGTATCTCGCAACAATTCAAAGCAAAAGTTTGATTTATTTCATTTCACAAATGTATTGTAGTTTGTATTTGCCCAACATTTGTATGGTCCAACTGATAACAGAACTGGAATTTGTAATTGTATCCAAACAGTCCTAGCAAGCCTAACAAAGATACGTATGCCAGAGAGGGGGGGATAACCCCACAAAGCACGATTAATAGGGTCCTGTCTGGAACTTGTAGAGTCTTCTTGGCACAAGGACAAGAGAGATGAGGGTGTGACTGGAAGGTGTAAAGTTCTGCAGAGGAAGCTACTGAGATGAGCTGCAGGCAGAAGGAGGAGGAGGATGGGTATGGCAGCAACAAACCACTGGTCCTGTGGAGTCAATGGTCCTTAGCAGCACCTGGGGCACTGGGGCAAGCTGGGACAGCAGTGGTGGGGACAGGCACTGGCAGAAGACAATGTGTGTGTGGACAGGCAAGGAGAAAATACAGTGCATACAAATCAAACCTATTTTGTCTTAAGTGGCCTAGATTTTCGCAATCCAAAACAGAAACTCCATCTGCTCTGATTTATTTGCGATGTTGCAGGCTAGCATAAAAATGCATAAATCTTTTATGCATAAAACATAAAGGATTAGCATACATTAACATCTGAACTTCAACATTCCTTCATAGCTGTCTGTATTTCTGTTCTAGATTTGAAAGAAAGAAAGAAAAAAAGAAAAAAAAACCCACACCAACACTCTTTGTTTTAAGCCAAATTGTATTCCCTGAAAGGATTTCTTTCAGAATAAGTCTTGCTGACTCATCTGCCCCAAATCTCTGTGGCCTGAAGTAGATTAACTTTCCATTATGACATTAACTGCCATTATGTCCGCATTTACTAAATTTCCTAGAAACTTTTAAGTGCAGAGAAAAAAAGAAATGGTAACTAGGAAACTTTCTACCTCTGATCCCGGATTAACAGATTTTGGGGGGAATTTAATGGAAAATGGACAGCAGGCTGAGCTTGTCTATCAACACGGGGTTTTATTTCCTTGGCCTTTCATTTGTTACAAACTTCGTTACACATTAGTTGCCATTAATTTAGACATTCACAAATGGTTGCACACTTCTAATAGTTGAATGAACAATTGTCAGTGATACTGAGAGCACACAAGCTAGAGTACAGTAGCCAGGATATGACAACATACACTGGTAACAACTGTTCGTCAGTGGGCTGCCAACAAACCCTTCATCCTGATGCAGCAGACACTCCGCTGGTATGTGTGATGAGAGCGGCAGTGCGTGAGGTGGACTGGAACCAGAACGGCTGCCTCTGTTTTGCAGCAATCACAAGTAGAGTAGCAGACTGAAAACATTATGAGACATAATGATCGTAACACAGCTTTGATGAACAGCTCTAAGAAAAAGAATTCTCCTCAGACAACTAACACATTCAATTCTCGGATTGCTGCTCACAAATACTAAGTGCAAAGCAGCTGTAACAAGAGCTCACCCACTGCCATTGTCCTGGATAAACTGAAGAAAACTTTTTTTCAGTGCTGGCCCTACCAGGGCTGTATAGTCTAGCACTGAGTACAGCATCTATACCACTATACCACAAAGGTCTGGCTCCAAACCACAAGGAGAATTCCAATAAAAACATAAAATGCCTGCACAGTCATTTTCTTGAGGTCACAAACAATCACTTTGCTTGACGTGAAGACTTAATGCAGAGCCTCAAATCCTGGGAAAGGGAAAAATGTAGGTTACATAAAGTTATTGCTGTAATTGGCCTCTGAAAACAGATCCCGATTCTGCTTTTGCTTTTCAGTAATGATCTTTGATTGAGTTATTGCTATGGTTTTAGTTTCTTTGCAGTAACTATGCCATGGTAGAGGAAAACAAGCACTGGGCAGCATGGGCTGTGCTGTCCTTGGCTGGTGGAGAAGGAAAGGGGCCAAGCTGGTGGTTGCCCTGCCATTCCTTCCCTGCCCCCTGCCCATCCCCTCCTCTCCCAGAGAGGGAGATAGAACAGCCGTGATAACATTTCACTTCTAGGATTTAATGAGCTCATAGCTCCACAGACAGGAGTCTTCACTGTAGGTAGACACTCAAGCATGGTGACAGGCAGCCAAAAGTTGTGCTCAAAAACCCTGGCTCCCACTAATTTCAAAGAGCATCAAGCAGCCATATATTTGAGGACCTTGTCCAAATTGTATTGTGAAATAGACCGCAGCTTAAGATGGAGCCAAACCCTAGGACTGTGATGTTTTAAGCAGTGACTCTTTTAGTATACCAAAAAAGAATTGCTAATAACTGATTACTTTATAGTTATAATGAATCTACACCCCTTTTGTCTTATACTAGATAAAAAAAAAACCCTCTGCCATAAAGCACAAAGTAATGAAAATGCAGCTGGGGTTGCAAAGGGACATCCTGAAATGAAGCTGCAAGCTTCTAGAGGCAGAAGGGAGAGCAAGGAGCTGCAGCTCAATTATAATGCCTGGGTAGGCTGAAGTGGAGATGAGACACGATATGAATTCCGCTGGGCTCCAGCTGTCACAGGGGACAAAATGTGATTTGTTAACGTCTGCAGGATCTGCTGTGGGAGAAACGTGTCCGTGAGCTCATACAGAAAGCCAGCAGAACTCCTGTCTCAGCAAAATCACTTGAGAATAGGGCTTATCATAAGCTGCTGATGTTATACGCTATCGTACCAAGGCTCTAAAAGTCGTTAATTTCTTCATGAGAACAACTGCAGCAGATGTACCTGATGGCTGGACAGCCTCGCTACGTGGGGGGAAAGAAATCGTGTGCCTCTTTGTCAGGAACGCAGAAGTAATTATTTGCACTTGTTCATTCTGGAGGAGAGAAATTGGTTGTGAAATAATGAAACTACGCATTTTAAATACTTGATCTTCTGCTGTCAGAAAAATGCTATTGCAGAAGCAGTTTCCAGTAGCTGAGATTTGTGAAAGATGTTCAAGTCCTTTGTGGAAAAGTCCTTGGATTTAAGCATCTCATCTTTTTCTTTAGTGAAAGAATAAGTAAGAATGTTGCCTATTTAGGTGAATCTATATGCTTAGTAAAAACTTTATAGGTTTTTCAACTGGCTATTAGATTCAGAATGAACCCATTTAGGAATTGTTATTCTTCCCTTATCCTTGGCTGAAACGCTGGATTTTGTTAATGCACGTGGCTGTTTAATGGGGCCACCACAACACTGAAAGAATAATTGTCAGAAACAGGGTAAATTGTTTTCTTTGTGGTTTATTGTCACCATTACTGTTCAGAGAAGTATATCAAACAAAGTTACCTAAATTGCCTTTGAGAATCTCATTGCAATGTGATGGATTCCTACAATTTAGCTGGCAGAACAGATTGCCTCTTGCTTCTAACACACTGCTGTGCTTCCTCCCCCCACCACTCAACTCCAAATACTTTGGTTTTAATAAAAAGTTACAGCTGGGCTGCTTTGCCTTCATTATGGACTAGAAATGAGCATGTCAAGTAGACTTGAAGCGATTTCTTTTTTTTTTTTCCAATAATTTTCCAGATCAAGAATAATGATTATGCAGGTTATAATTGCAATTTCTAAAAATGCTTTATAGAAACCCTTCAGAAGGGTTAAAATCGAAGGAAAATACAGGTACATAAACAAAGTATACAAGTTAATTAAGTCCTGCAGTAAAAACTCAAAGAATATTCCCTCTGGAATGCAGTCATATAAAAATGACGTCTGATTTCCCATTGAAAAACTTCTTACAATATCCAGTCACATCCGCTCTCATTTGACTTAAACAACTTTTATTGCCTTTTCCCCTTGAGATACACCACATACCAATGCCATTTAAAAGTCTCCTTTCAGAGAGAGCAGAACCACATCCCATGACTGGAAAGGGATGTCTTCAGCAATCCTACCAGACCTGCACAGCCCTGCTCTCCCCACAGCCAGACACACGCGCTGCACAGATGGGCTTCCTCTGCATTCATTCCGCTGTTGTACAACATGTAATTTACTGTAGGTATCCAGAGAGTTAAGCTGACAGGCAGCTGTGTGGAAGGGTGATTTTTCTCCCCTGACAACACTGGGTGGAGCCAAGCACAGAAAAAAGCATGGTACCATGAGATATTTTTGCTGAATATGATGCCTTCAGTTAAGTATCTTCCAGACTCTTTTGGCTTTAAATCTGAATTTACCAAACATAGCAGGGACATGACATTGACCCTTCACCTGACAGTAATACATTTTTTTTTATCTTTTAATAACATACAGTATTGCAGTTTTGTGATTTCAGGAAGCTCTTTGAGTAAACAAATCATATTCATTGCCTAGAGGCTAGCGTGGCTTCTTAGAGTCTACACAGATTACAGATAAGCTAAAAAATAGGGTGGGAAAAGTTCTTAACCAGCTAACAGCAGCAGTGAAGGGTACAAACGCACGCTGGATGGTACTAAGATTTAGAATTGTTGTTTGTTTTTTTTAAGGTTCAGTTGTTTACAGAATTTCTAGAACTGATTTCTTGACACCATTTGATCTAAACAGGGAAGGGTCACGTCACATGCAAAGCAATCCCCTACAAATTCTAGTTGCTTCTCTGTCCAACAAGAGGAGATGCACAGACCCAGCAGTGCTACCTCTCCTCATCCTGCAGCACACATGCTGTGGCTGGGACGGCTTTTGGTCTGGGCTGATTCTATGCTGCCGTGGGCAATCAGAACGAAAATTAGCCTTTTTCAGTTGAATTAATTGTCTCTATTTATTCTGCCTCCAATTCAGTTTTTAGTTATTATTTATAGGCTATTTAAGAAAGATTGCATCTCTTCTGCAAAACCACTGTCTTCAGCAAAACCGCTGTCAGAAATAAGAGCAGTTGTACAAAAACCTGAAATAATGCAGCATTTCTCATTTCAGTTGGATGTGCCTTCCATACATAGTTTTTGGCTTGAAAAGAAAGCCATTATATTCAGATAATAGCTTTCCCAGCCAAAAGCATGCACTCATATGGAAAAGATTGACTGTTAAACTCTAGCAAAATCTGTAATCTACACACAATGACATTTTATAATAGAAGCCTACTATAAGGCACTTGGTTTTTATTTTTAAAAACTCCTGAGAAAACACCGTGTTGAGGTGACTGAAAACAGCCCAGGAGCCCAAAGGCTGTGCTTCTGACAAGAGCAGATTTGTTCAGTGCTTGAAGAGGTTGGGAAGAATGTGTCAGAGTTGTGGCGATGTAGAAAACATTGTCAGCTATCAAATCCTAATGTAGAGGAGCCAGTAATCTCATTTTGTGCGATCCTTACTATTGATCATCCATAATAACTGCTAAATAATCCGGGGCTCCATTCTTTAAAGTCCAGCTTAGGTAAAAAGCCACACTGCTGCCTTAATGATACACCTTGATGACTATTTTCCCCTTTGCTACAACTCTCAACCCCTCACTTGAGTAGCCCATGTAAAGCATCCTCTAATAAACATGAATTTCCCCACAAACACAAGTTAGCAATGAGCAGGATTATACAGTGCACAGCATTCCCAAGGGTTGGGTTCACCCAGGTTTTGAAGGACCCAAACGATGGTGCGGCTCCTCCTGATCCTGGGGATTTTCTCAAAGCCCAAGAGGTGAGAGGCTGTGAGCAGCTCTACCAAGATTGCCCTTTTATTGTGCACTGTTGCTAAGTTTAAAAGGAAAACTAACAGTGTGAGCTGGAATGGTCAGAGAAAACAAGTTGCTTCTCAGGGCTCTGCAGTGATGCTCATGTTTGCAAAACTTCAGGCCCCGGCAAGCAAAGTCAAGTTTTGCTCTACTGTCAGAGCACCAGCTCTCCCCACAGAGACCTCTTCCCATTGCCCTTGGCCAGTGCAGCCATCCCTTCCCCATGTCCTCTTGCTGCCTGTCACAATGCAGGTGCCACCCCAGTCTGGTTGCCTGCTCCCCTTCCTCCCCTGCACCCGAGGATCTTAATAAGCCAGCCGTGACTTGTCAGCCCTCCCCATGGCCCATCCTCAGGCCTCCCAACCTCCTCTCCCCTCTTCTTTCCTCTTGACACCATCTCTGTACAAAGGCCCACCTGTATCCCTTGGAGGAAGGCAGAAGTGTTGGTCTGGATGTGATGGAGGAGGCAGCAATGCCAGACTCTTCGCTCTGTCTCCTTGTGCATCACAGTTCTTGAGGACCTTTTTGGAAATCTGCTGCATTGTGCTGGTGTCCTCCTCCTGTGCTGTCCTCCCTTCCTTTGTTTTGCTCTTCTCAGCAGCAAGCATGAGCTGCTTGTCTCCATATTTATTGCCTGTGCAGCACCCTGTGCCCCGGCAGAGCTATAGCAGCATGCCGGATCTCATGTTGCTGCATTGCTATGCCAAACACTGTCAATTCTGCTTGGATTTTTCTTTTTTTTCTTCCAACCAGTGCTGCTTCTCTTTTTCCATGCTGTTGTTTAGGTTAAGAAGCAGCTCCCTGTAAATATGTGAATACCGGAACCGCCACACTTTGTCTCCTTTTAAGTGCATTTTTACAAGACTTCTTTTGCCCCAAAGCTACAAGGAATCAACGAGTTCTCTGCCAAGTGGCTCAGCCAAACCTCATCCCCTTGTTCTACCTAATCTGAGCCACAGCAGTTGTACTTTTGCCATGCTGAAGCCAACGTGGTCAGGCTCAGAACATTTTTTCCCCACTTTTTTAAACCACCTGTAGCAACTAGAAGGGAACAGACTGTGACTAAGAATCGTAGAAATATACCAATACATACAGCTTATGATGTGACCCAACCTTATAGTTTCTAACATGAAGTTAAAGAAATTCCTTCCTACAGGTATCGTAGAAATTTGGGGTCATTTCTTGCCATCAGCTACACATAGAATTATGGCAGACAACCATTATTTGTGACAGCTTTGCTGTTCCCCCATGTCAGGTCACAAGGAGCGGGGTTATCAGGCTTGAAATTGGCTTTCCACAATATGGTACATGGCTGAGCGCTTATTTTTTGGAAGTCTACACATATTTTGCTTGATCTGTACCACAGATGGTATGCATGTGCACGTCTAAAGATGGTAAATACAAATGAAGAGAAGCTTCACGTGCAGTTGAGCTCAATGGACTATGCACTCCTTGGTCTCAGAAAACCAAAAAGCGCTGTAGCTGGTAGACGGCATGCTGACACTCAGACAACATCAGCTCAGAAAGTGCCTTTTATGATAGACTTGAAAGTACCCCAGCGAATCAGGAAGTAGCAGCTTGAGATTGCTTTCTGTTCACACCCATAGATAAGACTGCATTCCGCATTATTCTTCCCAAGAGCCTCTTGCACCACAAATAACAGCTGTATAAAATTCCTCATTATATCTACTTAATTAGGAAGAAGCATTGGTATCCTTATCAAAACAATATGCAGCCTGACCCTTTGGTTGCAAACCACCCTTCACCAAACCAGGAACTCTGCTCACACTGATGAGAGCAGGAAGATGCAGGAATGCTCTCGCCTGCTCAAAAGCAGAATGCATTTCTTCCCTCTTACCTGCTGACAGTGGATTTGCTATAGCCCTCCATCGCCCCCCTTTGAGCAGTTTACAGCTGCAAGTGAGTGTTGAAAGCTGAAGGTCTCAGCCAGCCAGAGCATGCAGCTCCCCACCTCCCAGCAAAGAGGTAGGGAGACTCAGTCCAGCCTTCTATGGAGAAACGCAAAGAACTCTGCTGCTACGAGTTACATATGCAAGCCTTCAGCAAGCCAATGCTAAGGGAACATTAACTGCCTACTGTGAAAAGCAGCCAGCAAAATGGAATTCTGCTCTGGTGCATTGCAAGCTACATCTGAACTTGCCCCTCAGCAGTGGACCCTCAGTTACCCATTGCCACGTTGACATAGGAATTCCCAGCCTCCTCCCATTCATGTCCCATGCAGAGTCATCTAATAAAGAATCTGCATCTGCAATGCATCCAGAGCGGCACAGCTCAATACTAATGGGCATATCCTCACGTGTCAGCAGGGCCTAGACACATTTCATTTAAAGTAAGTTGTTAGCAGAACTGTGATAACACAGGTGAGAAGGACGAAGTTTTATGTGGCATTCATCAAATCCTGGCTTCCTTTACATCAAAGTGAATTTTACTTTGCAGCCTTAGCTGGCCAATGCCCTCCCTGCTGTTGTCACTCCATTGATACCATGTGCAGTCACACAGTTTCAGGAGGAAGTTACTTTTGCCGTGGTGCAGATGAAGGCAGAAGATTACTACAGTTACATCTGTGTAACTGGACTGCTGCTAAAACAGATATACATATATTTCAATCCTATTTACAACTCCATGTCCTACACAGTTTAGGGTTCAGGCACTAGAAGGGAAGAAAACAAAGGAGGTAAAGGTCTGGGACCAGTAAACTTTTCATACAGATGAAATTTTGTGTCTTGACTACATTAATTCACACAAAACCCACCAGCACTGAAATATTTTACTACCTGAAGAGACGCCATGAGATTACAAGAATTTCACCGAGGTGCAGCAATCACCTCAGAACACATCTCAGAATTAATGTCTCAGTCTCCCTTCAGATTCAGCATAATTCAGGGCACGATTACAAAGTTCCTCCCCAAAACAGCAGACAAAATTTAATGGATTGCAAGCTGTCCTTGCAAGATGTTCCCACTCATAAGGGATATCAAAACCGCAAGCAAAATTAAGACTTTTGACAAGTCCAGAGTTACTGCATGCTCCAGACAGCTAAAGGGAAAAAGAAAAAGATTAAGTTAGACTCATTTCAGGAGAGATTTGAATAGTTTATTTTTGCCCAATCAGAGCCCTTCAGCATAATGACACATTCATATACACATATATGAACATCTTTTTCTGAAACATTAATGTATAATACATTTTAAATTTAAAATACCAGCTGCACAGGTATTTTTATTTACAAAAATATTCCATACTTAATTTTTTTTTTTAACTTTGTTATGATGACATAGTTCAGTTCAAGTACATGTAAGTAAAATAACTCTATGCAATCTAACATAGTTGTGTTTGTAACAGTACAGTTTGCAGTTCATATGAAACTATATTTGTAGACAGATGGATTTGCAACCCTACCTAAAAATGCATATTCCAGTAATCACCCTCAGAAGAGCTAGTGGGGCTCAGCAAGATTCAAATGAAAATAAGTTGCAATGAACAAAGAAAAAACATACATGTACACATTAAGATATACATAAACGAGAACTGCTACACTTCAAGCATGCTTACCCACAGGTGGGCAATGTCAGAAAAATTTACTGATTCTTCCCTCCTCCCTCTCCCCCCCGTGATGCTGGTACAATGAAGCGGTAGCATAACTAGAAAGCAGCATGTTTTCCTAGTTCTAACCACTACAGATAGCAGAGCTCAGGTCTAAAATAACGTAGTACTGCTTATTTACAGTTCTTTTTTTTTTTTTTTAAAAGGGAATATTTAAAACATGTTCCCACCCCACGCCCTTTGCATCACCTATTAACTGAATGGTAGTGGTAATCCACATACAACTCCTTACGTATTTTCAACTGAAACAGTTTAACTTCTGGTTATTTTTTGCCTGGTAATATGTAACTTAGGTACTAATGAAAACAAAAGCAAGTGTCAAAAAAACCTATGTCTGTATGACTTAAACATTCCTAGGCGTGTTACATAAAAAACCAAAAGGATTGCTGATTGACACCTTTCTTTTGACTGCTGTATGTTTCCGTCTCCTTTCTTCTTTACTAACACCAACATCTTTCAGCCTAAATCTTAGAGAGTGTAGAAGAACACAGAAGCACATTACACCCATTGGCTTGGAACAGCAATAAAACAGATTATAGATAGCACATCTTTATAACACGCATAAGAAAGAGAAACTGGCCCAGCTTAAATTAGCTTCTCAATGAAAACTCAAATAAGACCAGTGCACTTGATTCACCTACCCCATACATTTTGTTTTACTCCCTCTCCTCCAAATATCATCCCTTTTGTCTACAAAGTACGCAAAAACCTCATGGTAGCAGCGCAGCCATCAACATCTGCCCGGAAAGACTTCAATAAGTTATGCAAGAAATCAGCTAGTATGAAGAAGAATCCCACTGACAAATTACCCTGTAAACTTGCAGAGGTTGGCAAGTCCTTGCGCATCTTTCCCACCACACACCCCTCTTTGGAGTATGTGGAACTGTGATGAGAAAGGGGAAAGGGGCACTTCAGTCACAGGCTATAGGTTTTTCGACACACATTTGGAATACAGAAAAAATGATTTACATGTAAAGAGCTGATGTATAAAAGAAGAACTTGTAGATTAGTCAGATGAAATCTGCACTGGACAAACCTCACATAGATTTTTGGAAACTTTAAGAGTCCAAAGGATATAGCTGAAAATTCTTGCATATAATCATTTAAAATCAAAAAGAAAAGTCATGGAAAGTTGGACAGCCACAGACTGCAGCTGGTGAGAGAAAAATGATGCTCCATTGGTTTTCTGAATGCACTACCTTCCCCCTTTGTACTTAGGGAAATTTTAAAGAATGTTCGAAATGGGAAATAAAAATAAGTATGATCATTTTCTGCAAAGCAAAATGGGCTATTTGTTTTCATTGCTTAGTAATTGTATCATCTCGATATGAGATATGAATGTATTCATAAGCTTAAAACAACTTCTTCTATGGATAATATACACACTTTAAGTACTTTGACTTAAAAATTGAACATAAGTCTTTTTAAAATTAAAGGTAGAAGTGTACATATAAAAATTATTTAAAACTAAAAGTATATTCTTAAGCAGTATGTATAAATATAACAGATTTTTATTGTATTATCTAGTAACAAATCTGAAAGTGTTGCAGTAATTTATAAACTCAATGCTGACACAGGATAAGTGCTTTTCATTAGATTCTATGTTGTATATACTTGTATATACATATTTTGCTAAGAAAACACACATTCTAAATCATAGTCACATAATTAGCAAATGTGCCCAAAAGTAATCTGCTCTAAACTCTTCACTGAATGTGTGCACTTATATACAAATAATGAACCTGAATTGCACAAATGTAGAAACAAAATTAAGGAATAAAATACCATGACTGAATTAAAGTGCAGGAAAAATTCAAGTTTAAACATTCAGGTAAGATCAGTGCTATTAATTAAGCAAAAACAAAATTAAAAGAAAATAAAAAAAAAAGGAAAAGAGTAAAGGAAAATGAAAAGGAAAAAGGAGATGAAACTTGCTTCCAAAATCCTCCTTTGGATGTAGCTTTCTAACATCACCTGTCATGTAAATACCACCTCAGGCAAAAATCTTTGTATACAGACAGACAAAGAGCACAACTATATATTACTACATTTGAAGAACAGATCACTGGAGATGCCTGTGGTGTAACACTTTCAGACTTATTTGGAATACACGCATATTTACACATATCAACATTCAGAAGTTACAATTTGGCAGGACTAAGGTGAAGAAAAGCTTCTTCAGTTTACAGTTCCTAATGAGACACACTACATATAAACAGATAGGTAGCAGCAGTTTCTTACACTTCCATCAAAAAAAATAAAAAAGTAATAGCTCAATTGCATCTTGTAATTTTCCAGACACTCTAAAAAAGTTTCACACAACTAAAATGCTAGCAAACAAAATCAGGGGTGCTTCCCCCCAAAAGGATTTTAATGTACTTTGCTGTACAGAAGGTGCACCACCAAGAGCAGAATAAGATACGTCTATGATCAACTTCCTTCCACAGAGAAGGAAAAAGAAACATTTTACACTGAGATTGTACGTAGCCCCTGTTATTGACCAAGAACCATTTTTGTATTCATCTCACGATCTATCCTTTCTTTAGCTTTCGTTTTCCTAGAAACACGTGCAACAAAAGATTCAAGCACGATAGATTCTGTAATACCAAACAAACCTCTACTCTCCCCTGGCACATGGTCTCTCACTGCCTCATTTTTTGCTTGCTGGTGGTCAACAAATGTATCTCAATGGGAAAGTTCAGTATGCTTTTCTTCCAAGCCAAGGCCATCTTCCTTTGAAATTATAAGACAGTTTTCTGTGTATTTATGCCATCTCCCATTCCCCCCAGAGACTAACCAGGCTAATTTTTCAGGACGTTCTGAAATACGGTTTGTATTTCACCAAGTATTATTTCACCAATTTCAATAATAATCGGTCATTCCAATTTATGAATGTGAGAAAAGGAAGGATGCAAAATATCAGGTAGGGTAGGGTTCTTTTTTGTAAATTGTATGACCATAATTTACCTGGACTTTAAACAAAATCGTACTGTTTTAAATATGCATTAGTTGGACATAAAATAGGCAGAGGCAAAAAGTACACGTAGAAAGCAGAGTTAAGTAACCAGAGCTAACATTGCCTCAATAGATATGGTAGAGAGATGTCAAGAAATCATAATGCTGCACATTCAGATGGTGATGTTCAAATACATTAAGGTCCTTGAACAGCTCACATGGTATTGTATGCCCTCATACTGACAACAAAAATTCACTTATTGTTACCAAATGCCACAACAGATCCTCATCTATTGTGTGGCAACCCTCCCCACAGCAGGAGTGGTGATCTTTAAGGTCCCTTCCAACTCAAGCTATTCAATGACTGAGAAAATCATAATATTTATCAATTTGTGCTACAAAACCCAAAGTGCATTTGCTGGGATGAGTGACAAATTTTAAAAATGAATTAAGAACCATTATTAGCTTTACTATTTGGCATCTTTTTAATGTGCATTGTAAGGATCACATATCTACATACCTGAAAAATAACTTTAAAATACAAATTATAGCCTGTGTTTGGCTTGAGTAACATTTGGAATGAGTGTGAAAAAAAACACACATATAATGTGGTACTTGGACAAGCAGGCTCAAATGATTTCAGACCATATTGCAAGAAATGGCCTACAGAATGACCTACCAGCTTCTAAGCATTCCCTCTTGTAAAATAAAAACAGTTAGTAACTACTCCTGCCTTTCTGAGGAAAACGGAGGCCAAATTCATTTTTGAAATGCAAACATTTATTTTAAAAGACCTCTGGTCAACCCCACTGTTGCAGCTTCAGTGCAGCACCCATTAACATGTTCACTCAGCTAAATTATTTACCTCACCCAACTCAATGATTATTTCACCAATTTTTGAAGTTTTAGTGGACACATTATTTCCCACATAACTGAAAACACCGCTTTAGAGACTAAACCCAAACTTCAGGCAAGCTGCCTTTAGCACGTGGTGGGGCTGAGATAGGTACTTGTAAAATAGCTCTACAAGCAGGATTTAGAAATCAGCTGAATAATATCCTGACAATTATTGAATAGTAGATGCTTGCCTTTATTCATGCATCAGCACCTCCACGGTGTGTAAAAATGATTGAAAACCTGAGTACAAGATTATCTGATTTAATAGTAAAGGATTAAAGGGGCATCCAGAACTTAAGTTTTAAGCAAAACTATCCCAGCTATTTTAATTAATGGCTGTAAAGATACATTCTGTTAAAGTTCTATAAAAATTCACAGCATGAATAGAACCCACAGCCAATTCTAAACATTACACGAACTGAACCAATAACTATTTTTGGCAAAAAGTAATATGAAACCAAACTAAAGTTGAAGTATTCTTACCACAATGAATATGTTACCACATTTCACACTGCACATCCATAACACAAATGAAAATTCCCAGCATGACACATTCCAGTCATATTCACTTGACTTCTTTTAATGCAAAAACTGTGTATTCTCTTGGTTTGCACTTCACAGAATATGATGTGAATACAAGAATACCAGATTGGGGTCCAAGAAAAGACTGCACAGGTCAACTATGTATACAATTTTCAACATGAAATCTTCCAAGCTTCCAGCTTTTCTGATGAAAGAAATGACAGCAAGCTTCCGCTCTTCTTCAACAATAATGGTAAATATAGTGAGTCCTAGAGAGGGTAAGCCTAAGTCAGCTACTGTCCAGCAAGACAAACAACTTTATTCCAGCTTTTGGACCCCTGATTTATTGCCTCTCCTCACAGGGAGGGTATAACACTGGCAGCAAGTACAACAGCACAAAAACTTTTGGCATGAGATATTAACACAGGATTGACCCTGAATTGCCCCTGCCCATCACACCACATTCTTCCTTTATGTCTTTTCCACATATTCCAATTACCTGCTCTGTATTCCAACTCTCAGCTATCCAACAGCGAAGAAACACTCAGCTTTTCTATCTTTGTGTGTGTTTCTCTTATATATAAAGCTCCTCAGTTAAAGCCATGGCTGAGGTAAAACAGTGTGTGATTTGTGCTAGAAACAACATTATCCAATGTTGAATACTCCTTTAAATTTCAATGTTCCTGTCAAAATTAATGAAAACCAAGATTTTTTCATCAGGACAAAATTAAACGATGTAATCAATGAGCATCATCAGAACTGGTACCACTTCTTGTCTTTGTACTTCAACATCATCTAAAAAAAAAACAAACCACAACAAACAGTTTCTAATTAATGTCTCTGTTATGCACCAAAAAGTACGATACAAATAAACTGTACATTTATGAAGCCTCATTACTGACCAGTGAGTGATTGGCACAATAAATTTTCTAAGGTTGACATTTCTGCTGATCTTCTGGTCTCTGACAGAAAAACAATTTTGAGAGAACAGGAGGGTTGCGCAGGAGTTTGGGGCATGGAAAGAGATCTGCATGAACACTTAAGAAAATAGCTATCCTTTTTATTAACTGAGGGAAAAACAAGCTTGGATTCATGGAATCTGCATATAACTGGATCTTTCTTAGGTACCACGGGAATCCCACAGAGAGCATTACTAATTACGTAAGGCCTGGAGCACAGGCCTTATGAGGAGTGGTTGAAGGAACTGGGATTGTTCAGTCTGGAGAAGAGGAGGCTCAGGGGAGACCTTATTGCTCTCTATAATAACTTGTAGTGAGCTGAGGGTTGGCCTCTTCTCTCGTGTAACTGGTGATAGGATTAGAGGGAATGGCTTCAAGCTGCACCAGGGGAGATTCAGGCTGGATGTTAGGAAATACTACTTCTCTGAAAGACTGTTCAGGCACTGGAATGGGCTGCCCAGAGAGGTGGTGGAATCAATGACCCTGGAGAGGTGTTCAAGGAATGTTTGGATGTTGAAGGTTTAGAGAGAACTATTGGTGATAGGTGGATGGTTGGATTGGATGATCTTGTAGGTCTCTTCCAACCTTGGTGTTTCTGTGATTCTGTGATTATCTAATTCAGTGACAAATTCATTCAGTAATGGGAAACAAGCAGCCCTTTTGGAAGTCTACACACTACTCAAACAGATGGCCTACTCCAGACCACTGTGCCAAAAGACAAAGCTGCTTACCTTAATATTTATTAGGAGAAACAACTGCTAAATAAAAAATGACCATGTATTCCTTTTAGACTTCTTTAAAACGCCTTTAAAGCAGAAGTCAGTTACTTGTAAAGCTTATAATAGTCAATCAATGTAATACTCTCAGTTTAACATGCAGTGAAATTACCTCATGAGCATGTTTAGAGAAAGAATCAGCACTATACAGCATAGCTGCGGTTTTTTCTTCCAGTTCTCCTAGCTTCTGTCCTCTTTCATCCAGTGCCAACCGGGCTCGTGCTAATTCCCCAACTACACCAGATGCTGCTCCTTTGACACCTTCAATACCTCCAGGACCTGGAATATGCTGGGCAAGACTTCTTGATGCCTTCCCAGACGCTGATTCTCCAACTGGAGGCATTTTCAAGGCAGAAAAAGAGAGAAGTAAGGTTTCTTATCATTATTACATAAACATTAATGTAACTGATTTATAAAAAAGCTGGTTTTTTTCATGTACCTCATCATAAACATGTATATGAGCAATATTCACTACTCCGTTCAATCAAATTGAGATTTTAAAGCATATTTCAGAGCTTCCAGGCATGTTATACAATTTTAACCTTGTCAAAACTCAAGTGTGAAAGTAAAATGCTCACAACAGCGGTGGCATCACTGTAATTAACAGAATTATATCGGCAAAACAGTTTTTAAACAACATAGCTTGCTTCACAGGGAGGTGTTATGAATTCAGCAAAACAGGAGAACTTTGCTTATACAAGCTGTGGTCTATTCTCTAAAGGCTTTGCTGATATAGTCAGAGAGTATGATTCTATCAGCGTAAGTTTCCTTTGGTGGAAGCTCAGTTTTAGATTCAGACGTGGAACAATCACCTATTATGGCTCCCATTACATAACAGACCATGTTATTAAAAAGAAAATAACATACATAAGGAAAAGATCAGTTCATCTAAAAATAAACACATAATTTGTAAACTGAACAGCTATCACTCTAGTGACTGTACTGACTATATCTCCTTTGCTCTTAATGGGACATCAGCCACCTTGTTCAGTCTAGACCTTTAATGGAGGTATCAATCTCTCTCAAGCTGAAATGTATACTCTACAGAAATCTGAGGAGGCCCCAAATGGTCTTTTTGGGTGCTAAAGTAAAATAAGCAGATGATTTATTTTGTAGCTCTGATTTTTAAACAGTGCAATTATAGTTAACTTCTTTTTTTCCACCTCTAACAATGAATGTTTAACAAATCTTATTGCAGAATTTCAGGTTTTCGATTTCATGCTTCTAAAAAGAAAAAAATTCTTTTCAACTAACACTATAAACATTTTTTTTCTTGAGAAGCACATCTGAAGTCATTTCACTTATTACAGGCAGATTCTGCCATGATCCTAATGTTAAGTACTAACACTTCAAAGACATTTTCAGATGTCCCAGTTGTCACTGAACTCATTTTCAGGTCACAATTCATCCAACTTTCCTCCCTGTTCAGTATTTTCCTTCTGACAATTCAAAACAGTTTTCTATTGTAAACCACAAAGCCTAAGATGATTATAAAACCCATTTGTGATATCCTTAAAAATAGGTCAGAAGAGTCAATGCAGTATGGTGAAAACTCACAGTGATGGCAAAAGATAATCTTTCAAGTGTGGTTTTCTTTTGCTGTGAATGGGCAGTTTTTTCCTGGCCCAGTTACACTAGTTAGATGTGTAACTTCTACATGCAGGTTTCTCTAATCGAATAACTTGATCAACCTTTCAAAGCATTACATGTTTACAATTGCAAATGTAATATTTAAATTGGAAAATGTCTCTAACTATTTGATATATGCAGGCATATTCAAAATATAAAGGCATTAGAAATAAAGATTAATTATTGGTTATTTTCATCTGACAAAGAAAAAAAAAGAAGAGATTGTGAGGAATCTTTTTTTGTTTTATAACAGTATTTCATGCTGAGAAGGGAACAGTTCTCTAAAACAATAGAAGTTACATTACCTAATGTTTAATCTGATAAATACATGACTAAGTAAAAGTTCATTTACTTCCCCTTGAATGTATTCAAATAGTGCATACAACCAACAAAATATTTATTAAGTCTGTATTCAAAAAGCAATGAGAAAATTATAAAGCAATACCATTTTGGCCACATGTGAAATGTATCATCCAGAACTGAATGAGATATCATACAGTTCTGCCCTCTCTTTTATTCCTAAGAGACAAATCAAACGATTAAAAAGAATCTAGGAAATTAACGGAAGTATAATAGAGTTAATTTTCTTAATTTTCACTGTCCAAAACAGTGCTCTCTAGAACCAGCCTCTTTCAGTTTAGCAACATTAAGAGAATTACAGACAGTGCTATACACTTCAGATAAATAAGACTGGTTGTCCCATTTATTGCTTTATCATCCAATCCTGAATAAATGACGTAAGGCAGTCTGTGAGAAAACACTAACTCATTTTTTGCTATTGTTGGTAAGTTGTACAACATATAAAGCTGTAAAAAAGTATTTAAAAAAAAGCACTGGTTCTCCTCATTCCATTTTTCGGTTTCCTCTTTGAAAACTGAGTGTCCTATTAGCACAGGCAATATCTGGGTGGAAATAACAGATTAAAAAGGAATTCAAAAGACTTACAGAGTTCTTCTCTGTCAAGTGACTGTGCCCCACCTCCAAAGAGGCCTTTGAAGAACCCTCTGTTTGGTGCTTCTGGTGTTTCAACAGGAGTGAAGAGCTCACCTAACATTTCCTTGGCAATGAAGAGATACAAGAAGGCATACATCATTTCATATACAAATTAATGGAGTACTCTGTCACTTTGGACATTTATTTTGTGGATTTGAATTTGAATATGCTTTAATGTGCATCTGCCTTTGCAGTAGATAGCTGACACTATTTAGGAAGTAACAATAAAAAACTATTAGGAAATCTGTCCAAACCATCTGTCCTGACAATTGCAAGCTTACAGCTCAGGAATATTTTCAAAAAAATGTGCTCAAGCAAAGCTTTATTCTCCCCTCAACTTGGGAAACACTCTTGATCTTGTTCAGTTAAAACTGCAGCTACAAATAATCACATGCACGGGTAGCATCAAAGCAGAGCCTGCAGACTGATTCTGCTATATCCACCTTCTATACAACTTGCAGGTTGAAGCATTGTTGAGAATCTGTTCAAATTGTTAATATCCTGGCAACAGAATAGCTTCCTTGTATCTTAGTATTCCCAAATTATGCCTGCATGCATCTCCACTAGAATTATTTGAATAAGAGTTCTATTAATTGTAGATATTAAACAAAGATACATACAGACTAAAAAGGAAATTAAGACACATTCCAAATACAAGAGGATGGATAACAGTACAACGTAAAGAGTGGGGGAAATGATTCACTCTGAGTAAGACTTGGCAATAAGCAAAATCAAACCATAAGAGACAAATTTAATTATTATAAGTACTGTCAACTTAAAACTGAACTACTTGGAGGACAGCAAATTGTTTAAAGACAGCAAATTTGTTTTTTTATTATTCATTACCTGAAGATTTTCACATGTTTCTTGACTGTAGGTGAGCCTCTGTATTTCAGTTGGTGAGACAAGATAGAGTGCTTGTCCATTATTGGTGAAGCAGAATGTTCTGGCTATTCGCATATTAGTGAGTGGCAGGTAATACACATCCAGCAATGGCCTTAAGCTTGGCAAACTTAAGAGAAAGAATTACAAAAAGTAACAGGATGTCGCATTATTTTTCTCCTCATGGTCACACAAGTACTGTATAAACAGGGTATCATTTAATACAACTAGAAAACCTGCAAACATAAATATGCAGTACTCTAAGGAAGAACCTCAAGAGAGAAACTTAGACATCTGCATCACAAATGCATTCAAAAGCATCATTTCAATGATATTCTGAGTACGTAAATCTCAGGTATAGTTAAAGCATTATCCAGTAATTACTAATGAAATATTTTAATAAATTTCTACTTTTTTCCCCTTCATATACAATTGCCTCTTCTCTCAGGTGAAGATTTTCTTCTTGATTGACCTGAAACCCCAAAAGAGTTGCCTCAAGAACCCAGGGAAATACATGAAGTCAGTGCTTCCAAAGGAAAATTCAGTAACCTCAAACAGCATTCTTGTGAATTTATGCCTGCTCTTTCTCATCTGACTGTGTATTTAAGGTGAAATCATCTTAAAGAATTGTTTTGCTTACCTTGTTTGTTCTGTTTTCTACATACATAAATGAAGAACTTACTGCATTAGGCTACTGAAGAACAGATGATACACATTCATGCTGTAATAAAGCTCAAGCTGCTAAACATTTCTCTCCTCAAAGAAACACTAAACGAAACTAAGAAGTGACTGAATGCCTTATGTCTTGATAAACAAAACCTTAAATGAACCCATATCTCAAAAATACTCTCTGGGAAATTTTTGCAAAAATAGAATTCACATGTCAGCTGCACATTTATCAGGAATATATTAAGCAGTTTCTGCTGCAGATACAATCTGCCTAAGATTATTATTTCTAAAGAGTAAAAAAGCAGTAAAGGGGGAAACTGAAGCTGAAACTTATGATATAGGAAAAATACCATGCAGGCTAAAATAAGTTTTTTGTCTTCTGCTCTACTTCATGGTGATATCAAAACTTCTAAATGTTAGGCTGGCATTTTACTGGGTGTTGTCCAATAGCAGGAGACTCACAAAGAAAAGGAAGAATAATAAGTAACATGAGTTCAGTGGCAAATTCCACATTCTATTTTCTAAGAAATAGAAAGCAATGCTCTTCTGTAAGCACGCTACCAGTGACAGCACATTTGTCCAGCATGCATCTAAAATAGAAACATTCCTAGGATTATACTAGTAAGAGGCAACCTGCTTTGCCACAGTTTTTTTCCCCTCAATTACTACTCTGAATGAAAAGAGCATTTGTAAACATTTAAGGAAAGGAACAGGTAAAAATTAAATAGATGACATTAGTACCTTCAAAATTACTCCTACGCACATTTCAGTAAATGAAACCTCTCAATGTTTATGACTTTTTTGTACTAGAATTGCTATCAATTAATCTGACCTTTGAGACATGAGCAAACTACAGAACAAAACAGAAAGCTCAAGACATGACTGAGAAGCAGACAGGACTGTAGCAGCTGCACAAAAAAATGCAGAGCTTGGTCAGCTGAAGGTCTGATTCAGGACAGGTTTTTCCAACAAGGAGTAAATTCATTGTTGAGACAATTCTCAACAGTTCAAAAACCTATATAATGCTTGGAATTAATTGTTGAATTATGTTAACGAGTTAAAATGATAAACTTGTTAATGATAATGATAAACTTGCGTTAAAGGCAGAATGGATAGGAATACGTAATCAAAATATTCAGCTCCCGATGTTTGAGGTTCATCATCATCTGAGCTGACTGCCCATTTTATTCATATTGTTCTGGAAAAAGAAATTTTCACCTAGCAGGAGACTCATATCTTATATATGTATATATTCATAAATATTACTGTCAATTATACCTTACCTAAAAGCCATAATATGTCCATTGGCACAGAAACATGCAAGGCAAATACTGTTACTCAATGATACTATATCTCCACGAAGAACGAAAGAAGTCTCTGTTATGTTATGCTTATAAATACAGTTCTGGGATGGCAGTGAAATAACTTTTGCTTGCTTTTCAGAACATATCACTGCATATTGGTTTTCACTGATTTCCTGAGACGATGAGGGGGACACTGAGACCGGTCGTCGCTTTTTCGATTTATCTTTTTCATCTTTATCTTCAGAAACATTGTGTTCTCTCCAGGGTTCATGTGCAGGTGGGACTAAAGATCCGGTGGTATCCAGAAAAGCCATTCTCAAGATTGCCCCTTTTAGCCTCAGGATGGTCCCTAGGAAATATAAATAGAGCACATTTCTATAACAGTCTTAAATTGTCATTAAGCTAAAAAAAAAAATACTCCTTAAAGAAGCTAGAAGAATGAAAACTAAACTAGAGCGAAGACTTGCCTCTATCAAAACAGACTTAAAATCTCTGGACTTGAAGCATGTACAAGTGCACACAAGTGCATTCAATAAGTTATTAAAACAGTTCTCAAAGTTTAAATACATAGGCATATACTCCATTAACATCAATGTAAATGTATACATTTATTAGGAGAACAAAGGTGGAACGCACATTTATACTAAATTTCATTGTCAAGCACAACTCATTCTTTCTGGAGGAATGCCCTGTGCACTCAGTATGTACCATAAATACAATTAATGAGAACTTTTCCTTCAAAATGGGTTCAGAAACTGGCAACTTGTTTTATTTTCTTTTTTCTTTTTTCCTGTATTTACGTTTGAATCTACTTCTCTCTAGCATAAAATGAAAGAAAATGTTTTCCTTCTCAACTGTTTTGTGTGTCCTATTGTAGGCTGATACATTTCTTCTTTCACTCATTTAATTACACAGAAGCAGAAACAGGAAAACTTATTAAATGCACAATAAATCATACATACTGCAGCATTTTGTAAGGTTCATGCTGCAGCTCTGATGATCCAACATACTGTCAAGTCTGTTCCCTTGTCTTTAACATAAAACATTACCAAATCTGAATAATGTTAATGCAAACATGGTCTAGTGATCATATTATTCATATCACTACTTCAGTCAAATAGGGGTGCAATTTTTCATGTTCAGATGCCATCTGGGGGTTCATTGTAAAGGAGAGCATCACGCTCTGCAATGAAACTGTGGTAGTAGGAAAGCCAAATTTATTCCTAACAGTGTATTATTCAGTTTTTATCTTAGTTTAGGTATCACTCAAAAAAAATGTTAATATATCATTACAACAAAATTATTTGCTGTGTACCAGTAAAACAAAACAAGATATCTCAGTAATTCAAAGGAATATTTCATTACTAATAATTGAAGTATTAAAGTACATAGCCCTTAATTTTTACTTTTTTCATTATTCACTAAAATCTTCTTATGTTGCAATTAGGAAATACTTATAATGCACATCTGCACTGCTTAATAATAGTCACTGACTACATGAACGCTAGAAAGTCTGCTTTTCTTAACATGTATAGTTACGTATTTTTATACTTCATAAGATCGTATTATCAACTTTGCAACTTTAAAATTCTGGTCATAAAGAAAGCAACCTAGATTGTTAAACTTATTAGCTAGTACATATTAATTTCCAATTAATCCATAATTGAGAAAAAGTTTATTAAAAAAAGCATGAAGGACAACAACACTTTGCAGACTTGAGTACCCATCTACTTTGTACTCACCACTAGGAGAAACAATAACAGGCTGAAGAAGTCTTTGCTCTCCTCCTGGGGGTAGGTTCAGTACAATGACAAGCACTGTACCGAGGGTGGTACCGACCCACAGGCATGGAGAAGGTGATGTATCAGCCTTTCTTGTGAAAGTTTCACAGAAATGAAGAGCTGAAATTGCCTCACGTGACTCTTTGTCAATGCTAGTTACACTAGAACTCCTGGATCGGCTGAAAGAGTTGTCTTTAACATCTGAAAATAAATCAGTATTAATTAATAGAACTAAATATAGGAATTAAGAAAATTAAGATCTGTTGTTTAGCATAAAATATTATGCATCATTCTATTGATTTTTACAACTATTTTATTTTTCCTTAATTGTATCTCCTTCCGATATTGTTTCCAGTACTTTATTCTGAACAAAGCATCTCAGATTTGCAGAGATAGCAATCAGGTAATTTCATGAATGACTTATCACAGAATGGACTATGTTAGAAGAGACCTTAAAGATCACCTAGTTCCAACCTTCTGCTGTGGGCAGGGCTGCAACTAACTAGATCAGGCTGCCGAGGGCCCCATGCAACTTGGCCTTGAATGCCTCCGGGGGTGGGGCATCCACACTATGGGCAACTTGTTCCAGTGCCTCACCACCCTCATTGTGAAGTTTCTATCTAATCTAAATCTTTTTCTTTTTTTTTTTGAGATACATCATATATAAATATTTTTTTTTCTTTTTTTTTTTTTCCTTTTTTTTTTTTTTTAATTTAAGATTCTCATTATTTGTCCTGTCACTATACTTCCTAGAAAAGAGACATCCAGACAGCCTGATAATCTGTAATGACTCTCAGTACTGTCCCACTTCAGTAAACTGTCCAGAGGAGATCTTGGGCTATTAACACACACCTGAAGTTTTAATCAGAGAAGCATTCAAGGCTACCAAACACCACTTGGAACTGGTATACAAAGCTAAAGATTTCTGTTTTGAATACAATGTGGCACCAAAACTTTTCAGGATGTCTTATTTTCTGTTTAGCAAGTAACTTTCAATCTACATTGTGAATTCATATACTAACAAAAACCACCAAATTAGAAATTATGCTGCTCTATTCTAGCCATATGCTGTCTGCACGTGGCAATACTTAATACATCAGCATGTCTGAATCTAACTGTACACTCTCTAATTAATGCTTTGCTTTCTCAATACATAATTCCAAAATTTTAGCACTAGACAATCCTTACCAGCACAAGTCTGATGCATGTCATATCATGACTTCCTAAAACTAAGTTAACGTTTGTGGATCGTTGGATGGAGTATGGATGCAAGTGACATTTCATAAGTAGGACTTAAAAGTATCAACATACCAATTTCATTAAACGATTGCAGAAATTTCTACAAGGAATTACATTTGAAAAAACATACAAACTAAATTTCAACTGAGTGAATGCAGACATCTAAAAATATAAACAATATCACAGGAGAGACTTATCTCACTCCAACAAGGACAGAAAAATTCTTGTCCTGCTTATTCTTACTTAGTTCAAATGTAAAATACCAATCAGTAAGAAGGTCAAAACCCAAATGCTGACATCAAGTTTTCATATTTAAAACCAATGTCTAGAAAAAGAAGTCAAATCAAATGGAAGAAAGTCCAATAATTCAAAATGATGAAAAAGATTGTGTTTTGTAATTCTTCTGATGACCACAACCTCTTAAGATGCTTCTTTCAGGTTTGAATATTTACTTGCTTTTTTTTTTTGTAACTTTAACAGATTAATCACTCTGAATATAGTCAAACATTCGAATTTTGCTGACATTAAAACACGTTTTGATAAAAATGCTTATGTAGTTTAAAAGGTTAAAAAAAAAAGCTGGAATATATTGATACATCCAGAATATAAAAATGCAACTCAACTGTAAACTTTTTTCATAAAGAAAAGCTAACCCAAATCCTAGCAGCTTAGCAAAACTTCAGGGTACAAGTGGTTTCTTTAATTCTACTCCTTTGACTTATGATTTGTGAACATACTTTCTGTATGCCTTAGTTCAGGTAAGAGCCTTTCCCTTTTCCCAAGAAAAATACAATTAATGCAATAGGCATAACAGGTACATTTCTTCGGCTGCAGCCGCTTGAACATCTGAAAAGTATATGTACAAATTCCAGATGTATTGAAAAAAATGTCAACAAAAATTAACTGGTCAGACAATACAGGCACTGTGGAGAGCAGACAACTGATTCACGGAAGACAACGGAGTAAAAGGCTTAACTGTACTACTGTGTATTTGTTTACCCTGAAGACACAGAAGAATCTATGGTTTGTTAATGGAATATTTTCAAATGAAGAGGAAGGAACAATGATGTGATGTCTCACTACACACCACTTCATCAGAAGGAAGGAAAGATGAGGATCTTCTGAGCAAATAAACCGAAGGATAGGATTTAGTGGTAATGGTAGTAACCAGCTGGGTTACAACAGTGCAAAGTAATGGTATAATGCAGACTAGAGCATGATGAAGACAACTTCTGTTTTAGGAAGGAGGATGAATGCAGAAGCACGCTTTGTTTTAGCTACCTAGGGAGGAAGGGTGTAGGTTAAAGATCTAGTCAGAAAAGTGAGTTGAAAGAAAGCGCTCATGAAAGAGTGAAAGTGATCAAGGTTCAAGAAGTCATGGAAAGAAATGAGAGAAAATGATGAAGATATTGAACTTGGGAGAAAGGCACTTCAGTTGTTCCCTTGAGCCAGTAGATATGGTCACATAATTAATCAAAAAAGCAAAAATATAATTAAGTTGACAGTTACTGAAGAACACTATGCAAAAGCTATTCTACTGGGAGAAAAGATACTAAATAAAATAAAAACAGACTATCATCATCTCAGGAAGTTATTTACAGACTTGAAGAGTAAAATAAAAAACAACTTTTACTAGAACAAAAAGAGTTTTTTAAGTGTATATAGCCACACACAGGTATAGTCAAGCAAAACCAGTGAAAGATCATTAAAATTAGATATTAAAAGATACTTTATGAATTCTCAAGAAGTGAGTTGATCAAGTAAAAGTTACATTATATTACTAGAAAAAAAAAACCAACAGCAAAATCACAAAGAAAATACTGAGTTCTTTCTTAAAAAATCTGTTTCTAATTATTTATTATTGAAGAATTTCAAACAAAAATAAAAGAATAAATAAAATGAATTCAATAATATTTAAGTGCAAATGTATCCCAGTTTGCAAAGTCTGACAAAATGAACTCTAAACTGAAATCAGAGCTAAACTGTCACTGACGGTAATGAGGAAGAACAGACAGACACTAAAAAGACAGATAGAATTTCTGTGCTCATTGGTGTCAACAAGGCCATGTTAAATCCTTCTAGTTCTAGGCACAAGAGCTTTAGAAAGATGAAGAAAATTTCAGTGTCCAGAAGAATTATCAAAAGGCATCCTAGTCAATGTAAATTTGCAAAGGATAGAGCTTTATTTCTTAATTTCATAAAAACTTAATTTCATAAAAGCAAATTTCATAAAAATTTCATAATTTCATAGCTTAATTTCATAAAAACAAAAGAGTGCAACAAAAATGAACAAAAACAAAAATTTAAACCTATCTGCAAAAAGAAAGATTAGTGATATGACAGCTCTCAACAGCTATAAGATGTCTACCAAAGAAATGGAGTAACAGTTGTCTGTGATCCTTGTGGAAAGGACAAGAAAAAAATCTGAGTTAGTCTGGAAATAAGGAAGATGGTTGGACTAATAGATAATTTATTTAACTGGCTATAAACCATACACGTTGCCTGGTATTTTTCTAGAAACTTATTTATTGGAGACCCATGAATAGATGAGAGGTTAAACTGTCAGACACTTGGATCTTCACCACAGCATTGGAGTAAATGATCTCTGAGGGCTCCTTACAGCTTTACATTTCTGAGTGGAGCAGGCTCTAGAGTAAATCAGGGAGGTCCAAATCTGAAGTTTCAGGATATTCTAAATATCAACTCTTGTCTTGCTGATAGTGGTAATTTTCAAATGCATGCTTCTGCACCTACCAGTCTGCGCCTGATCTGTATTCTACAGGGGCCACGGAAGGGATTCTGCTGCAGGAACAGAAGAGAGCTGTGACAGGCAAAAGGAAGCTTTCCTACTCAGGCTGTATCTACTGCTGCAGGTCTACAGCTGTTCCTGATCATTTTCAGAGAAAAAAGCTGAGGATCTGATCTACAAGCTGGCAGTCAACTTTTGATGACAAAGTAATAAATATATGTCTATTCATCTGTATGTTGTCTTAGTTATGCAATGTCAGGACCTTTAGCAGTACAAGCTTCATAACTGAAATGCTTATTATGTAAAAAGAATACTTTTTTAAAAAAATGAAAGTCTCAGACTGGCCGTCCATCCAGCAAACAACTGTATATCATTTTCTTTTATAGAAAGTGGTCTTAATATCATTAACACTCGTGAAAACATGTCCAACTTTTTCTCGGACCTCAGCATATCCTCTTTCCTAAATACTGTATTGTGCAATTTGAAAAGTATTGAATGGCTTCAAATTGGCAAGCAATTTTCCTTACAATAAATTACCTGCTTATTCACACTTTTCCTATCACAACACTACTGTAAGAGTGACAGACGCCTAAAAAAAAAATCACAAAAATGTGATAAGCCATGGACAAAATTTTCAGGCTTACCTTACAATGACAGCAATGATGTTTGTGCCAGGGAGCCCCCCGAAAGAGTGGAATTTAAATTTAAGTTCTACAGTTCAAATAAAGCAACTCAGTCACAATAATTTATATAACCAAGGATTCTTACTTGTATGTATTCACATTCTGTAAAACAATTTCAGTAAATATAAAATTCAACTCTGTAAACTTACCTAAATCAGGCTTTAACTCAGTTGGCAAACTTAGCTTCCTGGACATCTTTGCTGAAAAGTGAAGTATATCCTTTTTTTAAAAAGAATAAACACAATTCTGCTGGCCTGCATTTGCCTCTTTCCAATTATTTAATGTATCGTTGTTTATAACATTAACTGCAGTACTTAACAGGATTTCTGCTAAAGCAGAACGTCACTCTCACAAGTGAGGCATGCAAAGTAGAACACGGAAGCCACTGTGATCCCCAAATATAGCATTTTATTACTTTTGCCAAACTTCATTTCCCCTTAGATGTCTGAAATAATTTGATATATTGGATGAATTTGGTTTGGCTCAAATTCAAGATTTATCTCTTCAGGTAAAAAGAGATAATACAGACTCTCAGCTACTACAAGAATGCACACTGAAACTTTCATAAAGTTCACATCCCATCCACTCTTCTGCCCTACTTCTTGATCAAACCTGAGATACTTAAAATGGAGAAAAGATTAAATTTTAATTACTCTAAAATGCTAACGTAAACGTGTAAAATAAGCTAATAATCTGAGGTACGATCTGTGATCTTAGAAGAACAAAGAAGTTACAAAGAATTTTAAAATGAGCAGCATACAAACTCCTGTAACACTCAGAGAGTCACATTCTAGCAATACTGTGAGGAAATAAAGCATGCATCCAACATGCTGCTAAAATGGACTCACTAGTAGACTTGCTGCCATTCATTCCCCTTTCATCTTTATTCCAATAAATACTGGAGAGTGAAAAAAATAATGCAGTAGTTCAACTACTAGAGCAGCAATAGAATTTGAATTTATTTCTTAGCCACGTGCCTGTATTTTGATTCATTGTTTAATTCTTTGCTATCTCATAAGAGAAACACTTCTCTACCTAAAACCGATGTTGAGAACAGTCTCAGTTTAAGGAGTACCTTGTAATGTATATCAGTCATAAAGCAGGATTGAATCTTTTTGCCCCTCTCACTTAAAAGTGGAACTCACTCATTCTAGTTGTCTGTTTAAACAAAAATCATTGTTTTTTACAAATCCTAACAAAGAGTGTACGATTCGAAGTTACTTCCACTCCTTCAATAATGAAAGTACTTCACTGTATCATCAACTATGCTCATTAATATTGCAAAGTCTAGTTAACTGAATGGTTGAACAGTTTTATTCTTGTCATGCATGATAAAAATTTGAGAGTAAGTCTCCAGAAATAATCTCATTTCCTTCGCATGGCACTGTTACAAAGTACGTCCTGGTCAAATTAAATTGAACTCAGACCACAGCGTTAGGCACTTCAACATGATGCAGGCTGCTTCTGAAAAGAGCACTGCAGCTATAGACATGCTTCCTACCTTCACGTTTGCATCGCTGCTGCCTGGCTTAATGATGAGGCCAAAACTTATCTTAATTAAGTTTCTGACAAGGACTGTTTTCAACAAGATTGAGTTCTGCTTCAGATCAGTGTTCAGCTGTGCATACAGAAAACGATGGTACGACACAGCAACAGTGACAAGGTTTCTGCTGTCAGATTTAACTTGCATCAGCTTGAAGAAAGATAAAGAAACCTCGTCTGGAATCGTGAATTACAAGATGAGCATTCCTCATCTTAAATCTTATGTTCTGTTTTGGACAAATAAATTATAAAAGGCTGAGATACTTAACAATACCTTGCACACATACAAATTGAGCTGTTTTTGTGAGGTTTCTGTTTGTTTTTCCCCACGTGTGAATATCAGCAATCATTTAATCACTTCGAAGACCACAGTGGTTGCTTCTGGCTTCTCAAATGAAAGTGTTTAATGATTTTAAGCACTTGGGGGGGGAAAAAAAAAAAAAAAAAAAAAAAAGTGGCAAAAACTAAGTTACTTAGGCAACAGATAACATGGAATATAGGCTGGTAGTGTTGCTTTCTAAGACTCAATCCTCACTTTCAGCTTTCTACTCATTAGTGGAAGGTCAGTTGCATGAACTAGGTTGATGAGGTAAAACAAATCTGCCCTTTGTATTTTTTAGCAAACACTAAAAAATGCTTCTCATTAATAGAATAAGAAAATAAATGAGTTGTTAAAAGAACATTACTGCTAGAAATTGTGAATATGTTATGCAGAGAAGTCACATTTAAAAACACGTGAAAAACCTCAATAATTCAAACGTAAATAGTAAACCAGACCCTATTTAAAAGGCAGTACTGCCATCTTGTGTTTAGACAGAAAAGTGCCTCAAAAAGCAATAAGAAAACACAAGTATTTCACAGCTAAATCATTTACTAACATTACTTGGTGCAACAAGTAACTTGTATGCGTATATGTCTTACAGTTTACAAGTTTCAGAAAATTCAGTTTTGCCATGCCATAGATGGAAAAACAGTACTGCCAGACATCACAGACATCATCTACATGAAAGATACTTTTTGGGGAAATGGAAAAAAAAGCTAACAAGATTGAGATATACAGAGAACATTCTCAGCTTTGGTCATTTCATTCCAGTTGTACAACAAGGCAATGGTGATGGTGACTGCTCCTGCTGGGTGCAGCTGACCTCAAGTATTTGCTGTGATGCCACAGTTGAATACCTTGGTGGTGATGGTGATTGCTGCCCCATTTACAGCCAAGGCTGCCTTTCTGCAACCAGTGCAAGACAAGGAGATGGAATCTAAGGAATCATCTTGCTGCTCTTATCAGATTGCTGCTCCAGGCAATGACTACTTTGCCTTGTTCTTATATCTACTTTATACTCTTCTAACATAGAAAACCTAAGGTCATACATAGGCATGTATATACATTTCCTTTTGCTGATTTATATAACCAAATATGTATCACATGAAAAGGAGATTAGACAACTGTCCAAAAACAGCCTACAGGATTCTTAGAGATTTCTCACGTTTGTCTTTAGGGAGCAGATGTGGAAGGTTACACTGGCATAAGCATGTTGCATTTCTGTATGGCAGGCTCAATCAATTCAATGAAAAAAACCTGCTGAAACATGCCTCAATAGGAAACTGTGGCTTAGAAGTAATAGTTGTATCCTATTTGCAGCAAGTTATCCCAAGCTACTTTACAAACCATTATGTCCTAAAGTGTATAAATTTGAAAGCTGTATACCATTTTTCTCATACATCCCCTATTTACGGAAACCCTTTGCTACAAACCCTCTAAAAACTGTAAGGGAGACAAGCGTACTGATGTCTTGACAGACGAGAATGGTTTACATGTAACATAAAACATTCAAAATTTCATAAGAAATATTTAAGCAGCATAGAATTATCTTCTGCTTCTTCATTGTATTTTTTAGATATATCAAAGTCCCAAAATGATTCAGTGTTTGACAGCTACACAGAATGAAAAATATTTCTCAACTTACTAACTTTGTGATAACTGAACAACCAAATATTGTACTGCTGATGGTTGAATGAAATAGATTATCAATGCTGAAATCTCAAAATTTGGTATGACTTACAAAACCATTTTACAAGAAAACGTATGAAAATAGATCTGCTTCGTATGCCCCACATTAAATCAGACAAAATGTTAAAAATGCTGGAAGAAGCTGTCATTAGAGTAACTAAGAACTTTGAGGCTCTTAAGCTTTGATGTTGTGAAAACAGGTTAAAAGGCAATGATTTTAGCATCGTTTGGCAAATTTAGCTGTGCATTTAGAATGTAAAAAATGTGAAAAATTGTGTTAACAGCTGTAGAGTATAGAAATCAGGAATTACAACTACTCTGCACGTTTGCCTAATAGTTTCGTTTGCAGTTGTTCTTAAATTCCAGAAATAAAAACAATTTTTGCTGAAAAATAACATCTCCTGGGACAGTTTTAAAGAGAGATAATGGAGTATATGATATTTTGCATACACCTTTACTAAAGCTACTTACAGAAATGGATGTAAAAACACCTCATGTTCTAACTGATTCAACGAGAGTATTTAACCACATAAAGCTCATTGTACCAAATACTTAACTGACTAAAACAGAGTTGATGATAAATGGTGTTGTTTCAGTGTAAAATTAATGACAAAGTGGCACTCATATTTCACAAAACTCACTGCCCATTTACACATCTAGCAGACATTTCCATTTAAAATAACAAAAAAGCAAAAAGCATGCAATCATTAAAAAGAGGTGGCAAAGCATTTTGCCTTATTTACATATACAGAAAAACTTATAAGTTCAGAAAATCATGCAGAAGAAAGATATGAGGTACAGAAAACATGGCAGCGGAGGAAAAACTAGAAAGACACTCCTTGCATGGCATTCAGCTACTTAAAACTCTAGATGTGGATGAAATAATTGCATTCTTTACACTTCCAATAAATTACACAAAACACAGTATGAACTGACTGATAAACAGTTATGAGTTACATATGAAATGCATTATTGTCTCAACTCTGCCTTGAACTTTCACCCTGAAAAAGGCTTTGCTTGTAGAGGTTATAGTATTTCAGTTGTGGAAAACATTCACAGCATTTTCAGTTGTAAGGCTTCAAGCTGAAACAGATGTCAACAGTTCTACAGAATTACCATTAGCATGCTTCATTATTCTTGGATATTACTCTTTTAAAAAAAGGGAAAATTAAAATCATAGTCACATTAAAAGACTCCTATTCTGCGCAGAAAGAAATAAGTTCAGGAGTCTGCTTCAGGACAAAAGGAAAATATCTCATCAACAGGCACTGACATACTATGCACGAGACAAAGTGTTGTTTTTCTCATTAAATGAACTGAACATAAGTTTCCAGTTAGCCTGAATCCTTTAGGAGAACACATTAATGAATATTAACATAAAACATACTCAAGTTTTTCCAATCATATAATTGAATTGACATAATGATATATTATTGAGAGAGATTTGCTTTCTTTAATTATGCCTGTGTTTCCAGGTTCAGAGCTCCTCTTCGTTAACCTGTTACCAGTGCAAGCAGTGCTCAACTTAGTACTGAGCAAAGGGCATATTCCTCATGTTGTGCTTCAGATACCAAAGTTTCATCAGCCACATTTAGCTTGTTGAATTCTGAACAATTTTTGGTAGCTGAACTGTGATAAAATGGATTAGTGGATTAAGATTAAAAGTTAAGTTTTCAATCAGCAAATCAGAGGGAGAACACTGAAAAAAATCTCTTCATTGCTGTGAATTACAGTCCAACACAAACTATGAAGTAGTACTTCAGCAAACATATTCACTATCTAAAGTAATCATAGGTTTTTGACCTCGCAAAAGGAATGAATTTAAACCTTCCAGTGATTTACAAATGCAACCAATGAAAACATAATGAAACTTCAGCAGTGATTCTGAAATGAAAGTAACCATATCGCAGGTAAGAAAGAAGAATCCTTTTCCCAAAATCACACAACCTCTAGCTTTCATTTATTTAATGACCAAATAGCTGTAAGAAGAGCTAGTTTTCATTCCAATCACAAAAGGGTTCAATCTATGGCCTGCATACAACATATTCCAAGGCAGTCTGTTACCAAATTTTTAAGACAGGTCTGGAGCTGGTAGGCAATTGTGTCACAGCTGGACGCAGAAAAATAAAAGCAATTCTGGAACAATAACAGAGCATACTGGTAGATGTTACCAAATCATTTTTCAAATGATTAAATGAAAACATTACACTACCTCTATCTTGATCACTGTAATATACAAATCTGACCATATGGCTATGAATGTAACACAAAAGAAAAAAAATTAGTCACCTGTACCCTTGCATAAGTAGTGGAATAATGTTGTAACTTGCATAGACTGAACTCCTAATACAGATTAGAATCTTACCCATCCAGAAAATAGAAAAGTGCATTTGCAAAACAGAAAAAAAAAACCAAAAAACAAAAAAACCAAACCAAACCAACCAGAATTTAAGCCACCAGCATCCTTGATTTTTTAAAAATCATTCTGCCCAGTATATTCAGCATAGAAGCAGCCCACAGAATTACCAAGTAGAATAAAGAATGAAAAATTATTAATTGAATATGCATTGAAATTTGATTTTTAAAATTTTAATTTATTTTTTGATGCAGGGTTAGTGGTGCATAGAGTGAGACACAGGAACAGAAAAGAATCTTTCTAGTTCCTACCTATGTCATTGGCTACCATCTTGGAAAACTGTCTGCTTTTGGTCTTCACTGCAAATAGTATTTTAATTAAAAAAAAAAAAAACAACAAAAAAAGTCAATCTATGTATCAAAGGATGAACTGCAAAAAAACAAAAACACAAAAACAAAAACTAAGGAAAAAAAATACTGTACCCTTTTCTATAAAATTATTCATTTTTTGCTCATCATCATCAGAATTTGGTGAACCAGAACCTACGAGCAAAGACAGAATGAAATATATATACATTTATTTTTGATGCATACCCAATGTATTAATAAAAGATTTCAGTTTAAGGTAGAAAAGAAGATGTATTGAATTATCAAAAACTGATACTGGTATTCTCTGGTAGCTGTGCTAGATGCTGCGGATTCCAAATTATTCTTGAGAGTCAGGAATTCTGCTATATTGAGGTTAACCACAAAAATTGTAATGCAAGGTACTATTCTGTGCAGGGCAGAAGTTATATTGCTAGAAACATTTCCCTCACTGAATAAAATGTTTACGTTGAATAACTAGATTACTCTTGTAATCATGACTGTAGTCTTGTAATCATGATTCCAGACAAAAATTCATCTAAGTGTGATTCACAGAACACAATTTATTGCTGGCAGCAATAAATGAGAAAGCTTTTCAAATCTGTTTCTTTTCAATGCAATAAATAATTGTTCAGCCACAGTTCTTTTCTGCCAACAAAAATTTCTCAAAATTCTTAATACTGTAGTCAGCAATGGTGGCTCTAAGTCCCACTGTTTGAAGCTTCCTATTGCCATGAAATAAAAACAAACTTCAACAAAAAAATAGAAAATTTTACTGGATATTATTTTGTGAAATTATAGAAATAAGATACAGTGACATCTGCAAACATAAAGACATGCTGGCTTACAATGAGATGTTTTACGGTCAGATTAGTGTCCTCAGAGTCCTCACTTTGTTACTACCTAATTTCAGTTAAACAAACAAAACAAAAAAAAAGGGGGGCATAAAGCTACTACCCAACCCTTGCACCCACTGCACCTCCCTCACTAGCGTTTCTGTATTATTAAAAAAGTAGAATACAATTGACAGTCCATTTTACAGTCCTCTGAAATTCATTAACACCCACTGGAGGAAATTAAATGCAACTTAGGTTCTTCTTCACCTGTACGCTGGAAGGTGGAAGAGAAACACAGAATCACAGAATGGCCTGGGTTGAAAAGGACCACCAAGATCATCGAGTTTCAACCCCCCTGCTATGCACAGGGTCACCAACCACCAAGACCAGGCTGCCCAGAGCCACATCCAGCCTGGCCTTGAATGCCTCCAGGGTTGGGGCATCCACAATCTCCTTGGGCAACCTGTTCCAGTGTGTCACCAACCTCTATGTGAAAATCTTCCTCCTAATATCAAACCTAAACCTCCCGTCTCAGTTTAAAACTATTCCCCCTTGTCCTATCACTACCCACCGTCATAGACAGCCATTCCCCCTCCTGTTTATTTGCTCCCTTCAAGTCCTGCAAGGCCACAATGAGGTCTCCCTGGAGCATTCTCTTCTCCAAGCTAAACAAGCGCAGCTCCCTCAACCTTTCCTCACAGAAGAGACGCTTCAGCCCTGAGCAAATGCAGACTTCAACCCCAATAGTGACTGATTTGCTTTATAGGTCATACTGTCTAACAGTCAAAGCTAACAGTACAGTCAACCCACTCCTACAGACTTAAAGTAGCTAACAAGTAAGCCATTGGTGTCAGTGTATTTCTTTCTTCAGTGGCCAACTCTGTTCTGGAAAAAGTTCACTTAAATCCAGCCTCTGTCCTGCATCTTAAACTCAACAATATTGTGCAACTGATTTATCCAAACTCTCTCTTATCCCTGTAGCAGAATGTTCCAGTCTTGTGACCACACCCCAAAAAACCACTAAACTTAGAAACTAAACCTAAGGAATTGCAGCTCTTGTCATACCCATAATGGCTGGCCTTCCCCAGAACACAAAGACCAGAGTGTTCTGTCACCAGTGAGGTGACAGCTTGCCAGTCTCCATCCCTACTTTCAAGTACCTTTTTCAAAGGAAATATTGGAGAAGTCTGCCGTGAATATTTCTCATTCATGAAAAACTGAGAGAACTAAGGGAAGCAAGATGAAGATCAACTTCACTACTACAAAAATCTACAGGGCTTTCAACTGTGGCTTCTCACCTCAGTCTTTTGTCCATTCTCTATTTTTTGAATTCAGAATTTTTTTTTTAGCATTGCATGTGCACCTAGAAAGAAATATCCAAACTGCATTACATTTTAACCTAGTGTACTACAACTCAAACAGGAGGGATGGAGAGTAGGCAAACTGGTAAATTTAAGATTTTTCCAAACCTTGACTCTTGTCCTACTACACATCTTACAACAGGTAAATCTGCAACTTTGACCTTTGAATTTGGAGTAGAGATTTGAATGAAGCAGATGAAGAGACACAGTACTACTTTAAAAATCCAGCATTATTCTAACAAAAAATTACAACAAACATTCATCTCTAATATTATATATTGACATGTAATATTTACATAGTTATAGTTTCAATTAGCCAACATTAAAAAAAAAATTTAAGTAATGTATCGTTACTGCAGCTTTCCTTTAGAATAGTCTAATACAGGAGTAGTGACAGAACTTTTTTTTTTGAAGCAGAGAAATCCTACTTTGTAAGGATGTAAGCCTCTGAAGACTTCTGATTCCAAAGGAAAGAAAAAAACTAGCTCCTTTGCTCCTTCTGCAGACTTTTCTTAAACCACTTTTGAGGACTCTGAGACACCAGACACATGTACTCCTAAAGGAATTAGAGCATCTTTTATCAGAGTTTCAAAATTCAATTGTGCCGTGGAGTATGTTCCTTACAACAAATATTACAGATTTTATCCCTTCACTTATCTTTATGACATTTCTACTGCATCTATTAAATTAATCCTCCTTTAAAAACACAGTGGTGCAACGCAGCAACGTTTTTCAGGAAAGCTACAACAACTTGTGAGAAGACTACAGGCTTTATTCAACTAGTCTGTATTCAAGTATGCCATCTTCCATGCAAATAAGAAGCTGAAAATCAGACTAAGTTATGATTACCTGAAGTGGGTGATTTGCAGCGATCTTCTGGCACCACTGTACCCTCATTAATATCACAAAGACCTGCTGGAACACAAAAATAGCGTCTGATAAGCATGGCTGCTATTTTTTCCTTTCTTCCATTGCAGTTAGAAACTGGATACTTAATTAGATACAAACCAGATGGTTGTGGTAGAATTTGTTAGTATTACACTGTTGGTTTTTTTTGTTTGTTTGTTTGTTTTAAATTTAGACATCAGCCACAGTGACTGTAAAGCCGCTTCATCCTACTAAAGATGTCTTATTGGATTTTACAAAACATACTTCCTCATTAAATTTCAGTAAAAAAGAACCCTCTTTTAAGTATGAAAATAATCTGAACAGTTAATTCCATGCCATGAATGTATGTTAAGTACACATTTCTGTTTTGAAAAAAAATATATATAGATATACACATATATATATAACTGTAAAAGAAAGTCAGGTAGAAGAGGATCTTGAAAATGACAACCACACTCAGATGTATAACCAGTGTTTTTCACAATTTGCTTACCAATTTGCTTACAATTTGCTTTCAGCTTTATCTGCTGAAGTGGTGAGCTTTATATTTAATGTTGTATTGCAGAGGTCAGCTTGGAGTTCTGCTGGAAAATGTCACTTTAAGATTTTACGGTATTTGGGTGCTTCCTAAAGTTCATTCTTTACATTTCAGTAATGCAATTACATTTCAGTAAGGAAATAAAGCACAGAAGTTCAGCATCTGATGCTAAAGATAGAATAATTTTTAGGATCAGAAGATAGCTTTCATGACATGAGCCAGGAGTTTAAAGATACGTTAGCATTTTCATTTTTGATAGGAAATTGCCAGCAAAACAGCCCAGGATAAAGGATTTTATAAATATATTAAGGTGAATTATGCACATATAATTTATATATATATATTATATATATGTATATAATCTTGTTTTCCTTCAGGGATATTTTATGTGATACTAGTGTAAACAAGAATGCAATACTTTACAGAAATTAAATAGGTAAGTAAATAAATACTTGTTAAATAGGAGGTTTTTGCATGCACGCTGGCATTTCAAATAAAGTTAAAAACCTCCAGGGGAGTAACAGCTGAAGCAACAAGAGATTGAACAGGCAAAGCCTATCTATATAGATGCATTCAACAGTGCATCTGTAATAATTATTCCCATATTTTTTTTCCTTTTCTCTTTTCCCATATTTATTTCCTCTTCTATACAAGTGTTAGATTTCCCAATTATCAAAACCAAAGGTAATAATTTAAAGGAAAAAAAAGACATATCACTGTGGAATCCACTGAAGTTATGCTACATTCACACACTGTTATATTTATGCAATATAGCTTTTTGGTTTATTTAAGACTAAAAGCATGGGCAAATTGCACCTCAAAAAACTCAGATGACAATGATGTGCAAATGACCTTATGAACAGGTAAAGCCTTCACTTAACAAAAGTCAAAGAACTGATGTCAATTTGAAAACATATGGGGATATCCCAGGTAGAAGCTATATGTTTTCTTTCTCCTGCATAGTGGTAAACAATTTTAAGTATTTTTTCTAAAATCATAGAGTATTATGGGATAATCATGGTATATGTTCTCCCACAAAGTACATTTTCACCTCCAAAACCACCAGTTTAAAACACACTTGAGAGTCTATGCGTTCTGTGCTACCCAGGGCTGTGTAATAACTTTTTCAAAAAGCCATAAGCTGCTCTCCCAGCAAGCAGTACAAGTTTCAGATAGTACCAAGGGTAGGCTATATACATTCCACTCACGCATATTTAAATAATAATGCCCAAGATACTTTTAAAGGCAATTTTAGTGTTTGTTATTCTCTCAGATATGGTCTGAGCAGACTACATGCTACAAGTTCATGCTTAGTAACTCTACTAATCCCAAACACAGGGGATCAGTATCAGCTTAGGGTTAATGACCTTTATGGTTAACATTTCTGGAAATTTACAGAGCTCTATTATGACTTGGGAGTATGGGGTTAGCATTCCAGGAATATAGCCTTGATGACACCCAATAGCCTTCAAAGGTAAAGGAAGATCCTGATAAGATTTTTATTATGCATGTAAAATGGAAATGAATTTTTGGTACTGGGAACAGTCAAGTAAATAAATACTGAACATTCAGATATGACTGCAGTTCACCTAAAACAGGTATTTAGCATCTCCCCACTCTTTCAGCTTATGGAAAGCAGAGACAGCACAGAACATTTTTGCTGGGCTGGCTATGGCATCACTAGAAGGAATTAAAAAAATTCCAGCCAACCACAGTCTATCAGATTAAAAGTTGTTTCTTATGCAAAGTTGTTTTACGTGTCCTGAACCTTTGAGGTGGACTCTTCTCATAGTAGCCATTGAAGAAATTGCTTCACCCTTAGAGAACAAATGTCATTTTGGTATTTTAATATTCTTTCATAAGTGACGGCTTATTCTTGTCACCTCCTACTTTCATTTCACTAACCCAACAGAAATCTTTGCTGTAGTTGCTGGGAGGGATTTGAAAATGAACAGTTCTTAAGTGCGAGGGGAAGCAGTTCTTGCCAACATAACAAAGGAGTATCTACAAGGTTTGCAGGCCTTCAGTCTGAAGTCAGGACTCTGAGGAATGCCCATTCATCAATATTCTTGTAGCAACAACAGCCTAAAATGCATGTTTCTAGTGGCAGCAATAATTAGATCTGGTTGTCAACAATCAGGCCAAGAAAGAGCAGAGTATAGACTAAATTTTGTGCCAAGACTGCTGCTCAGGGAAAACTATTTATGCATTTGTCATGATTTAAGATGATGTCTTCTGACTTAACTAAGAGCTACTTACTGCTGTATCCCTTATGAGAGTGGTATATCTGTACACAGTGAGCCCGGACAACTGCGAGAACAGCATAGTTTGTATATGTACAATAATTCAAACGTTTTTCTAACAGGTCTGAAACAGGTGGAAAGAAAATATATCCAAAGCAATTCATCCAGCCTACTAAAATTTTGAGTTTGTTCTAGATCTAGGACAGAAGCAGGCTAGAAGAACGGCTCCAAAAGTTCACCTTAAAACATGCTCCCCGAGGCCTTTTGGAGTTTGTTACAGAAGTCTGACAGTTTAGATCTGGTGCCATGCTCATACATGCCACACACATACATGTGTATGTGTGTTCTATTGTTCATACATGTGCATGAAGTTCTATTATAAAACACAGAAACACGAGCACTTATTACTCCAGATCCAAGTACAGCTTCAATTCTGACTTGCCAGGACAACAACAAACAATGCAGTATCACGTTATGTGGATTTGCTCATTACTGAAGATAGCAGGTTTAAACAACGCTCTTTGAACAAATACTAAGGAAATCCTCACAGCAGCAATATTAGGAGGACAAAACTGTGCTGTGCTTTTAAAAACCGTCTCGGTCCCAGATCATGCTCCTTAGGGAGCCAAACTATACAAATCCGAAGTCTAAGTTTAGGAATTTAACTTCCCATCTCCTTCTATTGTAATTCTTCAGAGGAAGAGCTGAACTTCTCACACTTGTTTCCTGTAAGAAGTGTAATCCCGCTTTGACAGGAATAGTATGTAGCCAAGAACAAAGTCATATACCTACACACTTGCTTCCACTGTAATAAGTACTGAGGTTACAATTTGATAGTCATCTTAATGAATAACTCGCATCAATTGATCCAACGGAAAACCTCAAAGCATTTGTATCATAAAACTACTTGCTAATTGTATGCATAAGATTTATACCACTAAATTATGGCATGATGCTAATTATTCTTGCACATAAATGCTGGAAATCTAATTACAGTCATCACTGCTATTATTTGACAAAGAGGAGGAAGGGACAGAAAAAAAATAATTTCATGTAGTAGTTCTTATAAATAGCACTAATTACTGTTACTCAATATGACCTGAGTTGCATCTGTGAAATACTAATAATATCTGTGAAATACTAATACTTTATAATCTCAAGTACCGATATAAGCAATTTGTGCGCTGAATTCTGAATTAAGTTTTATGATTTCAGGCTTACAAATGCACAACTCACAAGGGATTTTAAAGCCAATTGGTCCTAAGTTTTCCATTTCAGAACTAAAGCCTGATTAGAAGACCAGGAAAAACTAATCTTCTAATAAGCTCTTAGCTTCTTTCTGAACTCTAGTAGCAAGAAACTTGAAATAAACACAAAAATGAATTAAGAAAAATAAAATAATGCTATTAAAGATGGAAAAGATATCATGCTGCATTATAAATTCCCTAGAATGACAGTCAAAATTAACTAATATGTTGAGTTTTGTGAGTTCATATATATACGTCATTCAGGCACTTATATACCAACTTCACTGGAAACAAGTCCAATTAAAAATTTGAACTAGCTTGATGTGAAAATACGAACATAATAAATAACTGACTTGAAAGAGTCAGAAAAGCCCCCTAATCCAGAAACCAAACTTTATGATTCAGTACTATATTTGGCTTAGTCACAGCTGACGTTGGTCTTTAATGTATAAGCAAAAGTCACATGTAAGCAAAAACTGCTTCTATTTTGTCAGAATAATCTTGAACTGCCTCTAATAAAGCATATGAAGTGTTATAGAATGATATAGATTTTTATTTTAAAAAATGTAGTACATTGTACTAACTGAGAAATAACATAAAACCTTGCAACTCCCACGAGCACTCAGTTTTAAAAGAGTGAAGGTTGTTATCTTTGGTTGATTTAATTATGGAGCTAATGTCTGTTGATACATTCTGTCGTGTAGTCCTACAGTTACGAACTGTTTGATATTTGGTTCCAGTATTGTCTGTCTTCTTAATGGCTCTATGATCCTGTCACATTTCAGAAACAGTATATCAAGCAAAGATCTCAAACAGGGAGGATAGCATGAAGGTTAAGAAATCAACACTTACAAAAACGTGTTCTAACATATTAAATATTCCATGTAGAATCAGCTTTTCAATTGCTGGCTTTGGAAAGTAATTCTGGGACTACTGTCCACCTTTTCCTTCCCTTCAAAATGACAAAGGAGCAGCTGATCTTGCCTTTTAGTTCTGTATCATCTCAAAGCAGAAGCATTTCTTTTACAGATAACTCTCTCCCTTGGCAGCAGATGATGGAAGACAGTCTACCATCCCTGAAATGTATTTTTCTCTCTCTTTGGTAAAACAAAACAAAAATAACAACCCAAAAACAACCAAAAACAAAAAGCAGAACTAATAGAACTGGACCACAGACTTAAGTGTTTCTTTCACCACCACCACCAAGGTTCCTTGGATTTTGTTTTATTCTACTCCCTATTTAGCAAGGGAGTCAGATTTCAAACTTCTGCCCAAAGGCTGGAGAAAAATGACATGCTAGGGAAAGGAATCATATTATACTTTTGAAGTCAAGTCCATATGCTCTGAATTCTTTGATGCTGTGAATGTTGGAATAAGTCAGAAAAACCCTGAGGTAACTCACATTTCTGATGGGCTATGACTCTACTGCGGTGCTCTTGAACATCAAAAGTGCTTGGAAATCTTACAGGGCTGCACAATACACTAATACCTCCACTCTCAATCCCTATAAAGCAACATCTTAGTAGAAGGAAGCTTTCACTTGAACAGACAAATCATTGTGTTTTACAATGTTAAAAAGTAAATTAATAATAATAACCATAATCAAGCATGAATTCTCAAGGTTTTTCTTACAGTACAGAGAACAAGTAAAGGCAGATTCTAGCCTTGGTGCTCAGAGGACTAATAGATTTGATGGTAAGATCTTGGGACCACAGACATCAGTAACTTTTAAGACTAAGCGAGATCTAAGATTGCTTTCCTTCTCCCTCCTACCCTTTCCCCCTAATACAGAGACTATTATGGTCATTCTTTTTTTTCTTCCCATTTCTATTAGGGATGTCATGAACAAGAAATGTGATTGATGTATGGTTCAAAACAGTTTCTAAAAGTAAAACAATTATTTAAAATGGTATAACAAAAGTATTTATGGTAAGTGAACAGCAAGTAAAAAAAAAATCAAATTCAGATGTTCAAAAATATTTTTCTTTTGGTCATGAGATGACTTACTTATATAAGAGGTGCGAAGCTTTTTCACAGACTCTGAATATAAGTTAGAAAGGCCGCACATGCAAGAAGCCACAGTCAGCATACCTTTACGCAGCAATGAGAAAAGGAAAGATGGAGAGACTAACAGTACATTTGAGACAGAAAAGCCAGTTGAATAACTTGTATAATGAGGTTTATAAAATGCTCTTGCCATGCAGATCGTTAGTATTAAAATGTAAGATTAAAAAAATATACAATTTCATTTAATAGTTACATTAATTAACAAAAAGGACTCCACTGAGGAGTATCTTAGAGATACAGTTGTAATACAGTTATGCTGAGCATTAAACAACAAAAAGCAAGAAAAGAAAGTGATTAATGTTTAGCACTACAAAAAGCAGTTTTAAACATAAATGCATGAAGCACAAGGCAAGTCTTTTACTACCATGAGACATTAACAGAGTGAACCAGTGAAGTTACTTCTTTCTCTCTGAATGCTTTTTTGTTTTAATACTTATCTTTCTCTACAACAGAAAAAGACATCTGTCCCCAAGAACCGTGTGTTCCTCTCTAAGCTAATTATTTTTTTAAAGCACCTTCCTCAGTTGAAGAAATCTGACAGATGGCAACAAAATCTTTCTCAAACCAAAGATTTACTAAAATATGTCCAGAAGCATCCATTTTCACTTCAGTATAACACTACCTGAACTTTATTCTGAATCATTTAAAGTAAATCAACCATGAAGTTTTCTAAACAATGTGTTTCCCAATAATAATCATTTGGAGGCAACAGTGATGTTGTTGACAGTTCCATTTTAGGTGTTTTAAAAATTAGCTTAAAAATATCAACTAAAACTATTTTCTCCTTATTATTTAAAGTTCTAACTTTTCATTTTGCCAATAAAAATGTTTGGGATTTTGACTAAAAGTTTACTTTCCTCCTAGTATAAACTAGCACCTTTCTTCAGTATCTTTTCAAAACAGTCATTTTTACAAAAAAAAACTTTAATTGGTTCATTTATATCAAAAGCTTCCTTTAAAACAAATATGAGTATACACAGCATAACACTCTTTCTAGACAACGGCTGAAATAAGACAGAAAATGATCCCAGCAGATATGCTGGGTATCTGCCAAAATTGATGGGCTCATATAAGCTTATGATTTGGATACTAGGATTATGAGAAATACCAAGATATTAAATCTCCTCCCAGCTGTGCTAGTAAGTTAACAGCATAAATCTACTGAGTTTTTATAGCTTATATCTATACATACAGAATTTCTCCCCTACTGCTTTTTTTTTTAAACATACATTACATTAATAAAAATATAAGTGATTATACCAAGCATCAATAGATTTTGCTAAGCAATATTTTTGAAATAACAAACCTGCAATGCTGACATTCAAGAATGACAAAATCGCAAAGGCAAAAGCATACACGCATTCAGAGAACAGACACTACCAGCTCAGAAAAGGTCAGAAGACAGGCAAAGTTGTTTTCAACAGCTGTGGGTTACTCACCTCCAGATGGCTGACGAGTTTTTCGGGGAGATCGTGGCTCCCTACGATAAGGATCATTGGAACCATACAGTTCAATAGTGCCAAGATTCAAGAGGACTGTCTTCTGGAGGTAATCAACCATGGCAATACCATTACAGTTTCCAAAAACTACTCTGGAAAAAGATAACGTGGAAGGAAAGATAACGCTAATGCGAGTATGATTTTATTTTGATATTTTTTGCTATACAGAATTTTAAGACTTACCATTTTTTTCACATTTTATTATTACTACCTTTTAATAAATTGCTATAAATTAAGAGCATGTACAAATTACTATTTTAGAATGTTGCACTGTTTGAGCATTTACTTTTTACAACATGTAATGTTGAGTAAAGCAGATCATTGTTCATGCCAATTCATCCAATAGAGCCTTAACTGACATGCATTCTTAGCTCTACAGTGACAACACACATAAGGAAGAGTGATGTTGATTTGTGTGAGATTCACATCATCAGGAACTACCACAAACCACCAAAATGAACTATCAGGAAACACAGAAATCTAATTGCATCTTTTCTGTTGCTGTATACTTTGCATGAACACACGCTGACTTAGTTTTTAACAGCCAATGCTTTTGACAGAATATTGAAAAAGCTGCGTAGAATATACTTACAGGCCATACGCTGAATTGACTGCTAAGCTGGTTATCTGCTGAGGAGGTTCTCCACTCACCCACACTAGTTGGATAACTAGCTCAATTTGGTAGCCTGGAGACTGCTTAAGAGGAGAATTTTTAACTCTGCAAAATAAACAAAACGTCACATTTTTACGACTCTCTGAAGTGTTCTTCCTTAAATGTGCATAATTCACTGAATTTGGTATCACATTGAACTTTGAAAAGTTTGGAAAATTGTAAAGAAAATAATGGTGTATCAGTTTCATGGAACAAGTATGAGATAGTGGGGTAGGACTGAAGGTCTTGGAAATACCTTGCGCATTGATGAACAAACTTAGGAATGTCCTATAGAAAGTATTAAGACTCTCTTATCTTTTGAATTAAAAAAAAACAACCTCTATACAGGTCATAAGGTCCTCCAAGTCCTGAGTTTCTTTTTTATCTATTTAATATTTTGATTTGCCAATATTTTACAAAATCGCTTTTTGTCTTTCTAACTTCATTTAAAACTTGCTGTCTTCAAAACATTTATATAACTCAGTATAATCAAGAAGATACAAAACTAATCCTCAGAAAAAATAAACCTGTCAGAATTAACTATTTTCTAGATGGATGAACTCACAAGAAATTGAAATCTAAAATTGGAGTTTAAAGTTTCAAAAAAAATTAAATACATGTCTTAATTTTATATCTGAAAATAGAGTGCAACATAGATTTTATAACAAAAGTGAATAGTCAAGAGGTCTCAAGATGCATTCTTGTAAAAGAGTATAAAAAAAAAAAAAGCAAGTCTTCTGTTAACCTTAATTTCTCAGTGGAATAAACACACAGAAATACACCAAAAACTCCCAGAATTGGGAGAAATATCTCCCAATTTAAAAACTGAAAACAATTAAAAACTGAATAGTTCTAAAAACTTACACTTAGAAAAATAAGAGGCATCATGAGAACAGACTGTTGTTGCTTACAAATAACTGACAAGTGATGTCTATTCAAACATACTTGGCCTAAAGTTAAGCAGAGCTGAAGTGTTAAGTGATCTGTTCATTTCAATGCACACAAAAATTTCAAAGTAACTATACTGTTCCCATTTAAAAGTTTGCTCTAAAGCACGAACATCTATAACTACACTAACATCAGTGTTAGTAAAATTTCCTAAAGCAGGCTGAGTTATATGGTGATTATCTTCTGATTTATTTTTTTAAATCACCGAGAATTATGACATTTATATAAATTAAGATTAAAATCGTAATTTCTTGAAACAGAATTCAGATTTCAGATATTTGGGGGATGTTGTTTTAGAAAACAAGAGTTTCACTTACAGTAGCATTTCTACATTAATTTCCGAGTACATACAGCCTCACAATGTAAATATTCTTGAAAAGTTTCACAAATAACAAAAGTATAACAGAATATACTTACTTTAAACATGGGACATTATCACGAAGGCCATCAGATGAACTGCTACTAGTAGATGGGTGAGACTGGGGAACAATGGACTGAGGATTGGAACTTGTGCCAGGAGTTGGTAATGGTGGTATCTGTTCACCATCTGGAGATTCAATGTCATTTATTTCATATAACAGGCGCACTTCCAGCATCTGCAACGTAAAAATAAAGCAAATAAATACTAATTTTTTAAAAAGCTGGTCTTTCAGAAAAAGTGTATGATTAAGCACAATTAAGATACTAGTCCTAAGGGAGACATTCGGGACTTCTCTATCTTCAGATTGTAATATTTATGTTACTATTATCTTTCTAAACACACACACAGTCTTCAGAAATATATGATCATTCTAGCCACTTAAGATTGAATATGTGATGGTTAAACCTTGAAAATTAACTTATTTTCCGCTATTTAAAAGTTTCCTGTTTATTACTGAAAAGAAACAAAATACTGGAAACAAAGCCCGCTTAATCATCATTCCAAGCATGTAATACAGTCATGAAGGAGCCTTATTTTATGTTGTTTTAGAATGTTAAAACTAAGAAGAGCCATAGAACCTAGCTGATCTGCTCATATAGTGGCACTATTTAATTCATTGCTCAATGTTGCATCAAGTTAGGTCATAACATTTAAAACAATAAATTCATCATATTTCAGATTAGTATTAATTGTGTAATAGTTAAGATCTTCTACTGTTTGAATCTCAACATTTGCAAAACAGAACTTAACTCAGACTGAAAGATCTAAACAGTAGCTTTAAAAACACTTCAAGTACTGAATCGGCTTGCTAACTGCTGATTTCTAAAAACCTTTCAGAAAAAACAACATTCCCTTAGAAGGCAATGTGCATGAATACGAGTAAATACTAGAAGGAAAAAACAAGCATGTCTTTTCTCCTTTACTGATATTTGTCTGAAGTGGAAAAATAAGAAGAAAAAGAACGACATTATCATTAAGGCAGTACTCAGAACACAGTGTATTTGATGACTAACAACCTTAACTAACCAAGTTAACTTTCAGCTCATTCATTCCAGATAAGTGAAGTTGCATATGTGTGTTTGATTTAACAAAGGAATTGAATTCTTGCAATAGAATTTATCATGGAATCTTACAATCAAACATGACAGTAAAGTCCTAGACAGAACTTAGGGCATGTATGGTATACTTTTCTTCTATATCTGTACACCAAGATAGACAATAATGATTAGGAATCAAGAAAAAAGTCATCAAGTCCCTCACTGAAGTCTTTGAAAATTCTTTGACTATATCTCACTCACTTGTTTAAATTGTCTGATGCAACTAAGCTTCGACACACACTTTGCATTGAAAGTTAGAACAAAGAGTTACTGTAGGCAGCAAATCTGAAAGAGGCAATGAAAGCCAAAATAGTGATGTGTAACTTTCATTTTTGCTGAATTTGCTAGTTTACTACTTTTCCTTCATAGAAAAAGAAATTTACTAGCTTTGAGGTGATTTTTTCGGTACTTTTGAGTAACACAATGAAAAACAATGAAAAGCTAAATCGCTACAATAGTCTTATTATATAGAGAAATCTTATAAAATTAAAAAAAAATCTTTATATAAATTACCGGAATGACTTCTGTTGTCACTTCCTGCTTGCTGAACCTGTAGATAATGACATGTGCAGAAACTCCAGCTACACACAGCATTCTACTTTCTGGACACCACGAGATGATCTGAATAGCATATGGATCTTCATCTACTATATCTGTGTTTGGCCTGTCATCCTTATTCCGTGATTTTTCAAATACTTTGGCTGTTTTTAGCTTATAGAGTACTTGCAGCGTTACTAGGAACAATTCAAAAGAAATTAAAATTAATTTCTATTTAAACATATATTTATCTCAGTAACTTTTCTAATTTAGAAATTTAGCTTCACAGAAAACATCTCTTTGCTTAGCAAAGGAGGGCAGAGAATATCTGTGTTGATACCATTCATCACAACTTGCCTAATGCAGGATCAGCTAGTTAGAAAAAAAAAATTCCTATTTAAAAGAGATGTATGTTACGTTTAAGTTAAAAACTAAATCCTCAGTTTCACAAGTTTAACTATAATTAGGTTCTCTAATAATAACAACAATATTTAGTGACATTTACCATATCTCAGCTTAGCCTATAGCACAAGAAGTAAAGCTCCTTCCCTTTCTGCTTATAGTATTTCAAATCCATGGCCTCTTTCCCATGTAGTACCAATTTTTTTGAATGACCATTGAGCAGAAAACAAAATGCAACCTTCTGATGAATCCACATTTTTCTTTAGAGTGCAGTTTCCAGATCTGTCCTAATGAGTCCTTACCACAGTTTAAAACTGTAAGAATTATTTGATCATCATTTTACTGATATTCCAATTTATTCATTCTAATTATTATTACTTGTGCAAACACTAACACTGCACTCCCATAGGCCTCCAATTTTTTTAACAGATTAAGTTCTGAGTAATATTATTCTCAGTTGGAAATCTTTCTTCCAACATTCTTGAAGCTGCTTTAGTGTTACTTTCAAACTTCACTGGCACAGTCTTGAGTCAATCATCCAAACACTTGACAACAATACTAATCACAGCCTTATGTAAATCTAATTTATCCTTATTTCTCTTATGCAGTTTCATCTGAATCAAATTTTGCAATTCATGTATAAGGCTGTACTGCTGTTAAAAATTAAGACAGAAGATACCTGCAGCTTCTCCCTTAATGGGATTAGTATTTGTTATTAAAAGGATAATAAATGGCTTTAATAGAATTTGCTTTAGACAGATCCATGCTGAATATTATTTTTAACTACAGATAACCAATTATTTTTTCCAAGTTCCACCCCCAGTCCAAACAAATTAAGGATCTACAACACCCCAAATACACCTCTGCCCAGTTTTTAAACATATATTGCATCTGTTCTCTCCCACACCCACATACTTCTAGAGCACTTTGGAATCTCACGAGTATTCCACAAGCTTTCAAGGAAAACTGGTAATGATTCCAAGATTGTTTCAGACAGCTTTTAAGTCCTAGGAGTAAGTTTAGTCAGAACCAGATGTTTTAAAAACATTTAACTCAGAGTCCATTCCAATTTGAATTTTTATTGAATTTCTCACTCTTAGCTCTGTAGATCATTAGATGTAATTGACCCTTTAACCAACGAGACAGGCAAAATGGTTTGTTCTGTGGTCAAAAAAGTCAATCAGAGCACCAATTACAGCAAATTGGTGTATATAAACACAACTCTCTTCCTTTAGACCGCAACGAACAACTTGAATTTAATTGTACTAAAAAGAAATACATCTGCCTATTTGCATGTCTGCATGTTCAATAAACTACTTTCGAATTAAAGCAAACGTTTTCTTGCTAGCTCTTGGACTACTAGTGCATTTTCACTGCGATGGAATAACTGAGAAATCATGTTAGCATTATTTTAATTTAATTTGAATCAAAGTTTTATAAGGAGTTGACTGTACATGGGGCAGGAATTACGACAATGACTGATTCACAATTACATTTAATTAGACAAATCTCCTCAAATTTAGAAATCTCCTGTTTGATAGAAAAAATTTCTTCTGAAAAAACTTACTTGCTGAGGCATCCCAAAACTTGATCGACCCATCAGCATGCCTACAAAATATTAAAAAATTCATTAGATCAGAAAATTGTTAGTTGGAGCACTGGACCTCTTTGCTATTAACCAATTAAAAATATGACTAACATTCCATTTTTATTACTTATTATAATGACACAGCATTTCAATAGCTTACTGAAAACTAGTATTTTACAAACACTTGCCCAGTTAGTCAGAAGTGATAAACTTATTTCACTGGTTCTTCACTGAATTCCACTGCACTAATATTAATTTACCACTTTAAACTGATTTGAGTTACTCACATTTCTTGCAAGTAGTTCAGAATAATTTATGACTTTTATTTTTGTTTTTAAACATATGTACCTTATTTGAAGGGATACTTGTAAAGCAGTGCCCAAATTAACTACTTCAGAGCAAACGTCATCTAATTTATTTATCCTTGAAACTGGATTTCTCAGGATTTACTCTCAAAGTCTCTAATGTGTAGTACAAAGTGACAATAATCTGCAGGAGGGCTCATGAGTTGTTTGAAAAAGAAAAAAAAACCACAAAATGTAGAGGTGGTCCTTTACACTCCTTGCAGTAAAGTTAGAAGGATCCATCTCAAAGATAAAAATCAACATATCAATAACAGGTCAATGGACTTCCTATGCTTTAAAACAACTCAAATATTACGCAGAAGTTAACAACAAAGGAGGAGTTTCTTCCATGATATATTGACTGCAATCAGACACAATCCTAACACCACATCAGAATAGTAATTTATATAAAACACTGTCACAGAGTTCCTGTGTTTCTTTTCCATGCTTTGATTGACTTTCTTGTCAAAGCATATGCATTGTCTAGTGAACATCATTTCTTAAATCACTGCACCACTCTTGGAATATTGTTTTCTATACAAGGACCAAAGGACCAAAATACACATTACTGCACTGTGGTGTCACTTACCCTGTAATTATTATCTCTGGATAGCTCTGAGTAATCAAACCCCAGTTGCCTCCACTGATAGGCCATTCCTAGAAGATTAACAAATACAATACAGGGAATAAATATGGAAATATAGGAGAGTAATGTGAACATTGAAACAAATACACTGAGGAAGAAAATATTACGCAGTGCAGAGTTAAATCACTGAAATTTCTACAGATACTGCAGATTTCAGAATTTCAAAATTTCTGAATTTATTACACACGTCTACTGCAAAGACAAGCCAACAAGGACTATAAGAAAACACCCCTGCACCAAGAAGTCCCTTAGCTTCCAGTGATCTGGCTATCGACAGGAGCACACCAAGGAAAGAATGACTACAGCATGACATATGCTATAGATCCCTCCAGACATCTACTAGCTAAAGACAGGATAACTTAATCAGATGAAGCTGTGGTCATAGAAGGACCATACTTATCCTATTCAGAGCAGTTGATTTTTTTTGTATTTTCAAATACATGTACTGGATGTTGTACCTTCTTACTGTAACCTTGACGTTTCTGTCGAGCGCCAACTGAATAGAGAGCAGGTATGAGGTCAACAGGACAATCAGCAAAATATTCACAACAGGTAACTGGAGACTCGTGTATTGTCAAAGGATAGGGATTCTCAAATATAGGGTACCTTTAACAGATGAAAGGGGAAGAAAGTTAATCTAGGAAAAAAAATTATTTTAAATGCAGAATAAGTGAAACATTGAAGAATGCACTCTTTTTGTATAGAGGACAGTAAAAGCATATAAAATTAAATTATGAATGAATGTATTAAGCAACTTCATTAAACACACTATCAAGATAGTATAGATCTTGAAACAGAACCAGCATCTTTTACTCTTTCTAGAACATGTTTAGAACGTTGTTATTCCCTTATGTTTCCTATTTTAAAAACTTTCCTATATTAATGGCTTGTGGAAGAATTTAAGTTAACAAGTCTTAATTGTAATAACATGAATCACAGAATCACAGAATGGCCAGTGTTGAAAGAGACCTCAAGGATCATGAATCTCCAACCCCCCTGCCACATGCAGGGCCACCAACCTCCCCATTTAATACGAGACCAGGCTGCCCAGGGCCCCATCCAATCTGGCCTTGAACACCTCCAGGGATGGGGCATCCACAACCTCTCTGGGCAGCCTGTTCCAGCACCTCACCACTCTCTCTGTAAAGAATTTCCCCCTGACATCCAACCTAAATCTCCCCTCCCTCAACTTAAAACCATTTCCCTTGTCCTGCTGTTTTCTACCTGCTCAAACAGTTGACTCCCCTCCTGTTTGTAGGCTCCCTTTAAGTACTGAAATGCTGCAATGAAGTCACCCAGCAGCCTTGTTTTCTCCAGGTTGAACAAGCCCAGCTCTCTCAGCCTGTCCTCATAGTGGAGGTGCTCCAATGCCCTGATCATCTCTGTGGCTCACCTATGGACCCTCTCCAACAGCTCCCTGTCTTTTTTGTACTGGGAGCTCCAAACCTGGACCCATTCTCCAGATGGGGCCTCACAAGAGTAGAGTAGAGGGGGACAATCACCTCCCTGTCCCTGCTGGCCACCCCTCTTCTGATGGAGACCAGGATACCTTAGGATAGCCTTCCGAGCTGCAAGAGCACGCTGCTGGCTCATGTTAAGCTTTTCATTTATCAAGACCCCAAGGTCCTTCTCTGCAGGGTTGCTCTCAAGGACCACTCCTTCCAGTCTGTACAGATGCCTGGGATTCCTCTTGCAAAACTCTGCACTTTGCCATGTTGAACTTATTTCTACTCTGCAGTCTATCCTTTGAATAGGAGAAATCTACTTTTCACTTTGTATTATGCTGTTCCTAGACAGGAACTCGTCCAACATATTTCATAACCTGCCTGCAACTCTAAGGTCACTTTCTGAAAGTCATAGATAGCAACTTTTGGTTACCAATTAGAAATAAAAAAGCACACATACTCCTCAACTCCAACTGGGGAGTGATAGAACCTTCATGAGGAAAAAAAGGTAAAGTAGAAAAAAAGATAGTAAAAACAAACAGTTATATGTATCTGTGCTCAAAGGACACTTCTCTAGAGTGAAATGCATACTATACTTTTTTTTTGTTTGTTTGAGAAAGGCCAATCCTTTCAATTCCTTTAATAGAAAAATTAGCAACAACAAATGATTTCACATTAAGCTATGTTGGAAACCAAAGATTCTTCTAAAACAGAATGAAAAACATGTTCATTTTTAACAAGAAACAGTAAAATCATACAACAGCATAGGACATTACTACATTAAAAGATCTCTTACTGCACTAAAAAAAGAGGGAATTGATGTTACTATTTTAATTTTGTAAATATCTCTATACAAATCTTGTATCTGATAGCTACTGCATCTGTGGTGAGTTGCTTTTAAGCAATAAGTAAATCTTCACTTAGCAATATTTACAATTATTTATGCGAGATAACAAAATTCAGCGTCAACCAAATTAACCCAACCAATCCCAACACTGTCGACCATAATCCATTCCCAAAATTCTGTGCAGTATTTTGCCAGCCAACCTCCTCTCATCACACTATGAACACAATTTAAAATAAACTGTAATAATTAAAAAGCACCAGTGATCTGTTAGTAATTTCTGACAATGAAGTTTGGAAAACATTAACATTCAACAGAGTATTCAATTCACATACTACATATTACCTGGAGAAAAACTGATCTAAAAATATACTCTGTTCTGCTGAAAGAAACTTATACTTTGTATTCAAAGTTATAAGTTCTGGACATGAGAGGCATTACGGCGGATTGAAAATTTGAAGAGCAGAATAATGGACTGATCAGACAAAAATACCTAGAGAATACAGGATTCTTACCCATTTTGTGCAAGGTCAATCAGCACTAAATCCTTTTCTAGGAGAACGACTACAGCATATGGCTCCTGAAAGTCTAAAAACAAGAAAAACTGTTAGATATAAGTAAACATAGCTCTTTGCATACACAGTCTCAAGCACGTGATTGGTTCTTGCAGTTGATCAAAAGTAGAAAAGTGAACTAAATGACTACATAGTTTGTAAAGACATTAAAACACTCTCTCCTAACACTCTAAGTTAACATTAGAAAAGTCATACTCCACCTTTATCTAGCTGCCCTCAATTCTCTTCCAGCTTGTTAGAACCATTTGAATGGCTCAAATAACAGGAAAAGGACCATGCAGATGAACTCGTATAAGCAAGAGAGACACAATTATCTAACAATAACATTTCTCCAACCTTGAATTGTTTTTCCTAATTCAACAATAGTGAAATTAATCACATGCAGTAATGAGTGAAAGACAGATCATATAACATTAAAATAAGAAAATCAAAAGTTTTCAAAGTTTGGCTTGCTGTCTTTCAGAATGACCTCAAATTCCAAGCTATGGAGTTCTAAATACTTTGATGGAAATTGACAGCTAACAAAATAGGAATCAGAAATCATAGCACTAAAGTGAGACGGTTACCTAATCTATGACAAAAAAAACCAATCCTCTTCTGCAGGAGAGAGATGGTAAGTTAGTGAAGAACATAATGCAAGTATTGGAAAGAATAACACAGAAACTAAATTTAAGAGTATTCCACAAATGATGAGCAAGATTGAGCATTGACTGGAAAGGTCTTACATACACTAATATTGATGAACACTGCTGCTGCAATAACTGCAGCTTAAAATTGCAATGATGCTATGTCTGCATATGCTTTAGTTTAAAGGAAAAGAAAAAAACACGTAATCAGCAATCAGTATTTATCTAGAAATAAAAGAAATTTTATTCTAAACTACTCCGACGCTGTGGGAAGAAAAACAGATCTCATATAATAGGGATATCAGATGTTGCTGCTGCACTCTGATTCCCAGAGGTAAAACAGAAAGGCAGTAATAAGGAATATTATGATGGGATAAAACTCCAGACAGAAGAGGTTGAAGTACTCAGAAAAATCTTCACAAAGCCTACCATTAGGATATGGTGTTTCACAGAGAGTTAGAAAATCAACAATAGAATAATCCATTTCTAGCACAGCAGTACTTTTCCCATGCATAACTGTTAAACAGGGTCTTCTTCCTACGGTATCGTATGACAAGCCTCCTGAGAGAATGATGAAAGGCTCCCTGGAATAAAACAGAGGTATATACCGTCAAACCAAGGTAACATGTAAATAAAAGAGATTGGTCAGTTTCTGAATTTTACTATAAGGTTATAAAGAGGTATCGTTATGCAGAGATGCATTAAGAATAATGCAAAACTGCTCTCCCTGCAATAACAGCTCTCCACGCAATAAGAAGTGAGGGTATATTTCAAAATTTAAAAAGTTAGAGGCCTACCACAACCCCTGTCATATTTAAGACATCTCTTCCAGGCTCTTTCCAGCTGCTCATTTAACTCATCTTAGTAACTGTTTGCCAAGATGAGTTCATTATTATTTTTGTTAAACCTTAGAACTGTATCTCTTCTATTGAACTGCAGTTTCAGATTTGCAAGAAGCCACATTCATTCATAACATCAAATATTCCAGCAGGATCACAATCCCAAGGATTTTACTTTTTGTATGGAATGACCATAAAGGTTGAAATCACAATAATTTCTCAAAAAGTGCAAAATGATTTTGCGGTCACAATAACGTGGCTACTTAGCAGAAGCAAGCAGCTGTTTGGCAAACTTCAAAGACCTTTTAAGAAGAACATAAATAAATGCCTTTACCTCTCATCACACACTCACTCTAGACATTTTATCTATTTTTCCCCCATCACTGCGCACTAAATTGACTGAACTATTTCTGTGTCAAGCTATACTTCAACTGTGCTTGACTGACTAGAGAGAAGCAAAAGATTTCCAGTGTTGATGGAAGAGGTTACAAGCTTCCCTTTCTGTATATATATATATATATATATATATATATATATATATATA
>NW_024884142.1:57219607-57441817 GCF_019232065.1 Centrocercus urophasianus
AACTTAATATGTGTTCACATTTTTTCTAACATGCAATAATACACAATTTATTAAAATAAAATGAAGCACATATATTTATTTTATTAGTTTTTTCCTTCATTTCCTGTTTACGAAAAAACCACCAATGATTTTAATGTTGATTAAAATAGGGTATAATACCTTTTAAAGAGAAGAAGGACTACTTACAGGTACATAGATGCTTAAGAAATTACACTTAATTGACAACTTCAATTCTAGGATATATTTCTGAAAGAAAACCAGGCACTCAAAGGGAGTTCCTCGCATGTACTTTTAAACACACTTAAGGGGAGCAGGAATCTTATCCTTTGTGTTTGTCTTAAGTGGAAAAAGTCAATATGCCAAGCTGGGGATTATTTGTGGGGAAAAAAGATATCCTGTCCTGCTGAGAAAGTGAGGCCATAGAGGTGTATTATGTCTCTGTGCTTTCCCATAGCACCATCTTTTCCATATCTAACTGGCTTTCGCTGGTGTTTCAAACAAGCGTGATAGATTTGGTATATTTTCTTTATAACTGTACATGAAGAGTTCTGTTTATGCACATGCTGGTCCTTATGATTTAAGGGCCTGGCTAAAATAGGCACTCTGGTTGCACTACTGAAGGCAAAGCAGGCTGGGACAGCTTTCATTTTTTCATTATTTTGCCACTTGTCTGATCTTTCAGAAAGCATTTTAACAGCAGAGTTAACAGGATCAAAGAGTTCTATGAACAGATCTCAAAGGAACGACCATAATTTTGACTATGGGTCCACTGATTTCAGGATCGCATCTCCATCATGAGCAGAAGTGAAAGCAGTAAGCAAAAGAATAAGGACAGTGCAAGCATTTTCCTTGAAACTTCATGTGTTCGTTTCACCTCAGTTTTTCATATTGGAACCTCATACAACCTTTTACAATCACGTCCATAAAGTAATTTCAAGAGGAAAAACTTTAAATTAACCAGATATTTTTCAGGGTGACAACAAAGAGACATCACTAGTGTGATGTGCCTGCAGTATCTCCTTTTACCGCAGTGATTCATGGAAGTATTTTCTCTTCACAAAATGCTTTAGTTTTATTTTTAAATAATGCCATCAGGACCATTTGCAGTAAGAACTGGATCTGTGGATTCACCTTGATCAACTAACAAAACCAAAGTGAAACATTCCAGTTTCTAAGTTTCAGATATAAGAGTGAATACGACATGCCAGTTTCTGCTAGTTTTATTTCTCAAGTTAATCAAATTGCTTTTGGCAGGCTTACTAAAGATTGTGTCACCATGAAGCAAGGAATGGAAGAGTTAAGAATAGATTACATGGGTTTTTCACAGATGAATCAAAAAAATCAAGTTGACTTTAGTCTGCCAGAAAAACTAACAGGTTTGTTTATGGATTTTACATATTTTCATGCAGCCACAGATTTATAATCAACACAAGCAGTACATCTTTGTATTAAATGCTTAAAGTGTTGTCCTTCAGTTGTGATACATATTAAAAGCACTATAAATAATATTTAATAAAAACATGATCTAAAAGAAAATAATTGTAATTTACATAATAGATAACTACATTTTACTTACCCCAAAGTATAGAAAATATTTAACAAGACGGAAAGCATTTAACACAACAGACAGCTCTACAATGAATGGCTCTGTAGCATTTCTAGAGGCTGATAATACAGATTTCTCTTTCAAAAAAATTTCTGCTTCAGCAGGAATGAAAGCAATAACTTTAATTAATTCACATTAATTTGCACATCAGCTAAATATGTAGAATTTCTTGGGGAAAATCCTGCAAGACATCACTATGCAAGGGGGAAACATTTCATGAAAAATAAAATTCAAAACCAACAGGATTAGATCTTGCCATATCAAGACAACTAAAATCAGTAGCTCACAATCCTGGAACAATGTTTTTGCTCAGTTTTAGAGGTAAACTATTAAACTGTTAAACTGCAGTCACTTTAGGCAATCTGTATCAGTGTCAAATCATAAATCCATGACAATCAGTAATTTGGATGTGACATAACATTATATATAGATGGCATGCCACTGGTAACAGCTAGTTTACTTTTCAAACCATGGGTGAATGATCTTTGTTCTGCTCTTCTACTGTTTCTGCACTCTGTCAAGAGGTTACTCTCTAATTGTAAAAGTGGAAAAGTCGGCAAGAATTCATTTAACTTGGAAGTCTTAAAAGTAGCAGTGAAAATAAATAAAAATAAATAAAAAATAAAAATAAAAAAAATAAATAAATTCGTGTTGGGAAGTGCGTTGTTTTCAAACAACAAGTTCAGAACACAGAATCATACTATTCAAGCTAAATTCAACAACTTTTACTTATCTGATCACCTTTCATTATTCTTGTAACCTATGAATCCCAATTATATACATTTATCTTCCTTAAAAATGCTGTCAATCGCGACAACTACATGAACTATCAATAGAATGCCCTCTGTGATTATTTTTATGGGGATACTTACAAGCTGTAATTCCTATTAACAGAGCTTTAGTAGTGAAGAATAAGCTGTAGGAATTCCACCATAATTCTAATATCAAACAGAGCGAATATAATGAAGAACTGACTTTGGGGCATGGGAATTTAGTGTCAGAAAGCTCATGTGCTTTGCTGGATATGCTTTAGACAGAAAAGCACACAAAGTCATCTCGGAAAACTCAGAAGTTAGCCTATCTTAAGAAACATCACTTCAAAAATCAGAATACTTTGATAAATTTAATCAGCTGGATAATCATGATATTATATTCCACAATTGGAACATTTTGCCAGTTCACTCTAAGCATACATCAAGAATTTGTCTTTTCAACTCCTGTCCCAGGTACAGAAAGATTCTTAATAGTAACCTTTCAACAGATAAATATTCTCTAAAAATAAAGCTACAGACATACTACTGTTGTAGGTTAAACAAAAGCTAGACTTTGGAGACCACAGACAGTATCTCCAGTGAAGTGGGAGAAGAAAGACCCCCTCAGCTTGCCCTCCTGTTTCCTCCACTTCAGCTTCATGATATTGAGTGTGTAGGGGGGAAAAATGTTAGAGAAGGCATTAATAACAGCTGCAACAATAGAAAGGACAGTGTCTATAACTTCTAGTGTAGCCTGTAAAATCAGTTGCTTCTTCCTTCTGTGTAGTTCTGGACACCTTTTCTAGGAAAAAAATGTTTATTAGAATTGAAAGCAATAAATAAAACAAAATAAAACAATTACAGGGAACATAACATGAATTGTTATCTACATGTAGTGATACTGAAACACAAAACCAGATCCTAGATCACTCTGGATAAGGGAAAAGCAGGTAAGAATGGATGGTAGAAAGATGTTTCACGTTGAGCACAGATGAAGCAAATGTGGAATATCTGCTGTTTTTCACAATACAGAAGTCACATGGAATAATTTAAGTACTCATTAAATTGTACCTTTTATTAGCTTATGTTTTTTTGTTTTGTTTTGTGATGAATAGTTAGAGCAGACTGCTATAGAAGCAAAAGTATTTTCTTTCTGTACCTAAGTACCTGTGTGACCTGGATAGAAACAAAGAGATTCTCTGCAGAACAGAACTAAAGCCATGAGCAATGAATGACAGTGCTTAAGCAAAAAATTACAATTGCATCATGTTTTCACCTAATCTATTTCCACTGATAAGGAGAAAAACTATAGAAACAGGAAGGAGTGAAAGGCAGTTAGCCAAGCTTGAAAATTCTTGTGAGATTACAACTAGAACTGAGAACTTGAAGTGTGAACTCCAAATGTAAAAGCAATTGAAAAGATATTTCCAGTACATTACTTCCCCATCATAGGAAAAATGCTGTTATTCATTATGTATTTTGACTAAAGTTCTGGAAGAATATCAAAACACAGGTGGTGCCATAGATTTAGAAGTCCACCAAAGATATTAAAGAGAAATGAAATTGAATTCATCCAAACAGAATATTTTAATGCACACTAGAAGATGAGAGGTGTAGCAGAGAAAAGTCTACGCTAGGAAAAAGTGGTCTCAGCAGACAACTACATATTCTAAAAAACTGTACTAGATTAAATATCTGTTTAAAACTGTTTGGAAAGTCAACCAGGCTTTTGACTGCAAAAATTTTAATTCTCTGCAGTTGAGACTTTTTTAGGTTGCTCATATTATTACTTAAATCAACTTCTGATTGTTCACTTGAGAAAAATACATACACTTCAGAATACTTCTGCTGGCAAAATATGACTTTTCAACTGCTCATGGATATTCAAACATCTAAGCAGAAACCTTAAATTTCTCTCTTTTAGCCAATAAATTAAATTACCTCTCTTTTAGCAAATAAAATTACACACAAGTGTAATAAATAGCAAATAAAATGACACTGATAGTGTCTGTGTAGGTATACTGAAATATATCTGAAATCAGGTTTACATCAATTAATGATGTTCTATCTGAATACCTGGAAATCAAACAAAACAGTACATAAAAAATACATAAATTCAACATTTGTAAATAGCTAGGCAGCCTCCAAATATATTTTATCCTTATATTGCACCCTTTACTCAATCATTTTAAAGCATTTTTGAACCATAAAGAAAAGAAATCCCATGAAAAGAAATCCATGAAATTCTTCAACCCTAATTGCAGTCTTGGTAACAAACCATGCTACTCAAGATACGGTAAATTCCATCTGAGCCTTGTGTTGCATTTACTGCTTTGTTACATTTTCAATGTGCATAATTAAGCACAATTCACTGCATAAATTACTGTACTCTCCCAGAACAGCTCCATCAGTAACATTTTAGGAGAATGCGGGGAGAGGATGTGTATTCAGAATTTAGAGCATCTGCAACAGGCCACTATTTTTCCAAAGTTTTTCAGGTCTCTGCATTTCAGTGTGTTCTGTGCTTTATCAGTCATTTTTTTTCTTTAACAATGAATGTTCTCAGAAGACTGAGCAAAAATACCTAGGAGTTAGTTCTAATAACATAGAAGAAACATGTAAACAGTAAAGCAGCAGTATCGTCACCTAACTTTTGTGTACTGTGTTCACATTCATTCTGACAGTTTATTCAGCACTATCTGATCTACCAGAACAATTTCAGCTATTTTTAACCGTAGCTCAGCGCCACCAGGATACACATCCCAGCAACTGGGAAACAAAGGACATTGTTAGAGAGAATTTATTTTATGTATGTAAGCTTCATACAGAAAACAAGTCTTACCCAGCTCTAGTTGTTTTATATTCCACCTTAAGAATAGGCTTGCAGGGCTCTGGCTTCTTTCCATCCTTCAGCTGCTTTCCTAAAGAGATTTATTTTCTTATATTAATCTTACCACTCCATATCATGATGACAAATTATGAAATTCACTTTGCAACTTACAAAGTAGAACATTCATACAAACATATATTAAACACGTGGCAGTGATAGAATATGCCTTGAAATACCATAAAAAGATTGTTAAAACTGTCACATCACATGAAATATTTATATATATATACTTCATAGCTTTTGAGTGTTGTGAAACACTGGCTATCAAAAATATAATCCTCAAAGTAATTTTACAGTAATTTGAAATGGCAGAGTGATGTATCTCATGTCTACTGCTTTGCAATTAAAATTGCTCAGCTTAGAAGTTGAAGTTTATTATGAGCAATATCCTTAAGAGCTAACACTTGAGTTTGAAAATGAAGGGTCATTCTTTCTGTACTTGTCATTATTAGCAACTAAAGCTCCATATTTAATTTTTACAAACTCCATGGAAAATTTTAAGTATGGTGTAAATACACGAGTTCTAACTGCACATTGATAAAAGTTGATGCAACTGTAAAATTCTGCAGAAAACTTAATTTGCAGCCCAATACCAAAATAATATAGGATAACAAGGAAACTAAAAGCAAAAGCTTCTTTTCTGTACTCTGATCCTCAACCACTATAGTAAGCAGGGACTTGCTGGAGTCTCAGACAAGTAAATCAGGATGCACAACTAACCTCAGAGATATCTCCACCACTGCATTCACACTTATGAGTCTGAGGTAAACGAGCTGATAAAACATGACTTAAACATGTACAACAAGCAGACCTCACATTTGCATACAATTCCTTTAAAGAGCAGAAGCATATTTCACAGCACAACACATAATGTTAACCTCTTAAACTAAAATTAACACAGAATTACCTGAGAAGTGTGAACAAATTACCAGATGCTAGTCTTACTCTGTTACAAATCTTTCAAAGAATTTCTATGGTGATACGTTTAATCGTGTAACAGATGCTTATTTATTTTTAGTAATGCACATTTTAAACAACATCTGGGATTGCAATGTTAAGCAAAAAAGAAATTTTGGAGAGCTAACTTCATGATCAATGTCACTGTGTAAAAATCAACCTAAAGTTCAGAGACTCAGATATCCTTGCATTGATTTGAACTCCCATTTCACAAAAACTAGGTTTTGTGTAGGTGTTTGGTTTTTTTCATATGAAATCTATCAAAACTTGATATGACAAAAAATTTACTTTCACTGCAAAATTTAATACATGGCTTTTAAAATGCTTCCATTAAAGTTAAGATCTCGTTGGGTCCTAAGAGCTGTCAAGCATTTCCAATCTTACCATGTGGAGTGATTGTCTGGAATGGTTTGGTGGGAGATTTTACGTTCCATATGGTCAAAGTACCATCTGAGTGACTACAAATAAACTGTTTTCCTTCATGATGCCAAGCCACAGAGTGGATAGCCTATGCAAGAAAAAAGATAAAAAACAAAACCACATAAGACTAGTATTTTAGTATTATTTTACCCTTGCTCCTTCCTTGATGACATTATGCAGCAAAACAAAATTAGAGAAAGTATTAATTAAATCATATTGCACTTAGTATATACTAAGATTTCAGTGCTACAGTAATTCTTTCAGACTTTCTCCATCATGTAAGCAGCCTTCATTGTAATAACATGTTTAAGTATTGAGCAAAATGCCCATACTAAGATCATCTTGATGAAATTATTAACTTAAAGCTTTACATATAATTTCGAGATTCCTACATGGATGTGCACAAGAGCAAACAACAGCTGAAAACACAAGTAAGACAAGAATAACAAGAATTGAAGTAATGATCTTTAAGATTTTTCAGAAGAAATTAAACATTTCAGCTTTAGATGATGAAAACAAAATATTAGCGTGAGTAAGCATTTTGATTCAGCAATTTTGAGGAAGCTACTAGTAAATCTTATCACAAATACAGAAATGTCTTTTTGTAAATAAAATTAATAAAATTAAGAAGGGAACAGTTAGCCACCGTGCATGAAACCTTACTGCAGAAAAACCTGATACAGTGAAACCTACTTGCTGCCTTTACGTAAGCTCAGATAAAGCAAAGAGATTAACTGGTAAGATTAAATGATGGTTCCCATCTCTGCTTCCAGTATCTCTGCCAGTAGATGAAGACATTATGAAATTATGAAAATATATTTAGTTATATTTAATTTTACTTATAGCATGAAAATATCAATAAACAATGAAAATTTCAAGCATTTCTCTATTACTCAAATGGCACAGAAAGAAGCATTACCTGCTAGAAGCATGGAACTTTGATTCTGTTGAGAAAATAGATTTGCTTAATACTTATGGCAGAGGCAACACTAGGTAAACAGAAAGCCGGAGCTGAATAGGTGAACGCTAATATGCTGTACAATACCATCTTTTGGATGCATACCCTCAGTAGAGATTCTGTCTGTAACTGTTAGCAGGCCTTAGACTTACTCCATTTCCTACGTACATATGGATTTCCTCTGCAAGGAATCCTACCAACCAACAGAAGCGTAGGCAGTAAATTACTTAGTAAAGAGCAAATCACAGAAGACAGATGTAAGATAGTTTCGCCTAAAGTGATTTTACAGAGATTAGATCATCACATTTCGTAATGTTATACAGAAGAACAAGATAGCTTCCAGCAACATGACTGGGAGAATCCAAAGACTCAATGAAAGACGAAAATGATTGCACTATATGAGCATGGAGTCTTCAATAAAAACTGATTCAATTGAAAATGGTAATAGGTCTGGATAGCTGCAGACTACGTCTGCATTTCTTACTCAAATTTAATCTTATTCCCTCTTTTGAGTGGAATCACTGTGGAAGACAGACACAGTATACGAATATCATATCTGCACATATTTAGCTTTGGAACTTACACATCTTATATGAATTTACTTAGAGACAAAATCTTGCTCATTCAGTCTGAGGCAAGAATTTAATTAGAAAATAAAAACAGAAATTATAAAAGAAATATAATGTAATCTTGAAAATAAAATTATTTACCAATACGGTACCGAAGTCAGGGATTAGCATGTTTGAAATTATAGAGTATCTAAAGACAGCGTCTGAAAAATCTCTCTTTACTAGGAAGTTGTACAATATAATAAAAATGATTCCTATATGGAGTCAATTACCACAGTGTAAGCGATTCTTGATGCATTTGTGCATTAATAGATCCTTAGAATCAACAGAGAGGCAATCTGTATAAAAGGAAGAATAACTGAGAAATGGAAACACTTTTCCTGAAAAAAGGTCGAGCTAAAGGGATCTATAACAATCTATTATTATGGAAATGGCATTAATGTTTATGAATGTTGGAGACTGAATAAACTGAGCACAGAGAAGAAAGAATTGCTGGCACAATTTCTGCAAGGAACTGATGAGATGGAAAGTATTCTAAAAATGAATAATGGTGCGTTGGTTCTAGGATTTCACTGACAAATTTTTAAGAACATTTGGTTAAATCTAATGATGCAGTTAAATATTACTTAACACATAATAGATACTTTACATATTTTAGAAATAATTCAAATTATCTGGGCAGAGTGTGAAAAACTTTTGAACAGAGCACTCTTCTACTATTACACAACTCACAGCTTTTGCAAGCCTGAAGAGCAATAGCAAGATATGAAACCTGAGAGAATTAGGACTGTTTAACCTGGAGAAGACAGAGAGGGATCTCATTAATGCTTATAAATATTTAAAGGATTGGAGACAAGAGGATGTGGCCAGGCTCTTTTTGGTGTTGTACAGCAATAGGACAAGGGGCCACAGGCACAAACTGGAACATAAGAAATTACATCTGAACATGAGAAAAATCTTTACAGTGAGGGTAACAAGGCACTGGAACAAGATGTCCAGAGAGGGTCTCCTTCTATTGAGATACTGAAAACCTTCTTGGATGCTTTCTCGTCTAACATACTGTAAGGAACCTGCTTTAGCAGAGAATTGGACTAGATGCTCTCCAGAGGTTCCTTCCAACCACTAAGACTCTGTGATCCTGTGTAACCAGCTGTAGCATAATCTCCAGCATCTCATGGAGCTCATTTTGATGCAACAGAATGTGCAAGACATGAAGACTGCACAGACATGCTTTGGTCTCTGACAAGTCATGTGTCAAGGTTGTGCTCCCCTCATCAGTTTTTGTTTCATTTATTTTTAAATCCCACAGGCTAATTAAACATCTTTTTATTGCTCCAAAATAATCTCTTACAGTCAGTCATGTACAAGAAGATTGAACCTAAAAATAGTAGTCAGTAATACACCTGTTGAGTTAATGCTATCAAAGCTTAATTTAAATCAGGACAAACAAAATACTTGAAGAACGGACTTACTGATAACTAAAACAAGTTATTTTAAAGGTTCCATTTCATTTTGTTGTTGTTGTTACAAACCAAATTACATTTGAGACATTTTTTTTACTTCTTTCATGACTGTAAATGTAGAAAGGGAAACATCTGCAGGATGAACTGTACTCCATAAAGAAAAAAACTGCTTAAAAACATGTCTCTAGTGTTTGGACATAAAAGACTTTAAAAATGATGCAAAAATAATTCAGTCTTTTTTTCCAATAAGTTTGTCCAAAAGATAAAAAAAGTGTGTTTGCAGGAAAGGTTAGCAGAAAACTTTCTTAGACAAGTTCCTTTAAAGCTGCAGTTTTATTGCATCACGTCTTCCAATTTCTGAATGTTACATTCATGCACTCTTACAAATTCACTAAAGAGTTGTCTTTGTATTAGATTGTTACCATAATGAAAAGTATATACATCTTATAGTTTAGAATCATGATAATAATTGTGATTAAAAAAAAAGATCAAGAATAAATTTTAACTAAATTCCCTGTTATAAACTGGAATATTATGCAGGGGAGAATACTTTGGCTACCAGCACTAGCACTAACCATGATTTAAAGCTGCCTACTCCAACCACGGTTAAGCAGAAATATGGTTAAAACTGCATTCTGCAATGGTGGTGCTGTTACCCACCCCTTAAGCATTCCTTTCCTTGGAGTGAGTGCTCCTACTTCTGTGTGCAATTATCAGCGTAGAAAGATGGGTAGGCATGCATTTTCAGACAAGAAAACATGGATAGCGTTCCACTGACCTAGCTTTTAGGCAATAAATTAACCTGCCATATGACAACATTGGAATTTGCATCAAGAGAGCCTCTTTAATTGTCAGAGAATTCTGAACAGAGCCAAGCAGAAAGTTTAAAAGGCTGTAATAAGATTCAGGGTTTTTTTTCCCCATGGAAGTAGCACAGCTATTTTGCCACAAACCTCTGATCATGCAGGAAGGTTGATATCATCGTTTGTGATTAGAATAAGATAGTCAAAGGATAGCATTTGGACCCCTGGACACTTGTGAAATTTTGAGTCTAAAAGTTTCATTAAAGCTAGTGGTAGATTGCACTGCCCCCAACTTGTTTTTGAAGACTAATCTCAACTAAAAAGCAATAAGAGCAGAGAAAAGCAATCCAACAGCAGAGTTTTTAAATACCCTTCACAATATAAATGTGCTCGACAGTCCTGTTTTTGACATCTGATGAAGTCTAGGCACCAATTAACACCCAGCTGCACTCAAAATATAGCAATGCTATGAAGTCCACACATTTCTCTTAGAAAAACACTGCACAGGTAGAGAGAAACCTGCTCCATTCCGTGACAGAGGCACGTGTAACTGTGCTGCAGCACCAAGCTCTGCTGTAACTCCCAGCAACAACAAAGATCACAGCCTAGATAGAGCGCTGGGATTTTTGAACAGGTGTAGAATTAGGCTTTACTTTCTCAGTGATGGGTGACTGAATTTAATTATAACTACACAATTAACTAATATTATCAGAAGCATACCTATTCTCAATAGGGTTAAAGACAGAAAAATATTTTCACAGTGCTAATATGCAAGCCTGATTGACCAAACATGTTCCCTCTGTGACACACTTTAGCAGCTTATTTTGCAGTTCAGTCAGGAAGGAAGACTTCTCACAAGACAGCATTTCCTGTGTATGAAGAAGCCACACACTAGGAGATCTCAAATATGCCAGGACTGAACAAATTTGCGCTTGCTTTCCTGATTGTCAGTTCCATATTCAAAAGAATTTTTATCAAGAAGCAATGATGCAGAGATACAAAAGTTGAAACTGTGCAAACTGTATCAAATCCAACTTCAAAAAGGGGCCATTATTCTATCTTTCTTTTAGAAGATCAGATTTATATAATTTGCCCACTGAAGAAATCATTTGTTATTCAACAGTGAACAGATGAGAACCAACTGCACACATTAATTCTTTGTTCAAAGAGATTTTTTTCTTAAAGAGCAATCTAAACTCATAGGCCGCACTTCAACTTTTAAGAAAAATTTAAAGGGCCAATGAATTACTATTATTTTTTATTGCTGTTATTTTAATTAAGGCAATCATATCATACATTGATTCTCACTAATGAGAACTCATTAACCAAAGGATTTGACCTCAGGTACTTTATTACCTCTTTGTCAGAGAAAAAAAATAACAACAAATATGGTAAGCAGATGTGTTCACTTCGACATCCTCAAGTCAGAATCACAGAACGGCTTGGGTTGGAAGGAGCCTTAAAAACCAGCCAGTTCCAACCCTCTGCAGTGGACAGAGTTGCCACCCACGAGGTCAGGCTGCCCAGAGCCCCATTCACCCTGGCCTTGATGGCCTCCAGGAATGGGGCATCCACAGCTTCTCATCCAGAGCTCATGCCAATGCCTCATCACCCTCTTAGTGAAAGAAATTTCTTTTCCCTCCACTTTTCAGAATATGAGAGAAGTTCCAAATTACAACAATTGCTAAGTCATTTTATTTCAACTGAAGACTCAGGCAGTTAATGTAGGTGAAAGTCACACTTTTTCAACCAAAAAGGAAAAAGCTGGAAGGTTCACCCCCTTAGAAATTGGCAGAGAAATTCCACCATTCGTTACAACAAACTTCAGACAGCAAACACTTCTTCAGAGAGAAGATTCCCATGTCTCTTATAGAGAACGCTTCAAGTTTTCACCATTTCAAGGAGACCTATATTTATTAAACCACTGGCAAGAGAAGAATTGTTATCCTTAGAACTGTGGATAATGTTCTATTAACATGTAATACAGACAAAAATATTACCTCATCATGTGTGTATCTGTAATCAGCCTTCTTTGACTTCAGATCCCATAATACCACTGTTCCAGACTCAAAGCCAATCAGAAGCTGCAACAGTAAGCAAAAATAAGCAAAAATGTCGTTATAGGGATGAGCAAAGTGCCATTTACAAAGCCTGTAGATCTTGTCCCAAAGAGATGAAGAAGAACACTAGCTGAAGTAACTACAAAATGATTATTATGACAGAAATTAGTGACAAGCTGTGAAGACTTTAATGTTTGAGATTTACCTTGTGCTGGATTTCACTCCCCCAAATTTTCAGTTAATGCAATGCTAATATAACTAAAATTCATTCAACATTAGGAAAGAAAAAGGTATTTATCTTCCAAATAGTCCTTGGAAATCCCTTTGAGTTCCAGAACGCACAACATTAAGCTCCTTCCTAACTGTATGCCTTTCAGAATGAAAACCAGGGTTTAAAGGTGAACATTTTCTTCATTAATGTATGTCTTCCTCAGTGGAACGTGTTCCTCAGTGGAATTTCTTATTCTTAGATTTGCTGGAAGAACACATTGTCCTTCCTGAAGCTCTAGGTAATGGTTCATTGTCTCTAAGACAAAACATTACTATAAACTTTCTCCAGCTGTTAATCAAAATAGAGATATTTGTCTAAAGAAAAGATTATTGGCTAAAGAAACAAAAGTAATTTTAGTTTTTGAGAGGAAAGTTAGAGAGAAATTAAAGGGAATCATCTTTTTCAAGAAGCAAAACTAAGCCATTTTTGCAAGGAACAAAGATTCAAATTGCTCGTAATAACTGCTCTAACACGCTGAGCATCTAAGTGTTTTGCTTTCCTATCTTAAGTGGCACTTCTCATAATGAAAACAAACCAAGGCCAAAATAAGGCAGTAGCAACAGACTAGGCACTCATCATATAGTAGAAGAATGTAATGCAGCTTGCTATTACGTAGTAGCTGGATCTACTCTGAGAGCCTATCTTTCCAACAATATTGTTAAATTAGTTCCAAGCATCAAGCAGAAGGCCTTCAATTCAACCTTTTTTTCCCTCAGCATGGACATATAGGAATTGAATAAAGTCTGCAGATGTATTCGGTATTCAAGGAACTTATGCGTGCAGAGGTGCCCATTGGAGCGCCCTTCATAGTATAAGAAAACACTGTCTTCCCAATACACGCCGTTGTTGTTACAGAGATCTACATCAGTATGGTTTATTGCTGTACCTAGACATTTTACATGGATAATTTTTTCAGTATTAAGATTTTCAAAGTTGGCAATCCTTTGCAAAAAGAAAGTAACAGAGAACCTGTGTGTATCTGTATCTGGTGAGCAGGACCAGGGAATTAATCCTGCCCCTGTACTCAGCTTTAGTGAGGCCCCACCTCAAGTACTGTGTTCACTTTTGGGCACCTCAGTACAGAAAGGACATTGAGGTGCTGCAGCAGATCCAAAGAAGGGCAACAAGGCTTGTGAAGGGCTTGGAGAACATGCCCTGCAAGCAGAGACTGAAGGAACTGGGGCTGTATAGTATGGGGAAAAGGAGGCTGAAGGGAGACCTTATTGCTCTCTTCCAGTATCTGAAAGGTGCTTACAGCGAGAGCGGCGTTGGTCTCTTATTACTGGTGACAGGACGAGGGGAAATGGCCTCAAGTTGCACCAGGGCAAGTTTAGGTTTTAAAAGTTTTAAGAAATGAGTACACAGGATGTTCTTGCAACTACATAGGCACTATATTTTTAGGGATACTTTTCATATTAGAAAGAGGACAGTAAGGTCATTCTAAAAGACTGCCCTACATTTTGATTGATAAAACAATATGCCTTTAATGTTAATTGACAATATTTAAGCATTAAAATGTGGATACAATACACCGAACTAAATAGATCACTAGTCTTCCCTAAAGTTACCATAGTTTCATTACTTTTATGTTCTATGGTCCATTATTCTAGAATGTGATTCAGACCTAACCCTGCAGAGAAACCCAGTAGCTACACATTCTTTCTTTAATGAGTTTCAGCTGAATGGAAAAGCTGTACTCATGAAATTCTTTTTGCAGCTAATCTGTGTGCATCTAGGTTAGAAGCTTACAACTACTATTCAAACCACTGTTGAGACATTGCCTTATGTCTTCAGTTTTATCCACTGTGAACTTGTCAAACCAACAGAAAATAAGCAGAAAAATAGTATTTCTACTGCACACATGGAACAGGAGAAAGAAAATATTTTCAGTTTCTCATTCAAGGTTCTTCACAATTGCGAGTTCAACATGCTTTGATACATCTAAGCCATTACACTGACAGAAATAGACATTCAGAAATTAATTCCTCCATACATTCAATCACTTATGCCTGAATATTCCAGAGGGCAGTCATTAATCAATTTGTTTCAAGTGGCATCAAGGTCTCTGTGGAATATCTGGCTAAATTATAACAATACTCCTGTCATGGGCCAAGCACTTTTGGAAGAGATCTGTACTGACTACTTTTCAAATTCCTTTGGCAAATTCTACTTAACTCCCACTGTGAAAGTTAAGGAAAACCCTTCCTGTTTACTCTTCAGTGTGGACCAAAGGACCCAAGCAGAATTTGCAGTTTGATTTGCTAAATAATTATATGAGCCAGAAAAACTAAACAAGCCCCAGATCCTTCAAAGAGTAGAAGAGTCATGATCCCTTTCCTCCTGGGACTTAGAGAAGATGTCTGACACCTGAAGCACAGACTCAGTCTTGCAATCATGACTGAAGTACAAACTGAATTACAGAATAGTATATATTTGTCTGCACTTGATCATGTATAAGTGATTCTATAACATGCAACAACACTACAGAAATAAGGCACCTGGGAAACAGGTAAGACGAAAATAGAGAACATATTCTAGCACAAATGGAAGCATAACTTTACACAGACTCCTGAGAATTTCCAAGAATTTCATTGTTTTCTAGCACAACGGTCTCCTCCCAGTGTAAACAAAGAAAAAGTAGAACAGGCTTTGGCTACACAGCCAATAAAGCACCAAATTAACATGTCTTGCAAAACCTTTCTCTATAAAGAAAGTGCGGTACCACAGTAATTGCTGCTGCACAGAAAATAAGAGTTTAAATCTAATCTCCTTGCCTTATCTTCTACTTAATTCATGAAACCTTCATTGTGAACTTAAGTTATCCATTCTATGTCATTTTTGTGTGATCCCTGTAAGAAATCTCCCAGAGAAATGAGTAATACCTGAACTTTTATTCTAGTAACTCAGAAGAAACCTCTGCATTTAGGTTACAGGTTTGTTTAGTAACATTTAGGTTTTAGTTTGTTTAGTAACATTTCAATTTTTACCAAAATAAGGAACATACCTTGCTTTTGATTTCAACCTTTTTTTCAATTAAACATTTTCAGCTTTTTTTTCTAACATTTCTGATTACAGGATGCATTCAGCTATTCTAGTAATACTTCCTACAGTTGTATCTGCATCTTGTTTCATGCCATTTTCAAAGCTTTTCTTCATGTTTCCAATATGGTCCTCAGCTAAGGAATCCTTTCTTTTTAAAGAAGTGGTATTCACATTTGAAAAAAAAAAATCTTACTTAAAAAACAGTTTATAGAATAGTCTACAATTATACCCTACCTTTCCTTCATCCATTGGATTGTCACTAATGTGGACAATAGGACCTGGGTGAGATTTGGATGACCTAAACAATAAACAAATCCAATTAAAAGAAATACCTGTCCAAAATAGCATTTCATAAGATAATTACAAGCAATATAAAAAAGTATATATTTATGCACTCTCACAGCAAAACAAGATTACCCTTACTACACTAATTAATCCTAAAAAAGCCTCTTCAACTTGAGCAATGGAAAACATCGTATTACTTAAAAAACAAAAACATCAGTAGTGTTTCATACAATATGCACTCTATCTGCCTCTTTTCTTCAAAAACTGGAATACAGCTGACTTCCATCCTGTTGTATTTCTGCATTCTCACAGGAGATTATCTAAACACAACCTATCTCCAAAAACAATAGTTATTACAGGCAAAACTAAACCCACCCTATTATTTCTATAAAGCTTTGCTTCCTTTAATCCTAATTATCTGAAAAGCTACATTTTTGTTTTCCTCTTTCTTCCACTTTGAACATTTGAAGACAAGAGAATATAATACAGTTTTATTTAACATTTTCATTTTTCCATTTTCATTAATTCCTCACTGAAAAAAATTAAAAAATAAAAGCTATTTCTTGAACTTAGTATATTTATATCCTTATAATTGCTGTAAAAAATTATACTTTTTTCCTGAAATAGGCTTATTTAAATTTATATTTTAAATGAGTAACGTCAGAATACACATTTTTTACACTGTAGAAGATATTATAAGGATTACTAAAGCTAATTATTCCTGAAGACATGCTGATGTTTTACAGAGTTCTGGGCATCACAGCATGAAGTCAAAACCAGAAATAGTTTTCACAAATATAAAAACAAATCTGCATATGGACTTATCTTTCCCTCTAACTGCAGAAAGTGACTTGCACACCCTAATATAAGCCACAACATATTTTTCCTAATGCTTTAATAATTGTAGATTTTTATGTCTATTCCAGGCATTGTGGTAAGAGCATTACAGGCTTAATGTTAATGTTTATGTTAACATTATCACTTCACTTTCAGGAGAATAGAAGTTATTTACATGTTTATGTACTTTGTCCACATACTTGATGTGCTGAGAATAATATTAAGTATGAATATAATTTCTGCATCTGATATTAACAACGTTTAGGACACTTCTGTTCTCTCCCCTCAATAGATAATTCTTGATTACACTCACAGTTCAATGGCTTTATTCCACATGATGACATAGCCTGAGAGAGTGAATGATTCCACATTGACGATGTGAATGTTTCCTCTTTCAGTGCCCACATATAGCCATTTACTTTGGAAAGGCAGATGACAAAACGTTATCCTGAAAAAGAACACCACCAGAAAAAGGATTAGAAGTCTTAATAAATCCTGCATTTCAAGTTCTACATTTCCAAAGGGTAGAAGAAATGCAGCAAACAACATGCAGGTAGAGAAAATTAGTAAAATCAGTACGCGGTGAAAGAGATTCTCAGACAGTGTAAACCTTAGAAAAAACACCAAATATAAACCAAAATATTATAAGACTGCTAAGTCATTCAGATATAAATCACACAGCCGCCTTTGAAAATTATCACATTGAATGTTATTCCTCAAGATTGCTGTCATTTTAAACTTAGAATACAATACTCCTATGTTATAATCCACAAATTTCCCTTCAGAATCCATCGAATTCCAGGTTTTGGAAAACAGAGGATTTTTAGAATTAATCCACTACTGTTTAAGTTGGTTTTGAGTGAGGAAACAGAAAATAGAAGCTAATAAATGTATGTTTGAATGCGAGCCAAAGCATTCAACAAAGAGCAAACCTGAAAAAAAGAACAACATGAAACCTAAGCAATTGTAAAAGTTATTTAAAAATTAGTTTAAAGTTGGTGATATCATTTGACTTAAATCACATTTCCATTTCCTGCCTTGTATTTTTTATTTCTTTCCTCTATTGATAGATGGAAATAACTGAACAAAATCCATATCCCAATTGCTATCAACACCAGCAAGTAACTTTTTTTTTTTTTAAAAAAAAAACTGTATCTCCAGTGAAAATGTTATCACTTTAAAGTTTGGTTATTTCTGGCTACTGGAATCCTGCTTATTTTTTACATTGTTGTCAAAATTGATATGGCAATGAAGTCTGCTTAGGAATTGCAGATTCTAAAGTATTTGAGTTTTCTACATAACAGAAATATAGAAATTACAGTCTAAAATTTTTCTAGAAGATGTTTTAGAATTTACAGTTATCTGATATGGCCCAATACATAAAACAACTCCAACTACTTGTGCTATAAAACTAGGGTGTTTAAAAATGTTTCGATGATAAGGTACAATACTTATGAAATGGAAATTTGTTCTGTCAACTCTAATCCTTAGCTTTACAGATTTATTCTTACTTTACCGCAGTTGGACTCCCTTTTTGTCAAATGCATGCATCATTTCACAAGCCTGTTAATAATTATTTATGCAAAGTACAGCCTTAGATCCTTTGCATTAGATGTTCTATATACTTATTTAACTTCGGCACAAAAGCAAATGCTGAAAACAGCAATGGAAAAGTCTACTAACAGTTGAAAAGACATTATTTTGTATTACAGACTTCAGACATTATAGCTTTTCTTGTAATGTTACCTGGATCTTTTTTATATCACTAATAGACTTCTAACTTGGAAATATTGTTTGCTCAGGCAAAACTTCAGTTTACCCATTTTCAAAGTTTTTGATTTTTTATGTTTTAATATTTAAGCACAAAGGTTGCACTAGCATTTTGCACTGATGTTTTACAGAAAAAAAGGACTACATACAAGATTTTAAGTGCTTCAACTCAGTAAACCTGCAAACATAACATTTTTACTATAGATAATAATTTGCAAGCACTGCTGCTTAAACACTTGAATATAATCAACTTGCTTGAAGGTCAAAAATGATTTTATTTGAAGTTAAATCATATACATGCACATCTATTAGACAGGACTCCCAAATACTGCTGTTCAGTAACATAATCTCCCATTATGAACAGGTAATGGGGTAGAAGAAGACAGGCAGCATGAGAAAAGGGGGAGAAAGAAACCCTCAGCAATTTGTAATGCTATAGCTTTTTTTTTTTTTTTTTTTGCCAGGATTCCATCTGCCAGAAGAAGCTGGCAGCCACATCAGCTGGATCTAAAACTGTGGTCTAGCAGCCAGAAAGAATATTCAGGAGTAGGGCCATGAGTATATCTGTATTGATTTGTAAGTTAATATTACCACCTATAGGAGTCCAGCACTCATTATAAAAAAATGAATCTATTTTGTGTCATTTAAAGGTGGACCAAAATATAAGTTGAGGCAGCAACTTTGATTACTATAGCAAAACGGCAACAACTGAAGGAAAAAGTGCTCATCTCAATGCTTTTAATGCCTTTATGGAATAGTTCTAGGTTATGCAGCTGCATTCAATTTACTGTCTTCTCTGTGCAGCAGAGATTAGTTTTGTCAACAGTAAGCAAGCAGTGAAATGCTTCCACACCAAGAGTAAATTACATTTGACCAAGTAGCTTTACAAAACATTTACAAAATCTCTAAGTTGGGAGCTTGACAAGATTTCAGAATTGTAAGTACAGGTATATACAAAGCAGTGTTCCTGGTCTTATCCTTCCAAATGTGCTTTTACCACCCTTCTGTAATCAGCCTTGTATGATGTCTATATAACTATAAAATATTCCTTTAGAATTTTCATGGTTTACAGAACTGATGACTAGCTAAATCCAAAAGGATTTAGGATCATGCCAATCGTGCCATGATCACTGTTTCACAGAATCACAGAATGGTTTGGGTTAGAAGGGACCATTTAAGATCATCTAGCTCCAACCTCCCAATATAGACAAGGATTTCATCCCTAATGTAATACATGCTTGCTCCACTTGCAAATAAGTTCACTTGCTATTTATTTTCAATTTTCAGAAAATCTATTACGTTTTCATCTACTTAAATAGATTAATTTCAGAAAACAGCATTTATTTCCACATTCCACTTACAGAATTACATTACAATCCACATACTGAGGTTCTTTTTCAGTGACTAAGACTTCAAATAAGACACTACTTTAAAATCAGCCTATGTCAGAAATTTTATCGCCCTTTTACAAAAATGAATTTCAGAGAAGCTATAACTCTCTTCACCAGTGAAATCACATTAGCACGTCAGTATACAGTGTAACATTCAGTGACCCAGCTTGTTTTATTTAAAATTGGAACTGGGGTTAAAAGAAGTACAAACTTGTTGGAGGGTGCAAAAATAAGTCCAAAGGCTTTCTTGGTAGTTAGGTAGCTCTCTCCTAGCCTAGGGCATCACGTATTTGTTTCTTAAGACTACGGACTTTCCTTCAGATACCTATTTCTCTGCCACAAGAAAATTATACTCTGTAGCTAATACATGAAGATCTATGAAAGTATGAATTGCGTACCATGTGTACCATACATTTCCTACATTCAAGCCTTCTTACCCTTCTCTTCCTACCCCACCTCCAATCCCCAAAAACCCAACAAACAATGGCTGGACTGAAAGCATCATAGATACACTGAACTCAAGGAACATTTCTTGCCAAGCCTTTTCTAGCATACAAATCCCAGCTGCCTGACAGCAATCAGTCAAGAGCAGAGTATCAGACATTTTCTTTCCTGCATCAAACCGCTTTGACAAAAAACACCAGGAGAGAGGCATCCATTAAAAAAACAGACCAGTTTTGTGCTTCTGAAGAAACACCTTAAGTGGGACTACGTGAGCAAGTGATGACAGAAAGCAAGCTTTTGCAGGCAGTTCTTCCATGGCACAACAAATTCATTTTATTATCTCCCCAGAAATTTCAATTACCTTATTAAGAACAATACATTTTGTGACACTGATGGCACAATGCAAGTATTGTGCACAGTACTATATTCCACATATTTTGCTTCTCAATCCCTGTGCAAATAAAGAAGTCCCTTTATAGAAGAAAGCAATGTTTCCAAGAGATTTTTTTTATTTTAAATTCTACAATATGATTTTAATGTATGCTGATGTTATTGCTAAAATGAGGTACTGTTATGCAACCCCAAAACAGTCGGCATATTTCTAAAGTAGCTGTACCTCTCCAAAAGCACAAATTCTTCCTCCTCACTGCGTACACACTCACAATGCCACTCCTCCATCTTACCCCTAAAAAACCCAAACACAACAACTACAGAAGCCAAGAAAAAGTTTAATTGTGAAACACATTTGTCAGAGTTTGACCAGTAGTTCCTAGGAAAATGATTGTATACAGAAAATCCAGCGTTACATTAGCAGTAGAAAATATTGATAGAAGTCCTAAACTTTGGAAAAAAAAAAAAAAAAAAAAAAAAAAAAGTATTTTTTTAATTGTACTTTTAATATAATTTGTGCTACTGCTTATGGGAAAGTATTAGAAATGATACAGAAATGATAGACATCTTTAACTAGCCATTTGGAAATCTACTGAAAAGATTTTCTTTATTTACTGCAGACCATGTCTTTTCCAATATCTGTTCAAATTAGTTAAGAAAAATCTCGATTATGGTTGTGTCACAACATACATCAAATCATAATTATAGCAAATTATAGTATTCCCGAGTGGAATTTAATTATGGAAAACTAAAAGAATAAAGTTTATTACAATAATATGTAAGAAGGCTAATTGTTCCAATTAAGGGAAATATTAAGTAAAAAAAGATGGACCATTATCTTGAGTGTATTATTATGACAACAAACAGCCTTCTAAATTAATCTTTACCTTCCTTTATTCTACTGCAGTATGAAGTATTATGTTCTTCAGAATTTTGCACAGCTTTAACAAAGCACAGCATCAAATGCTTAGATGAATGACAAACACTGGTAACAGGTTTCCTTTTTAAGTAATTAAAACTACTTCTAGAACCTCACACTATCATTATATGTGCGTAGTTACTGTAATTACATTAGCTGATCAAATCATTACCAGAGATGCAAAGAGCAATGTTAACCTACCAAAGTTGCCTTCTGCATACTTATGACTTTCTTCAAGCTTTCACATGTAGAATAGCCACCATATAAAACAGCAAAACTTAAAAGTTTGAAGTCCTATGTTAGACTAGATTCCATATCCATGGACCCCATTTCAAGTCTTCAAATGGCACAAAGTCAAAAGCCATTCTGATGGAACAAAGCAGCAGCTGTGTTTTTCCCATACTGCTGTAAACGAGCTACTTCCAAATTACTGGTAACAGCAACAACTTAAAATATCTACTTGTATGAAGAAAAGGCCTGAAGAGGCAGGAGGCACATGCAGAGAAAGTCTTCTTCAATGCCTCCCAAAACTGTCTCTAGAAAGGCCATATGGATAAAGGCAGTATATCATACAAACTGGACCAGCTACTACTACTTTAACTCCATCTGCATTCCATAACAACACTCTAAATGATGCTTCTCCAAATATGATCACTTGAAGAACTGCCTCTAAGGCACTGAAAAGAATTTATGTTCAACATCTGAGATCTAGCATACATTAGTGGTAACAAAACATGGTATTGGGAAGGCAAGAGCTGAGAACAGAAACAAAATGGAGCACTGCCATCACTGATGCAACAAATACCAGGGCCATCTGAACATTATTCCAGTTCCCAGGTTTTGTGGTGGTTTTTTTTTTTGGTTGTTGTTTTGTTTTGATGTTCTAGTTTGTTTTTTTAATTGTTTGTTTTTACAAAATATAATATCCCTAATACATTCTACTTTCTATATGTTTATATACAAAGAGAAAAAGGCTGACTCACTGTTTGCAATGTTGTAATGACAAAAGACCGACTCAAGTTTGCCTTTTCATAATTTTCCAATACTGAAGAAATTCACACCAAACACTAAGGATTTGAGGATCCCAGCCACTGATAAAATCCCCTGAAGTAGATTCATGAGTTCCTGTCAGACATCTTTTAGGACTCAAGGAATAACCACCACCCTTTGACATCAGAAGACACTCAAGTAGCTTGCTATAATTTAAGTAGAATCACAGAAGCCTTAGAGTTGGAAGGGACTTTTAAAGACGATCTAGTCCAACTCCCCAGCAATGAACAGGGATCATTGCAGAGCTAAACCAGACTGCCCAGGGCTTGATCTGGCCTTGCCTTAAGTAGTTCAGGCTGAATGTTTGGTCTTGCAAGTTATGTAGCAGGACTTAACAAATGTTGACAGATGTAAATTTCCCATAGGAGACAGACAAATCATGATCATTACTAATGTGGAAAGCCTGCCATATGAGAAGGCTTAAAGACCTAGAGATTGATTTATGCCCATGAATGTGACAGTTGGTCATTATGTGGCTCATAGCTCTGTAAAAATCATTAATGTACAGAGAAAACAGCTAATCAGACAATAGAGACAGGTTTCACAGTAATCTGAAATCCCAGGGCAGTAGAACTCTGCACTTCAGTTCGCTCTCAATACCAAATGCAGTAGCAGGAAACATGCAATTGTATCTCAATTGCAAGTTGGGACTCAGAGTGCATCATACAGCTTCAACAAAAAAAAATTTAAAGGAATCAAATCTTGCATGAGTGAAGTACTCACTTCAGCAGCAGATCAAGAGTACTGAAAACCTTTTTCTCTTGCTAACTAACCAAAACAAAATAGAACTCCTAAATATGCTGCCTAGTCAATCACCATTGAATAACATTTTCAAGACAACAGGGGAAAAGTATTATATGAAATTGTAAAGGCAAATAGATCAGATTACTTCATTTTGATCTTCAAAAATAAGCTATTTTTCAACATAAGAAGATAGCTACGTGCCATATGTTAAAGGTGTACTCAGTGTATTACTGATTTTACAAAAACAGAAGTATCATTTGGATACGTGCCTGTTCTTTGTTATACCATAATCCCACCCCAAAACACACAGAGTAAAGTGGGGAAAAAAGAGCTCACTAAATGAAAGTTGAAAATGAAACAGTAGAATTGGTACACAAAAAAAGAGAAACGAGAAGTCAATGATCATCTGCTCTCAAAGCAAAAAAAAAAGATATCCTGTATGTCCTTCTATTATCCACAAAGTGGCAGAATTGGTCAGCTTATAAATTCAGTTATGTGGAAGGAGGAAGAAGTCTCCTTGCAACAAATGCCTGCTAATACGTACTGTGGGTAGATTTACAGAATCTAACAAAGTGAGGTATATGTCATAAAAGTCAAAAATCCTACATGCTAGCAAAAAGTAAATACAAAGGGGATTTATTTCTCCCCACACCCTGCAGGGTTTGTGTTTGAAATACAATGCTCACGTTGCCGCTGATAGCAGGGTATAAAACCAACAGTACTTAAAACAACTTTGTAACTCCAAATTGTGCACTTTCATGCTGAGGAAGACTATTTAAATCCCACAGCATAAGAGTCGACATATTAAAAATTAAACTGCTATCAATGCATTCAGTGATCAATATGCAAAGCACCAGTACACAAAACACTTGATTCTATTTTTACACTATGGTTCTTGTTTTCGTCTTCAGGCTATGTTACAAAGCAAGTAAAACATTCATTTTGGCAGTAAGACAGAATCACAACCATCTCAGAAAAGATACAAGTCTTTAATCACAAGACAAGTTTTCCATTTTCTACATAAAGCTGAGGTATTTTCAAGTCTATTCAAGTGACAGAAACTGCACTGTCATTCACTGAAAAAATACCCTAGCAAACAAAACCTAGTTCACACACTAAACCGGCATATTTAGCAAAGAGGTACAAAGATACTAATTTGTATAGTAAGTCACGCAAACACAAACCCCACGTATATCTCATTTTGCATTCTTTATCAGGCCCCTACACACTGCTCCTCTCTCCTTCCCACAGTTAAGGAGCAGTTAAGACCAAGCTTGTCATTACATTGGTTTAATATCTTCTAACTTCTGTTTAGTAACTAGAACATGGAGCAGCTGCGAAACCCACACAAATGTGACAAGAACAAAAGGCTAGAAAACTTGCAAAACTAGCTTGTTTTGTACTGCGCTTCTGACATCTGCCATTAATTTCAACAGATTTGTTATACATTAACACGTTCACCAGTCACCAGGTCATGAAAGACTTGTTTAAAATTATTCACTATCAGTGGTACTAGAGGCAGTAAATGGCTATGTGTCTATCAAATTACCAAATCTTTTTGATAGTTGATGAAAGACTCAACATGAGCTGGCAATGTGAGCTTGCAGCCCAGGTGGCCAATCGTATCCTGGATTGCATCAAGAGAAGCGTTACCAGCAGGTAAAAGGAGGTGATTCTGCTCCTCTACTCTGCTCTCATGAAACTCCATGTGGAGTACTGAATCCAATTCTGCAGCCTCCAACGAGGCTGAAGGACGAGGGGCTGCTGGAGCAGGTCCAGAGGAGGCCATGAAGATGGTCAGAGGGCTGGAGCATCTCCCCAGAGGGGACAGGTTGAGAGAATAGGGGCTCTTCAGCCTGGAGAAGAAAAGGCTCCGGGGCACCTCATAGTGGCCTTCCAGTACCTGAAGAGAGCCTAGAGGAAATCTGGGGAGGGACTTTTTATAAGGGCATGTAGTGACAGGACGAGGTGAAATGGTGTTAGACTGGAAGAGAGTAGGTTTAGACTAAACATTAGGAAGAAATTATTTACTGTGAGAATGATGAGACTTTGGAACAGGTTGCCCAGAGAGGTTGTGAATGCCCCCGCCTGGAAGTATTCAAGGCCAGGATGGATGGGGCTTTGAGCAACCTGGTCTAGTGGGAGGTGTCCCTGATTATAGCAGGAGGGTGGAAACTAGATGATCTTAAAGGTCCCTTCCAATCCAAACTATTTTATGATTGGATTTGAAAACAAAAGAGAAAAACTGCCCCAACCTTTCGACTTCAACTCTTAAGTAGAATACAAATACCGCTTTTCTTTTCTATCAAGACATTTCCAGGCATTTCCAAATGGGTATGCAATTTTAAACCCTTGCACATAGTTTTCTAGAGAAAATACTGATAAAACTTAAGCAATTGCTTCGGTCCTTTCATAAAATTGGACTTCATTTCTCCACGAAGAACATTTTTTCAGTTTGTTCAATTATTTATTTTCTTTTACCCAAACTAATTTGAAAGATACTGAAAGTCCCTACAAAGTACAAGCCAGCAAATTGAAGCATCATTACTACATCATATTACCACAAGGCTCAGTTTTAGTATTTAATATTTTAATAATTCATGTTTGATTAGTTAGTTATTCTTATGAGAACGTCTTAACCACAACTCATAAGTTATTTAAAGGATATTATTAATAACGTACCTAAAATCCTATTTAAGAATATTTATATTTAAATACGTATTTAAATATATATTTAAAGATTTAAATATTTAAGAATACTTATCTCCTTGAATTTAGTCTCCTTAAATTTAGTAGTAGTTTAATGTACAACATAAAACTGACCCAAAGTTAACTACTCCAAATTCAATTATCATCAAACCCATTAGAAGTAGTTAACACTAAGAGCTCCAAGCTATTAAAAGCAGTAAACAGAATTATTCAGCAATGAACTTGTTCAATTCTCTTAACTTCAAAATAAAAGTGATTGCCTTTTAATGAGATCACGCTTTATTTTATAAAGCTTTGTGTTACGGATTAGTCAAAGGAATACTGACTTGACTATCTGAAAACTTAGGTGACAGTCATCAAGCATGATGTAAACAGCTATGGCAATGTATGGCTCTGGGATCTTAACTGTCCCGGCTACTTCTGTAAGTTATGATGATAGATACTTGAAAATTACTACAAGAATAAACCTTTGTCTCTTCACTTCATTACTCTTGATAATATGGTGTTTCCACCATGTATTTTTTGCAAGCTACAACTATTCATTTAAGTCAAACTCAAATTAACAAGTAGCACTTCCACTGAAGTGATGTCAGCTAACTAAACCATTTCCTGACCATTTTTCTGCTAAGAACACACACAGTTCAACTCCCTGTGACAGATTTTGGTAGTGAGAACACTGCATTTCACAAAATCACAGAATTGCTAAGGTTGGAAGAGAACTCTAGAGGTCACCTGGTCCCATCCCACTGTTCAAGCAGTGCCACCTACAGCAGGTTGCTCGGAGCCATTTTCGTGTGGCCTTTGCAGATCTCCAAGGAGAGAAACTCCATAAACTCTCCAGGCAATCTGTGCCAGAACTCAGTCACCCTCACAGTAAAGAAATTTTTCCTCATGTTCAATCAGAAATTCCTGCATTTCAGTTTGTCAGTTCCTTCTCATCCTGGGCACCAGTGAGAAGTCTGGCTCCATCCTCTTTAAACCATCTCTTCAGATACTTGAACACACTGATCAGATGCTCTCTGGACCTTCTCTTCTCCAGACAGAAGAAGCCCAGTTCACTCAGCATTTCCTCACAAGAGAGATGATCCAATCATATTCGGTGCTCCTGAAGAGTGTCCAGTGGAGGTCTGCATGTCTCTCTTGTTCTGCAGAGCACAGATGTTGCTTCGCTGGGGTTGAACAGATGAGGAAGAGAATCTCCCTCAGTCTTCTGGCAACATTCTTCTTAATAAAGCCAAGTATACCTACTGGCCTTCTTGACTGCGAAGCTAAATTGTTAGCTTATGGTCAATTTGTTGTCAATGAGAACCCTCGCATCCTTCTTTACGGTGCTACATTACAACACCTTAGCCCCCAAGCTCGTTCTGGTGCATGGAGTTATTACTCTCCAGGTGCAGGACCCTGCACTTTATTCACTGAATTTCAAGAGGTTCCTTCTCTGCCCATCTTCCCAACCTGTCAAGATGTGGAAGTCAGGTATGCCCAAATGATCTCTGAACTGATTTTTCTTAAGAAAGGAAAAATATTGCTTAAACGAGAAAGCAGATTGATGCATTCAGAGCAAAATGATGGTTTCAAAATTCCTCTTGGTTTAAACAAAGATATCTTTGTATCTCAGACTCTAAACCAGCTTTCAACAGATTTACATATAATCAGAATCACCTCCTCAGATATCCACTTTAAAGCATTAGTTAGAAGCTGTCATCCAATGTTTTACTTCAGGCTGTAAAGTCAAATTTTACATTTACATTTTACAAGGAGCTACGGAGGTAAGAGAAAAGCCATTTAAGAAACAAGAAGAAAGATGAGGGGGAGAATTACATTTGGATACACCACTGTATCTCCTATGGATGGACAACTCCTCTTAAACTAGAGGTGAATTTCATTCCTCTCTACTTGACTTTTATCCTACATACACCCTGACACATCTTTGGTATGCAGAATGTGTTTTGTGATCAATAGTTTATACATAGTGATTACAAAAACAACTTCAAGAGAAACCTGGAATCACGTAGTCTTCTACCCCATGAAAACAATCTCCACCTATGTCAGTCCCAACAAATTTCTTTGTGACCTGCTCTTTTTTTTAAAGTCTAAGGTTACTCTACAATCCGCCCAGCAGTCTATCCAAGCACTTTGAATGATATCACATTAAAAGGTTTTATATAAATATTTAAGCTTTCCTCCTTCTTGCTATCTATTACTTAAAGCCTATTCCCACCATACTCAACAGAGGTGCAAGTCATAGACTATTCTGCATTCGTGCTAGGCATCTCTGAGCTCTGAGAAGTCCAGCTCAGAAGTAGACTGCTTAAAAGCTGCACAGCATGCCAGCTGAAATTGTACTCATTCTGGAGGGGAGAAAAAAAAAAAAAAAGACTACTTCCAAAAACTTGCAAACAAAAAGCAAAGAAGCAAAAAACAGCAAAAAAAACAACTCACCTCAGTTTAGCAGAGATATGCTACATCTACCCATAAGCACTTTTGATCGTAACAGCCTATAACTCAAGTCCAATGTATATCCCACTTCAATCATTTAACAATTTATTAATTCTACTGCATCAATAAATCCAATCTTTCATTTTCACACTGTGATAGTAACATGCAAAGCAACAATCCAACCCCTACCGTTCTCGGTTAAATTTGAGTGAATGAAGTATAGCAGGTCTCTTCTGACGTAAGTTCCACAGGTGTAAGGTATCATCAGCCAAGGCACTCACAAGAGCTCCCTGTTTAAAATAAAGTTTTACTGAATTTATTTCTAGAACTCTAGAAATACTGTTAATAACATCATAGAAGAAATATTGCAATTTGCTACCAATATTAAAATATTTACAAGCATGCATGTTAAAATCATAGCACAGATAAGTTTCATATAGTAGTAGTGGGATAACTGATTTGATTGCAGCGTTCAGCCTGGTAACATTTCGTTCAGTGCTGTACTGAAGAGAAATTGCAAAGAAGCTTTTTCTGGAGTGCACAAGTTTCCTCAAGCACATATCTGTAGAGAAATAAAGTAATAAATTCCACAGCTAACATCTACATGCTGACAAATTTAGTGATACTTGACTTCAGCATCACTCTGAGGTAGCGATCCCTCTAAAAATCTGGTCCTTAAGTAGCTCAAGAACAGTACTGCTGTCAGGTCTCAGCTGTTACGTCTTTCGAAATAAATGTGAAATTGCTGAGGATTCAAATCAGAGATCTTTTCTCAGCTCACATCTAAAACATTAGCTATCAAAGTAAAGTTAACAATCCACTGAGATTGTTGGTACTATTAAAAGTGTACTTTACTTCAAGGAATGACTTGCAATATTTACTGACAGAAATGGATGTATTACTGCAAAAAAGTTCCTGCTTGTAGCAGGAGTACTGTAGAAATGAAGTCATTTTCAAAAGTTAGTCAAGCAATGTATACTATTAAAAAAGTTACCTTGTTATTAGTGTTTAAAACAAATTCTTGGCATGACTGGTATCTGTAATTTGATGTTTGCTTAGTGAGAAACTGAGGAACACACAGTGCATCTACTCTAAATTACAGAATACAGACATCGATTTACTAACCTCATTAATCAGGAACTGAAGCTGGATTACTGCAGCTCCACTGTCATGCTGGCAGTAACATTCAACTCCTGGCCGACCAAAGCTGAATTGTTAACATTAAGGAAAAATTGATGTATGCAATGTAGGAGAAAGAAAAACATTGTCAACATCAGTAATACCATATTCAAACAGGCTAACATCCTGCTTCTAGCTCAAATACTTAAAATATTTAACCACATAGATCTTAACATCAAGAAAAAGAAAAACATTTATAAACATAGTAACATAAGGATTAGAAAGGTCCATTTTATTTATCCCCACGGAATAAGAAAATTAGATATAAAGGCTCAACTTATATTTATCTAAAGGATCCTTTGTCAATGACAACACAATAGAGAATGATGAGACAGTTATTTTAGTAGTGTTAAATATCAGGACTAGCATAAAAGAAAGTTATTTAAATAAGCCTCATAACCAAATGATCAAATTCTTCAAGTTCCAAAGGAGATTTCTCTGCTTTTGAAATGCTACTTACAGATAAAAGAAGAGTTGAATAATGTAAGGAATATTAAAAGAAAATGTACCATGGAAGAGATAAAATAAAAATAAAAATCAGTAGCCAAAATATGGAGGAGTCAATGGTAAATTATGTACAATGTAAATTTCCAGGATCTCAGTATCAAGATTTCCTGGATTCACACCAACTATGAGATAACAAAAATGTGTTCATTTTCCCTCTCATGCATAAATCAGTCCTCTACTTTTATAATGAATACTAAACAGAAGTAACAACAGACTCTTTCTAATCTCCATAGTTGATTTGCAAATACTTTGTATTTTCTATCTTATTATCCTCTTTCTCCAGACATGAAATTAAGGCAGCTTTCCAACCTCTAGGTGAGAGAACAGAAATAACACACATCCAAATGAATTATGTAAAACAGTCAGTATATAATCATTACAGCACAAACAGGACTCCTGGAGAATATTTTGCCAAAGAGCTGAACACCTACAGTTTTAAGCAGGCATCTTGGGAAGAATGGAAACCATTTCAAAGACATACGCAAGTCATTGAAAATATACAATTTGTTTGTTAGTATACACTAGAAATTAACAAATCATTACAATTCTCATTCAACCTTCAAGTCTTCCATTTACTGAGAAAATGCTGATCAAATTGAAGTGGGTACAAATACCCTTTAAAAAGGTATTTGTTACATATTTAATTTATATGTGTGTGTGTATGCATATATACACAGACATTCATATCTACCTATATCTAATGTGAATACATCTATCAATAGATCTATATATGCTATAGACAGATGCCTTCATACTAGAGACAGTGGAAAAGCAAAAGTTACTATTAGGTTAAATGGAAGTTAAAAATCACAGGCATCTCCTGCTCAGTGTCTGAAAAGTGAGACAAAATGCAGGCAGAACTACAGTAGAAAGAAGTCTGCTTCAACACACACCTCAGTATTTTACTTTTTAAACTTCCATCACTTTCTTCTCTTAACCTAATGAATCTGTGTAATACCCAGCCAAGTGTTGAGAGAGATATTAAACAGATGTTGAATAATCCAGTAAACTTAATTCCAGCTTTCTTCCTTGAATAGAAATAGTAATTTAATTTTGTTCTCGAGTGGAAAGGCTTAAAGAGTCAGCTCGCATCACCTGTTTTTTTCCCTTTCTGTATTTTTAATTCTTACCAATTTGGTTTCTGTAGAAAGAAGTCATCTGTGTTCCACTGTGTTCCATTGCCAGTTAATAGCACTTAATAAATAAATAAATAAGCTTAGAATTCACACTTCTCCCTCCCCAGGAGGATATCTTTCTTTACAAACTCAGAATACTTTTACTGTACAAAGAGTGCTTTTGCAAAAAGACAGGAAAGGGAAAATCCTCACAAGGAAGAACAAAATTTCCAGACTATTTACATCAGCCTTGCTCACACTTCTGCGTTCACTTGAATTGACAACTACTTGCAGTAAAAGACAAGCAATTTCTAAAGGTAAAATTCAGATGTATACAGGAACTGAATTTTAAGACTTGTCAATTATTTATCTGCCCTGAAATAATTTTCTAACAAAAGCTTTCCCAAATATCTCCACAGAAATTAGTTTCCAACTTAAATATGTAACAGTTATTCTTTCACCACCCACAATTTATTTGGAGTTGAACCTTCATGGCTACCTTGCCTCATAACAAGAGAAGTATGACCCAGAGAAACATAGAAATCCAGAGATTTTTTTGAGCCACTCCAATCTTCACAAATTTTATCCTTCACATGTTGGCTTCAAGAATTGTCTACTGCAAGTATTTCTAGAAGCACTGTTACCAGTTAATATAATTTTCAATATTAAAAATGCTTGAACTTTGGACCAAAAATCCTTTAGCATTTTCCAGGGCATATAAACCAGTTTCCACAGATCAATACATTTGCAACATTACAAGTAAGTTTACAAAAGTTTACACATACAGAGGCAGTTTTTGCTTTTTGACAAGTAAGTGAAAGCCACATATACAGATCTGAAAAACAGTTTGATCTCTTATCTCACAGTTATGAAAAAAATAAAATCAATCATTGCAGCTAGTCCATTTAGTGCTTTCAACCAAGAATTATGTTGCCTTCACTTTTTCATCTGGTAGCTAGAATTACGATTCTCATCTTGAATTATATCATCATCCTAACCATCATTAATCTTCTTTTCTAAAGCAATGCAAAGTCTCCTAGTTTTCTGAATTCAATACTTCAATACTGACTGTAGAAGGATAAGAGAATAGAGAGGTTCACTTGGAAGGGACCTTCAGAAATTGAGCCTGTCCAATCCCTCCATATCTTTTTGTGTGCCCGCTCAAGGCACAAGAACTTACTATACTAAGCAGTGACTTTACCACACAGCAGTCCCTGAAACAGGCAGAGACTGTAATGGATAATGACAAGATAGGCAAAGCATTTTCATTCTACAGGCAGGAAAAATTGCCTGCCAAAGGCCTAGGGTTGCTGTAGAGAAAAATAGTGTGCTCTGAGCAGATCTGTTGGGTTTTTGTTTGTTTTTTTTAAACTCAAATACCAATCCTTTCTCCTTCCAAGCACTTCTTCCCACTATTGCTATTCTGTCTATTAATCTAAATATGAACAAAAAAGTTCAAGAGCTTCTCAGCAGTAGCTAGGACTACTGCTTCTGTGATCCCCGATGTGATAAGGAAATTGACAACAGCAAACACTACCATTTGTCTCTAGTGCACGTTCTATGAGAAAGCAAGCAAAAGACAAAAGGCTTGGACAAGTGAAGGAAGTAATAAGGTGCACATGAACTAACATCAGTGTTCACTTTCCAAACAGCTAGCACAGGTCATATATTAAAAAAGCATAGGATCGCACCAATATAACTGTATATCTGTAGCAAGAGTTCCAAAATGTATTTTTGCCATAGATGTTTCACAGAGTTACCCTTGCTTTTTTCAATTTTTCACACAGACAGAACTAAAGCATTTCAGTTTGTTACTGTGTTTTAATGCTGCTAAATTCTGTTTAAAAAAAACCAAATAAATAAAAATAAAAAATCTTAGTATTTATAGCTTATCTGCATGGGAACAACTCAATGCACATCTGCCTAAGTAGCATTTTTTTGAAAATGAAAACAAATTCCAGATTATGTATGAAAGCCTCAGGAGGCTTTTCACTTTTTACTTCTGTCATGCATATGGGTCTTTTTCATATTTTTTTAAATATTAGGCTGTTTCTTCACATGTGGTTGACCTGTCTGACACTGGAAACAGCTGCAAAAGCTGTAGCTATCAATTCAATCCCTAGCATAAACCACTCATGAATACAGAATCATATTTATAACAATTTCCTTTCAAACTGTTCTCAACTTCATATTATACTGCAATAAAGTTTTGTAGTACAGCACAAGATATGAACTGTATACCTGTATCAGATTTGTCACCATTACAATAGCTTGTTGGGATTTACAAGACACATACAAATCTAGCAATCTTTAGAACGTGTTACCAGATACTCCTCGAAACTCTAGCAGTAATACTTCACAGTAAATAAACATTTGGCAATTGTGATACAAAATACAGATCTACTAGAGAAAGATACATACCACTGATCTGAATTATGTGCAAATCAGTAAGGTTGCTTAGAGTTCTCTTTCATATACCAGTCTGTAGCACAGAGCTTTAAAGCGCTGCAGATTACATTTGCATATTTTAAAACAGCCATTACTAAACAATGTTTTACCACTTTGTTTGGTCTGTCCCCCAATTATTTTTCTAGACAGCAAAATCACCACTTCACGCAGTGCTGTCTGTACCTCAACTGTGGCCACCAAGAATTACCATAACAGAAAAATACGAAGATGGCAAGGTTTCCAAACTGTTCTGAGCATATAATAACTACAAGCCAGGCTGGGATTACTCACCACTGCCAATGTCTTGATGCCATCCAACTACACACAAAAAACCAAACAGTTCATTTATGGTACTCTGAAATTCGATGTACACTCCTGTTGATGTATAGTCCTCTAAGCAGTAGATCAGCTTTGATTCATTCAACTTAACTGTTAGATGATCCTATCTGTGCCTAGGTCTGATTGGTACTATCGCTCTCTCATCCAAAAGTACGATTTCTCACAGAAACAATCGCAAAGAACAGTGCCTCAATACACACAGACAGTAAAAGAGTTATTCACAAAGTGGCAAAGTACCACAGTCGACAATGTCTACAAAACTAGTTTTTACCTTTCATGTTCATTCAATACCAACAAACGTGACAAAGCAAAAAGTCTCAAAACATTCTGGAGTTTTAGACTTCACATCAAGCTGCAAGTAAGAGCATACCACCGTTTTTCAAGAACAGAAAGATTACAGCATTTCTTTCCAAAAACTTAGGTCTTCATAACTGCTCAGGCCTGCTATGCTCACACCTCTCACATAAACAGGTCTTTTTTATTCGCTCTGTTTCACTATGTATGCCTGAAAAAGCATAAAATATTCACTAATATTTCACATCCGCTTTCCTAATGTAAATGACAACATCGGGCAGACAAACAAATACAAAACAAGAAAAAACAAGGACCTCTTTGCTGTTTATGTGAACGGAACTACAGCTTAAAATGCACCCGAATCAGGAAAATAAACAGCAACATCTCTATAAACAACAGACTCACTTTCACATATCCAGGGCTGCTAAAGCTTTTAGCTAGAATTACAGCACTTATTGCATACAGATACCACTTCCAGCACATATTTCATTTTTCTTTTTATAAAACAAGTCCCCAGAGTGGTCCAGGTCTAATGCTTTTGTCCTCCAACTTTAGTGGCAGAGCAACAGCTACATTCCATTTGCTTGGTTAGAGTACTGGGGGAAAGGTGCAAACACTACAACTTCATTAAGAAACTGAAGTATAATAAAAGCACATTTTTGAAAGTCTGAAGTCTGCTTTCACAAATTTGAGGTTATAGCTCCAAAAAGAACATTAGGACTTCCTAGATTTCCTCATCTCACAGAACATTTATCTTAGTCCAATTTGCAGCTTTACTGTGAAAACTGATGAGCTGCCCCCTTTCCTGTAAGCATCTACATTGCCCAGGTAACAAGAAGCTCTAAGAACGCAGTTTCAGCAGCAGACGGGTGAAGCGAGTCAGGATGTCCCTTCTGGTCCCATCAGTATCCTTCTATTCCCTCCCCATATCAGACTTCCTTGCAGATGACAAAAATGGCATTTCTCCCAGAGGATGGGGTGGAAGACAGCTCTGATCATTGATTTGTGTGACTAAAAACCCTCTCAAATTTTGTTTAAACCCTACATTTAAATCTTACCAGAGGTACTAACAAAGCAAACCCAAGGCAGTCCTTTGGTTTGTTTTCCCTTTTTTTTTTCCTTTGCTTTTCTTTCTTTTTTTTCTCCTTTTTTTAATAGTAGAAGCTTTTTTCTTGGCAGATAAAAAAAAATGGAATTAAGAAAAGTGCCATAAAATAAACTTTGTAACATATGAAGGTGCAAAGCAGGGTAACAGTTCAGTAATTTGAAAAAGTAATCTTGTGTTAATGGGCAGGTCTCATTTTCTTCAGTCTTACGGTATATGGCTGCCTTCCAAACATCAAGGAAGAACATAACTTTACAAACAGTTTCTACATTCAAGGGAAGCTGAACTTGTGTCTGCAGACATTTTTCCCTCTCTCCTCCAAGTAAGGCCACGCACCAGTTCTCTCCCAGTACTCCTCCAGTGACACTAAGAGCACCTTACCTTTGCTCCCACAAATCACCCCAGCACAAACCAAAGCTTTAAGGGGCAGGAGCAGGCACCAGCAATGGCAATGGGACACATGATAAAAGCCCATACAATTCAGGCTATGTTAGATCAAGCTTTCTTCCTCAGAAAAGCAGCCACACCTCACAGCCGCAATCCTCTTCAGAAGTTGCACAGTTTACTGCTTTGCTATGAGAAGTCTGGTGTTGTCATCTACCTCACAACACAATTAGCTTTTAAAACTGATACTGAAGTTAGTCAGATGGAAATACTATCAAATAACCATCAACAGCTTACTATGAGGATTCTAGGTGGATGATTAGAATGTATTCTCCTTTTGCCAGGAGAAAAGGAGAGGGCAAGAAAACTGACTTCAGGAAAATGGGATAAGGAAAAGGAAGACTGACAGATACAGCCAGCCAGAAGACACTGCAATGCTTGTACATCAAAAATAGCACTTGCTGAATTAGCTGGTATCTGCAGTTTGACCTCATTACTTGCACAGAAAAAGAGCCAACATTACAGATAGTATTTGGAAGCCATCACATGCGTCTCTAGGGAGTAAAGAAATATAACTTCCAGGCAATGAAAAAATCTACATTCTGCTTCTGTTAGTTGTAAGGATGAAAAAAATGTGAGGCACCTAATGGAAGACGAGACTAGAATCTCAGTCCTGGTTTTTCCAAACGTGGAAAAATAAGAGTGGGAAAAAAAAAATAATAAAAACAACACAAAGAAAGGTAGGTTCCATACATTTATGGACTCCAAAGAGACCATTTACACACTGATAAATGCAATACATTCTACTTTATTTTTAGGAATCTTAACCATTATACAAAGTTCAAGTATTTTCGAGAGCAACTGCACTGAGTGTTCAGCAGTTGTTTTAATACAAATGATATAGGCTAAGAAGCTCCAGTTGGATGACTTAAGTTTGACCATAAAACTGTATGAGGTACATTGTCACAAAATTATTTGATACTATCTGATCTCAGGAGTTTTCATTATTGGGTGAAGAGAGTGATAACAACCTGGGTGGCCCTGCTTGAGCAGGTTGTTGGCTTCCAGAAGCCCTATCAACTTCAATCATTCTTATTCTGTGAGGATGCATAATATTTAAACAGGATTTTTTAGATATTAATTTTACAATTACCAATGTCATATTAACTGGATAGGCTACAGCAATCAATTAGTGCCGTTTGCTATTGCTGCTTCCACTGAACTCATGACTACACAAGCCCCTGGAATCAACATCTCAACTTCTGCATCAGTCAGTGATAAGATCTACTCCTGCATAAATGCAATTATCATATTCACCTGATTCACAACACAGTGCTCACCTTCTTTAAACATCAGAAGCCAACCGTTTCAATGTCAAATGTTTAGAATAATCCTAGAGTACACAGCTCAGTAAGGACATTACTTACATCCTTTCTCTATACAGGCAGCTTCCGCAATTTTAAAGCATAAAACTTCTTAACTTACGGTAAGAAAAAAAATTAATTACTGAACTAGTCTACATAGAAACTGATCAGCAATGGGTATTCAGCAGTTACTTCTTTTTTTTATTTTTTTTTCTAGGAAAAAAAAAGGCCAAGAGTCAAAACAGATCTTAAGCTTCAAAGCTACTTATATAAACAAGCACAAACACAGTATTTTCCAAATAGCTTTGAAAAGAACCAGCAAGTTTTTCTATAAAGGTTGTACTCAGTTGATTTTTCTCAGAGCTGACAGGTTACAGGCTTTCAATAATAAGCCACAAAAAAGGAGATTAATCTGGCTTTTTTTTTTTTTTTCCAAGTAGGATGAGAGGGAGGGAGAATAGCAGAACACAAGGGGAGAGAGAACAACACTGATACAAACACATTTGCATAATGGTTCCTTTGACTATACAAGATGTACTGAAATGGCTTGTAACTGCTAACTCAAAGTTTTTTTAGAAAGACTATACACAGGAGAATAAAACTAGCAAATAACTATATACTCTGAAAAAACTTCACCAAAATTCAGAGGCAAATATCTTTGCATGCTTTCAAGTCCTATTCGTCTGCCATCCATTTAAACCAGTTTATTTTTAACACCAAATTTTAATGTATTATGAACATCCTACTTCCTCCATCCTTCTGATTGTATAGACTATATCACAATATTAATAATTAACCAGGCTCTTTCTTCTTATATCCCTAGCTTCTAGGCCACAACTAAAGGTAGAGCCATTTTTTTTGCTCTTCAAGCTAAGCAGTACTTGGGGGGAAGAACGAATTCTCTCCCAGTGTCAAAATATTTCATACAGAATTGCCAACAGCAGTATTAACAAATGTAATGTGCTGAACTGGATGTTAAGTGATTTTTCATATGCCTACTTAGTTCAACTTACAAAAGCATAACGAACCTTGTATTATCTAATAAGACGGACAATTTAATGATTTTAAAGGATACAGCCAATCCTTCCCAATCAATTACTTTCAATTAATGCCAATTTCTGACTATACAGCCACTGCTAAGTCTAGAAGTATCTCTTATGCCCCATGTTTGGGAAAACCTAAAATAAGGTCTAGAATACTTCTCTTTTTATTTTATTACGAATTCCACATTAACATAAGTTCTAGTTCTGCAAATCACCAAAAGATGAGAAAATTTTAATCTGCTGCTGCTATCAAAGTAGTAGTGACAATTTTACAGGTTAGCTCAATATTACCACCACAAACAAAAAGTAAAGGTACAATTCAAACAATTCAGTAGATGGCACTCTTCCACCAAAATCAAAAAAAGGAAACTCATAATATAAACAAGTAATTGCCTTTGGGCTGCAGTGCTTACTTCTGATATGTAAGAAATCCCCCAACTTGTAAGCTTTTTATTTTTTTATTTTTTGTATTTTTCATAGAGTTTAGAAATATAATTTCTTCACATCTAAATATACTGAAGCATTACAATACTTTGTCATAATGCAATTCTACCTGTCCTTTTTTCCAGATTTGTGCTATTACAGTCTACTTCATACCATAAAAAGTAGTTGTATAGAATTTTTTTTAAATAAGCTTATGCAGCATTTTAACTTCATTAGTGAACACATTGCTTTATTTAGTTTAAGTTGTATTAATAAATAGTGTCAAAGAATAGGTGATCATTAGAACAATCTAAATTAAGCTTCAAGATAAAAGTTGGCATTAAGTACGCAATTCTTTAATATTTTTTAAATGTAGGTATGCCATTATAGATAAAGCTTCTTTTTTCATCTCAGCTCTTTGTTTAGAAGTTTGTGGGTGGCACCTTAAATCCTGCTCTCATCATACTTGAAGACTTCAGGTGGGTTCTTCAGCCACCAGAAATGCATCACTCTTCACTGAACAGAATTTCAGCGAGAGCATGAACGTAGCAGTACAGCTCTGTACAGGCCATGGATATCAAACAAAGAGCTTCTTTAAGACTAGGGAGCACAGTGTACATGAAAGTACCCACTACCAGTTTAAAATCACAAAAAGATGGAAATCAAAACATCAACTGAAAAGCAGAATCAACAGAAAAGCAGAAGGTAGCCTTCCAAAGTGTATTTCCAGCTGTTCTTTCTAGGTTGCATTTTACTGGAAGGAGGCATGCTACTACCTTGCAAATCTAGCTGCTTTGAGTGAGGGGGTTTTTGATACTTTAGAGAATCTGCTCATCTTTTAGCTTTGTGTACATCCTTTCCCAGATTGCAAGCACTGCCCGATACTTATGCCCTGCTATTACATGGGTTTAACTTGCTTGTAATCTGCTCATACTTTCTGCAACAGAAGAGCAGTTTTGTTCAAGTTTAACAGAGAGAAAGAAGTCCTGCAGATAACATTTTGCTGTAAGCTTTACAAAAATAGGAAGCTGAGAAGAGGAGAAACCCAGATTAGACATATCCCACCAAAAGGGACAGCATTACCTCAACACCCTAAAATAGAGTCTCCGCATAAAATGGTGCAGTCACAGAAAACACTTCTATAGTTACCGCACAGGGAAATTCTACTACAGGAGGGAGTCATACGACTCCAAGGTTCACAGATGAAGTGTCTCAGGTTCTTTTCTCCAGATAAAAGTAAATGAATATTCACGTTCTTTAACTCACTTCCTATAACTGAAACTGTTTAAGTAAAAAGAAAGGAGAAACTCCTCTCTTCATAGGATGGGATAGGAAGAAAAAACATTACATATGGATACCTATGGTTTTGACCATTTCCAAGATGGACAGCTATACCTATTTGTGCTCCCTGGCACTTTCAAGATCCTGCAGCTTAACTGAAGTGTGAATTCTGCGAGAATGAGGCTGTGTTCAAACAAGTCTGAATTGAAATTTGATAGTTTGAAATCTGATTTATTTTAAGACCAGAGCTTTCCCTTTCCACACAGAGTACTGTTATGTCCTTCACTGCCACTCAGCTCCCAAATGCCAAGACAAGACATCTTCATTTCTTCTTCTTCTTTCCCTTTCTCCCCACCACTTTTTTTTTTCTTAAAGGTAAAGAGAAGGACAAAAAAATAAACAGCAAGACTGTACAAAGATTTGCTTTCCTCAGAAACTCATTTGCCTCCAAGAACTATCCCAAGAGATCAAAACAATCCTTGCTCAGTTATGAGTTATCACAAAAATTTGCAATCCTAAAAAAAAAAAAAGCAATTGCTATTGTTGTCACTCACCCCAGTACTAATATGCACAAAATTAAATGCTTGCTGTTTGTGGTAGACAATCAAAATAGTTTGGAGCTTTACTGAGATTTTAATGTCAAAGTCTGAAATTACAAATGCCAAACTAAAAGGTTTTTCCACCTTCACTAAGGAAACTTCCAGCTGTGGAAAGCAGGGGTGCACAAATGCCATAATAGGAAAATATCCACGGGTCCCGATAAGAAAAATATATTTTCTGGAACAGGACTCCAAGTACAAATTCAAAATTGTTTCTGAGCAGTAAATTCAAATCTTTAAACTGAACGTGGTAATCTAGTCTAGCCAGCTCTTCTGCTTCAAGTCAGGACAATGTGCACTGATAGTATAATTTACTGCTTAAAATGTTTTGAATGCTTTTAGTGTGACATTATTTTTGCTACTCATTAATAAATAATGAAAAAGTGAAATCAATTAGTTTTGAATTTAGCTTCTGTAACACTTTCCATCAAAAAATACAATACGAAACTGCTGATGCAACTCTTAGCTAACTATTGAAATCTCTAGAAGTTGCAACATGTAGATGTTTTACATAGGCTTTGCAAGATAAGGAGTAAAAACCACAGGAGGCTCCAATATAAGCTCAGGAAGAAGGTATTTATTTGATATCTGTCATACTAAATAACACGTGATTATGTTCTTTCACATGTCATAATGAAAACAAACAAGAGGCAAAACTGTTTTTCCACAACTTGGGTAGAAAATCTCAGAGAATAGGTTCTATCTATAACAGATATTTACATAATTTAGCTGTTACCTTAATGTAACTCTTTTTAATCAGGCTAATTTCTAAAGCAAGATTAAAAAAAAAAGGAGTATCTGTTACCTACCTGCAGGCTTTCATAACATGGTTAGAGTTGGATTATCCTTTACAAATGTAGTCATCCTCTATTTTCAAGACTGACCTTTTTATTACTTTCTTAGATATCAGCATAGTAGAGTGGCAACAATTTAAACAGAAACAGACAACCTCATGTATTTGATAATGTCATGTACATGTATGATTTTTAGCAGCTCTATGTGAATTGAAGAAAACTGTTTCAAGAAAAAGATTAGCCTTCCTGACAGTAAAGAATTCCACCACAACTACACTCGAGTCAGATAAGTACTAAGAAAAAAACTAATTGTTTTTCCTCTACAAAAAGAAACTTCCTTAGGCCAACTGCATGCAGATTGACGGACAAGCTCTGCAAGTCAGGAAGCGCTTTGCTTGCAGTCAAAATATTCCAACAACTTTTGCATCCAAGGACAAACAAAACCTGTTTGATATGTTAACACAACATGTCTGATTACTTTAGTTTTCCCATGAGTGCCCAAGGTCCCAGCTCTAGCTCCTGAGAATGGTTGTTTAATCAAGAATCACCAACAAGCTCCCACCCCTCCCACACACATTTTCAGGTTTGCATGACTAAACCTGGGAGAGCTTACAGAGAGTAAGTCGCTTACAAAATGACTGCTGGAAACAAGGCTGCCTAGACAGGAAAAAGGTTTTTTAATAGAGGCATACAATTGCTCAGGTTGGAAAAGACCTCATAGATCATCAAGTCCAACCGTGACCTAACCATACTACCCTAACCACATTTTTTTAAACCATTTTTTTTTAATTCAAACAGAGTATTTCCATTAACCAAAATATTCCTCTGCCATTCAAAATAGCACCTATTGAAGGAAGATTCTAATCTCAACAAATACAAGTGAAAAAAGACACTATTTAAAAACCCTTGGGTTGAGCTGACACATGCCTTGCAGTCAAACAGGAACAAAAACAACGTATCAAGTGGCAATTTTATAAAATGGCTACACAAAAAGGCAGCCAGGTAAGTAACACAAATAAGATATGCCCAATACTGAGTTGCTAAGATATTTTAGCTTCATATTTAACAAAGTTCTTATTAGGAACTGAAAAATAAAAAACTGTTTATAAAAAACTGAAAAATAAAACTATTTATAAAGACTCTCATTCAGAGTACATTTACACTGATAATCTTTACAGGTTCTCTAACAATACTGTAAAAAAAACAAAAACAAAAAAAAAAACAAAAAACAAAAAACCAACCACAAAACACTAACAAGAAATATCCCTGAGATTAATTTAATTAGGAGTAAACTCCAAAACTAAGTACATTTGTATCACCTATAACTGTAACCAAAATGTGCTAATTAAGTTTGACACCAAACATTATTTCATGAATCTTTTGCAAGAATCATCTCTGATTGAGATTCCTACATCAGGGAAGACTGGATACCTAAAAACATTAATCATTTTTCTGTAGATTAGAACAGCAAGTATTACTAAAGTCTTCATGCTATAATCGGATACAACTGCTATAATAAGGTAAGATAGTGTTTTAAGAATGATAGTTTAAAAAATTACTTTTTCCCCCTTCTAGACTTACTCAACACCATTGGTTTCTGACCTTGCTTAAAACTCATTCTAATTGCAATAACTTCAGCTACAGATAGAAAACTGAAGGCAGGAACATTATCAGATCGCAATGTGATTATCACACTCCAGTTTTCATGCCAGCTTCTTTGATATAAAAAAATCGCCAGTACACCACAACACCCTTGGTATTTTGTCACACTATACACCAGAAATTGTTTCATCAGCTTTTCAGGCATTAGACAAATTTTGCTTAAGCAGCAAGGGCTATTTCCTTGCTAAAGAATAAGAGAGGTTTACAGAATTTTAAACTGCGCTTATAAAAATTATTATTGTATGAAGTACTGAGTAGAAATAAAGTTAGCATAACCATACTGTTGAAAAAGATCCCAGCTAATGACTTCCTCTCTCTGACAGAAGTCAGAGTTAAGATCTCAGAACCACTGTATGAACTGAGACAAGAGGTGCACCCAGCACAGCTCCATCCCCTACGACATCAATCGTACTATTTAGGAGCACACAAGCCTGGTCACTTCTTGCAGTCTATTTGCTTTACATTCTCAACCAACCACTACTGCTGGATTAGGTATGTTACAGATAAATCCTTTTCTCGTCTCTATAGCATCTTTTTACATCAACTCTTGAGTTTGTCCACACCCCTCCTGCCTGCACTGATTCAACTTGTCTCCACCAACTCCCATACCAGTAAATCTCATCACGTGTCACATTCAGATTAAGAAGTGCTTTCTTCTGATCAGAGAGCTGGAGCACCTCCCTTGTGTAGAAAGGTTGAGGGAATTGGGATTGTTTAGGCTGGAGAAGAAAAGGCTCCGGGGTAGACCTCATTGTAGCCTTCCAGTACTTTAAGGGAGTGTATAAGCAGGAGGTGGAATGGCTGTTTACAAGGATGGATAGTGATAGGACATGGGGAAATGGTTCTAAACTGAGAGCATAGTTAGATATTAGGAGGAAGTTTTTCACTCCGAGGGTGGTGACGCACTGGAACAGGTTGCCCAAGGAGGTCGTGCATGCCCCATCCTTGGAGACATTCAAGGCCAGGCTGGATGTAGCTCTGAGCAGCTTGGTCTGGTGGTTGGCAACCTGCACATAGGGGGTTGAAACTACATGATCATTGTGGTCCTTTACAATCCAGCCTATTTTATGATTCCTGCACCTCTTTTGAATGTCTAATACTACGTCAAAGAATGCATCCTAGTTTTTGTATTTCATATGGAATACGTTGAATTACAGGTGACACACATTTTATTTACTTTCCTTATTTTACAGACCTTGATAATCTTTACTCCCTTCTTTCCTCTAGACCAAGCATTTTTTTATATATCTACTTGCAAGATGGTCACTCTACTCAGTCATTTCAGTTTTTCCTTCTCTAAATCCATGTCAGCTTTCTTAAAATGCAGAAATCAGAGAAACGCAGGATTCAAAATGTGGGTACACCACTGTTTTACACAACAACCAAATAATGCTTTGTCCTGTTCACCATATTCTTCTGCGTGTATTGGGCAGATTTGGTAACAACAAACCCAAAAAAAAGCCACCAAGTTTCAGCACTTTGTACAGGTAAAATACAATAACTTATCCATTGATTTGGAGCTTCGTACTACAACTTCTGTGAGTAGAACACAGTCAGCAAAGCCCTGTTAATGCAATCCTATTCTGCTTTAGCAGTTTAGTGTATTATGTGTTTCTAAACATATGGAATGTAATATGTTATATTTAAGTAAACAGTAGGTTGAATTCAGACAGGTGAATTACTATTGAATTATATTCAATACTTAAGATAAAACACTTAAGTAGTGTTCTTGGAATTGAAGTAGAGTCTCTCAAGTTTCTGCAGTCTCATTGGGAATTGATTGCTGTTGTGTTTTTTTTTTCCCTCTGGCCAATCTTGGAAACAGAGGAAGACTACACTTATAAAGGACAATGCAGCATTAACCAAGCTTTGAAAGCCTGTAGATAGGCAACAAACATGCCTTTACTTTTTTCTTGCTTTAGAAAATGGTCTGATTAAACAGGTAACACCTGAATTCTCTATTCTGTCTAGGTCAGGAAGATAAAGCCATCCTTGAGCACTTCAGGGGGAGAAAGCTGTCCATAACTTTAACAGGGTTGCAAGGACTTCTACAATTTCTGTAGTCTGAAATGAAATGCAGCAAGCACTTCTCTTGCAACCAGTGCCTGTTTGCCAAGAGGAAACTGTGCTGGACTTGGTAATTATCCTTGTTCTCCACCAACTCATGATGTTCTATAATTTTGTGAACTGTTTATAGTGATCACTCACATGCTTACTATGCCAAGGTAGATGACCTGACCCTCAGGTGCAATAGCAATAATGGCGTCGTTTTTAGCTGTCTTGGAATGGAGCAAACTCATTAAAATTACAATTTTAGTTAGTCTGACTATCGAATACTCATGCTTAAATTATACAACACCAGATTTCTGGCAACTTTGGAACTGTAATTGCAGATATTAAAATGAGCCAGCTTTAAATCAAAAGTTCACTCTAAACACAGGTCTGTTCCACAAAGCATGAGATCAAACAGATAACACGTTCTAACTTTTATTGGTGTTTTTTTTTGTTTGTTTGTCTTACTAACAACTAACCCTCAAATACACCAGCTATGCTGAGCCTATGTATTTACAGATGAGTATAGGTTAGGCTTTTTTTTTTTTTTTTTTTTTTTTTTAAATTAGTGCTGTAGAGCTGTATTTTCACCCTGAAGTAACAAAACCGTTTATGGCTGTTAGCACTAATACTATATTGTATGCATTACAAGTAACTTCACTGCATTCCATACACATCTTTGCCAAGTTTCATTCCATTTTCTTTATAGAAAACTACAGGAGGTAAAGAGCCTGCACAAATGTCACCAAAAATGGTCTGGAAATGACAGAATTCACTGTTATGCACAAGTCCATCACAAACTAGTAGAACAACTAGTAGAACAAGATTATACACTGAAATTCACTGGAACAGGCTGCCCGGGGAGGTTGTGGAGTCTCCTTCTCTGGAGATATTCAAGACCCGCCTGGACACCTACTTGTGTGACCTGGTGTAGGGAACCTGCTTTGGCAGGAGGGCTGGACTAGATGATCTCTGCAGAGAGTTTGCTCAACAAATGCCAGCATTCTCCACAATTTACCTCTACTGCTTAAGAGCAGGATTTATTTGATCTGGAATTTGTTGACGGAATGCTCATATGGAAAACAAAACAAATAGTTCCTGTAAGCTGCCATCATTCTAAAGTTAAAGTTTCTGTCCTTTGCTACTTAAGGAAGAAAGGTAAATAAGTTAACTCTTTCTGCCTCTTCCTCAAGCATCTTCTACAGCATGTATAAATTCCACTCTACATTACTTTCACCACCCACTCCTTTTATTTTTTCCTTACAATCCCTTCGACTACTCAAGTAATTCACAGTACTTTTATACTTCCACAGGCAATGCTTGAAAGAAAACAGGTAGAGAGTAGGTTCAAATTCAATTTCAAGACAGCCAGAAACATTGTAGAAAATTTAATAGTTTGAAACTTAAGTTGTTTGTTTTCTTTTTCCCAGTTTGTGTGGCTGCGGGTGTTCATGCTTTTTAACAGAAAGTAGAAAACAAGGTGTTTTGTTTTAAAAAGCAGTATTCTGAATGAATGTCATAGTATTTCAATATTTTACTTTAAAGAGGTAGGCTATTTAATCTCTTTTCTCGACCTTAACAACTCATTCGGATTTCTTCCAAAAAATGTTGCATTTCTCACCTAATTATTTTAACAACTGAGGGGGATATTCATCCTACCAGTAAGAAATCTCTATATATTAGTCACTTAAATGGAAATGTATTAATGTTGAGGTGTGAAGGGGTGGGGTGGGGAGAAGGGTGAGAGGGAAAAGCGGAGGAAAGAGTTGTGTTTTGCTGATTTTTGTGGTTTTCTTTTTTATCTGGCATTTAAAGGTGATTGTGAAGTGAATTTCACTGTACCAGACTACTACATCAGTTTTGTACACTTACAAAGGGAATGCTGCACAGATTATTATTATGTAGCTCACTGTATATTAATAAGCATCACTAAAGCTTTAATACCAACACTACAGAGTTCAGTCAAGAATGTTTTTCCAACTGTGAAGATGAACATCTGTTCTTTTTAACGAGGTAGTAAGACTGGATAGAGCATATGCTAAACAAATACAAGCAAGTTAATCCTGTCAATGTAACATTGTTATCACCAAAATTTAGCGTTCTATTCTTCTTCCCTAAAGAGCAAGTAGAAAAAAATCAAATTGCTTTTGTCCATCTGCTGCTGCTGACTGAGTTGGTGTTACTAGGCCAGAAAGAGACAGGATCAGCTGAATCGTCCTTTTAGGTGGCTGTTCTATTAAATATTTCATTTTAACATGAACCAAAGATTTAGTGTTAATCACAGACATACAGAGTACATGCCTGGAAGTAACCTCAAGAGGTTATGCAATGCACTTCTCTGCTGGAAACACATGAAACACATGAACTAAGACAGCAGTCCACCAGGCAGAGACCTGGCTTGCATTGTATACTTTAATCAGCTACCTGCTTTTCCAAAGATAAGGCAACTCCTGCGAATACTTCAAGAGAATACGGGAGCAGAACAAGACATTTCATTCTCAGAAAATCCATGAGAAAAGCCTCATGAAAGGGTGAGCTACAGCCTTCTTGATGGAGAACCTAAGAGCACCTCTCTCACCCCTCTCCGAGTGTGTTGCTCTCATGAATGGTGCCTAATTTGAATGAGACTTATTAAGAATTGTTCTGAAAGTGGAATAGCCACTGCAATTATTTTATCTCAATTATGAAAAGAAAATAAGCTTCAAGTTGCTCAGAAAAAAAGGACAGATTTTCTACTACCTTCTCAAGGCATTTGTGAAATAAAGATCCAATGACATCCAATGAGATTAACAGATGAAGAAAAGATACCAAGTAGTTATTCCTATCAAAAGAAACTTCTCTATAAAACAGAGATCAAGTAGAGGATTTTGCAAACAGCAACACTTCAGACAACACAGTATTTTGTCAAGTATTTCAAGCCTCACTTAAAACAAAAAATGCATTTCACACGTTTCAATTAGCTCAGTCAGCATAACCTAACAATCTTCAGAACATTTAATATTCTACTTTGTTCTCTGTGCTAACAGAGGACACATTTGAAGTTTCACCTACCTTCACTGCTCTTGACATTTAAGACAAAGCTTGAAGTGAACAAAAAAATCCTGAATTATGGGAGCACCAATGCAGGCCATAATTACTATGGACAAATAACTAGTGAAAACTGTATATAAGCAAAAAACTGCAACTAATAATGTTTAAGAATTGCTCTAAACCATCAGTTGATATAGCTATGCTAATAAAAGCACTAAACCTAGTATAATTTTTAAAAAAGGAGAAGCTTATGGATTCACAATAGATTAGGTATTTGCAGGAAATGATGAAGTCAGAATTACTATTATGCAAATCAAGGCTGTCACCAAGCTGTACAGAACTCAGACAGAAAAGCAAGCATACCTTACCAGGAGAGATTTGAACTGCAAGACTAAACAATTCTCATTTGTGGCAGAGAATCTTAAACAAGACATCAACGTCAGATCGGGCTAAACAATAGCCACAGAAAAGGTACTTTCGTGAAAGCACTGTAAAAATCAAGATGAATTAGGACGCAGCACAAATCTCTAGAAGAGAGAACTGCTACATACTCTCATACATACAATCATCCAAGGAACTATATCATTCTACCACAGTTCCCATTAGTGAAATATTTCAGTTCTACCTACTTACAAGAATCATTTTTCAATGCATCTAAATTCAGTGATGCAAATGTCACTGCCAGAAGTTTAAATTACGTCAGTAGAATTTTACTGTATTTGCACTGGAAGTCAAAACAAGTAGTAACTTAGTATTCTCTTGGATAAACTCACGAGCTGCATTATTATTGAGTGCACACGACAGAAGTGTCAACACTTCTAAGGTCATTAAAGTACTACCAGTTGAACACTAAAAGCATTCTGAATAGCATTCAGGTATCAACTATGATACAGCAATTCAAAGATAGGTTCAGTAAAATAACTTCTGAAGTTGACTGAATGTGTGCTGCCTGCAGGTAACACAAACAACGACTGCAGACGAGCGCTGGTACCATAAACTTATTTTTCAGGCCAGCAAACAGAAATACACTTTGTCAAAGAATTAGATCTCTGGAGAATTAGTCTTGTTTGCTTAACCAGATGCACTTTAAGAGCAGCATTTTTCAAAGAAATTAGAATGATCGATGCACTCCAAGATAGGCAACATCAAGAACAGCAAGTAGAAAAGAGGAGACTCAAGAGATTAAAGATACCAACTTAGAGCAACATGTATTTTCTCAGAACTGCTTAATATTCTTTTTTTTTTTTTTCTTTTTTTTTTTTTAAACTCCAAATGCTAAACCATTACCAGACTGCTAAAGTTAAGGACAAAGTTCCTACAACATAAGTTTTCCAGATTTCTTAAAGTTCATATAGAATGTAATAATTTAACAGTTTGATTCCATTTTGTTTTTCCTCCACTGAGATGCTACAGAGACAACCCTGCAAAAATAAACGTGCTGTGGGACCTCTGACAAGTAATGTGTTTCACAACTCCAGAAAACCAAGAAACAAAAAAACATTGTGTGATTCTGAGACTCGAGAGGAGCAAAAAGATACTAGAAAGTAATAACTGCGTGCACCTCTGATCATTCTAAAGACACTCTGTAAGAACGTTCAGCTTTGCTTCATGAAGCCTTTATAAGAATACAGAGCACGGGGCTTTTAGAAGAAATCTAACGCAGTTACATATTTCTGCTGAACAGGAAGTTTTGTTAGGAAAGGCTTACAATCTTAATTTATACTTTCAAGCTTTATCACATCTCAAATCATGAGCCACTTCTATTTTTCCAGCCACAACACTACTGTAATTGCTCATTTATTCTCCTGCAGCAATAATGCTACTTCAGTTCTAAAAGCCCTTCCACAGTGACTGAGAAACAACAAATCCAGTGAAATTACGAATTAAGAGTTCAATTCACTGGGTGCTGTACCAGAAGCCTGAAAGCCTAAGCTGGGTCCCAGCTGTCCAATTTCCTGTTACGTTTTACCCTAAAATTCTGCTTCAGTTCTATAAGGATAGCAAATATCATAACACAGAGTTGTATCACCTCAGTGATACGCCTATCAACAGTTTGGAGATCCAAGGAAACAAACTTCACAAATGCCATAGTAAAACCTGCAGCCTTGAAAACTTCACACACTTTCCAAGCACACTCCTCCCCAAGCACACTATGGCCCAGAAAGTTTCTAGCTGCGTTAGAAATCCACTTCGCCAGTAAAATAGCTACAACACAGGAAGAGAGATTTCATTCCAAGATTCATTTTCATAATTTACAGGACGAGATTCAATGAATTATGCTTCAGCTACTCAGGAACAATAAATGTTATTCCGATCTCTTGCTTTGTAGAAATGCAATACAAGTGATAATGCTTCAAACAGGAGACACATGCAATTTACTTGCTTTTATGAATTATCACCATGCAACTATTAATTTAAGAAGTACGCTATCCTGCATATTATGAAGAATTCAGTCAGCTTTATCTGTGTAGGATTAACTTGCCATAAATCCTTGCTTTTTTAAGAGTTGTGCATCACACTGTACCATCATTTTGGCCTCATTTCACTCCAAAACATTCAGAGGTCAGTTGATTTTCTTCCTTAAGAAGAGGGAGATTTTTCCCCACTGAAAGCAAGCTGTATGAGCACTAATGATAGTCACATGAAACAGGAGTTGAAAGAGGTGATAAGAAACATGGTGTATTTATAGAAGCGGAAATGTGATAAGATTAATGTATGCTACAACCAAAGTACATTTCGTTTTTAAACTACTCCTCTATATGAACTGGATGATGATGTAGTCAGTGAACGTTCTCTTATTAATAGTTAACCACAGAGTTGCACTGACATGACACTACTATAGGATTTTTAGAGGCTTTATTGACGCACCCTACTTTAAACAAGAAAATTTGTTCAAATTCCAGAAGACTACACACGTGAATTGAAACTTCATTCAGCATACAAATGTCAACAAACCAACACACACACAAAAGAATAGCACAGTTTGAGTTCAGTAGATTCACAAAATAGATAAAAATCAGAATAATTTAGGCTAGATTTCTCAAGTTCAGCTGCTCTAGTCTCCCACCTAAAGCACTGTCAACTGTACAACTTGATGCTTGGTCTGGAAAATTGAAAGCTTTGTTCTGAATAACGCAAACACAACTCCAGGCATTGCTCAGGTGTCCTGCACCCAGAAAGAGAAAAAGAGCAGGTCAAGAAGTACTTGAAAAAAAAAAAAAAACCAAAAGCCAACAGCCAAATAAAAACAATTTGATGTTTCAGTACGAAGATAAAGAAAACAGAAACCAATCAACTAGATTTCCTTCTGTACTTGAACAATTCAAAGGAAAAAGTATTTTTAATGGGTATAAAGTCACAAGTTTAAAATAGGATTTTCTTACAGCTTCAGAGATTTCACTGAATTGCTTGAATTTTATGGTATACATCTACAGCAAAACTATCCAGATGCTCTAACAAACATTTCATCAGAAACTGCATGGACTCACATATTCAGGCTTTGAGCTATTTTGATCAAAGAATAACAGTTGCAAGCTCTTCTCATAAAGGCCAGAGAATAGAAGTTACAGAAAGCAAGTTTTACATGCCTCATATGAAAATTTCAGCCATTTGTTTATATAACCATCTTCTTCTACTGCTGAAAAGAATGGGGGGAAATGAACAGATGCTGACATTCAGAACGACTGAAATTTTCAGATATTTACTGACAAAATAACAAACAACTCAATTTTTCTCCTTCCTGTGAACTGAGTTTGCAACGTGAAAAGAACACAAAAAAAACAAACAAGATTATAGCCCTTTCTGCTTGAAAGTAAAATGTCCTAGCCGTAGTTTAGTCAGTGTGAAAGGCACCTAACACTTACTCTACTAGTATTTTATTTTCAAGGCCTTCTAGTGGAAGTAGTCTTACTTTTAGAATTCTTTCCATCATGAGAGAAACTGAGAGGCAAGCTGCAAATGACTTTTTTTTTTTTAGATATTAAGTACCAATAAAAACACCACTTTCATGTTGGCAGGCAATCAAAACATGACTTACTTGATACACTGTCCTAGTTTTGCTGTCGAGAAATTGAAGCATAGAAAACTAAATATCTAGTTTAAGATGGAGTAGTTAAACAGCAGGTTTCCTTCAAATTATCTGCTTTAGCTATCATACTTCCTACCATAGTCATCTGAGCTTATCTGTCTGTTTTCAAGTCCAGAGCCCTGTAAAATTAGTGATGTAAAATTTGAGGACATAACATCCTGAAGACAGACAAATCCTGAAGAGCTTTTTTTTTCACCTTTCTCAAATTTGTTTACAGTTTAAATGCTAATGTGTTCAGTTCATGCTTGACTTCTAGAGGGACTCTTAAATGAAAGAGCAACAGTAACTGACAGCATAGAAGCAGACATCATTGTCCACTGACACTGAAAGCCATCAGGGTGCAATGCAGTGGAGTCAGCCCAATTGCACTGTGCTGTGCATTAGACCTAGAGCCTCATTAGGAGGCTTTGAGTATGTGCTGGGAAAAAAAGCACAGACAATTATTATGGATGAAACTTCTTAGATACTCTGGACTATGCGTCCTGCTTTCATGATTCAAATACATCCAGGAAAGAAACACAGATGAACATTTTGTAGCTCTCTATCTAACATATTTGGAACAAGAGACCAAAAGGTGACAGCAAAACCACACTAAAACCAGCTAGATGGTTTACATATGGAGAAGTCAATATCCACAGCGACAAGTGTTGCTATCAAAAACTTATGCTGACTATTGAAATTTGACATTGATAAACAGTGAGAAAGTTGTTCCTTGCGGGGAATGCAACCGAAAAAAGAAAAAGAAAAAAGCCTGAAACTGAAATGCCACAAAGATCAAGCCACCAGCCAAGACTCAAAACACTTCAACCATATGGAATGAGTGTCCTTCAGTCAACACAATGAGCTCAGAAGAACAAGTAGATCACAGTGAACAGATAATTGCGTTTGCAAGATAAGTAAATTTAAGTTTTTAATGCCACTCAAGAGTGCTTCTACTCTTGTTCTTATCTCATCATTCAATCTTCTCTGCAAAACAGAAAACAGAATTAAGCTCCTCAATTACTTTTGAGGGAACCTGATACCAGAGAGAATGCTCATACCAGCTGGGTATTCTATGTCAAGTGCAGTGGGTCCAATACCTGACAGCTCTTCAGGTTTGTATTCTACTAAGCTACACATTGACTTTTCTCAACATAAAAACCAACAAAACAGGATCTTCCTTTATAGCCAAAAATGGAATAAAAGGAAGAACAATCACACTAATCGCTCAAAATGTTCATTTCTATTAAAGATAATATTCAACTTACAGCAGCCTGCTTCAGAAACATTTGCTTTTAAGCCTCCTACCTAAGTTTGAATTAGAAATATTTCTGAGTAACCCTGGAAGTGAAATCAAGAGGGGCAGTGAGTACTCAGACTACCACCTTGATGACACACAAGCTCACAGTACCTAAAAGTAGTGTCATCCTGGTGCTTTTAGGGACTTCTTAAGACTGCTGCTTATGGGCATGCAGTGGCAGAGTTCTGTCTTCAGTACATTAACTCCACGATGCTCTCCTCTGAATTTAACTGATAAAGATCAGGGACAAAATGTTAATGAAGTGGTAATTGCCCTTCCAGTCTGATTGGTTAATTCTGCACTTTAGTATTTCCACTTGCACAACTGGATTCAGAGAGCTTAATACTACACTGATGTCATTTTGTCCTCGTTTGCCTCTGTTTGATAAATATACAAAAACAGCGTATGTCTATCAACAGATTTTCATTCTTTAGAAAAAGTTTTAGTTCTGATGTTACGGTCACTGTACCAATAGTAGAGATAACAGTATTAGTGAAAGAAAAATTTTTATGGACAAATACTTCCAGAGTCCTCATAATTAAGAATGAGATGGGAGAACAATTAAGAAAATTCATGCTTACATGAATCTTTTTCAAACAACACTGGTTTTTGAAGTTAAAATAACTGAATTGAAAATTGCTCAAATGCAGAGAACAAGTTCTATGAAGAGGTTAGGTCATTAAATGCTCAGGACTGTAGTACTGATTTCTTTACATATTAATGAAATCTGAAACAGGTTAGTGCATTACTTTATTTAAGAACATTTTATACTTAATATCCTCTCAAAAAAAAAAAAAAAAAAAAGGAACTTGTAACTGTTCCTCCAAAATTGATCATACCACCTATTTGCAATAGAAAGGACCTGAAAGCCTGATGTGTCTACACTTGATGATGCAAGGAAAACATTAATACCCAACTCCCATCTGCTGGTAGGCAACGAATGAAGCATTATCCTTCCTTTACTCCTATATACTCATAACAGAAGAAAATGAAAACTGACTTTCCTTCCACTTTTAGGAGTTAGTTCCCAATGAATATCTCCTTAGTGACTCACACTCTTTCTACTGCACATCTCATTTCATAAGATACTCTTCTACAGCTCTAAAAAGTGGCTCCCACTGTAATTAATCCTTGCATAAAAGATGTTGTCAGTAAAAACCTTGGTAAGCTACCCTATAGGTCAACAAGAACTCTGTCGTTCTTTTTATCCATCAGCACTAGGGTGAAAAACAGCTTCTGAAAGTTTCACTCCTTCCCAAAGGCTGTTCTTTCTAGGTTTCGCTAGGCAGAAACTGAGAGGCTGGTTTAACATTTCAAGTTTACCTGAATCCATCCCTCTGCCCCACACCTCTCCCTCCTCCCAAAGAGTAAGCAACCACAGAAGATACAACACAGCACTGATGGCTTACTATGCTAACCCATCAGGCTAAACAATAGGCTTTAAAACATTTCTTCCAAATCTAAAAGTCAGTACTGAGGACACTCATCTTCAACAAGGAACTCAAATATTGCAACCTGTGTGAAACTTCTTCCCTTCAGAAATAAATCTTCTGTTACTAATTATGCTGCTTCCTCTCACAGTAAATCTGTTGCTTCCCTCACGATCCTGCTGGACTTATCTTTATTATTTGAGAAACAATTCACACTCAGAGAAATCACAGGTGTAGTCACAGCAAAGTGCCAGTAAACAGGTTTTTAATCAAGCCATCATCAGCCAACCTGCAATGTTGTATCACCCCAGACTACCTGCAAGCAAGCCCTAAATCCTTGCATTTTGTTCTCTCCCACCAACCCCAGTCCTTCCTTTAAGTTTCTTCTCATTCTCTCATCCATTCTACCAATACGAGAATATCAAACAACTGTAACACCACATACCCTCCCTTTTCCATTTAAATGGAATGCCTCACCTTTTAAAGAACTAAAATATATTAACTGTAGTTTCAAATAGGGCACTGAGAACATTGCAGGGTCACTGCAGTTTTATGTTGAGACCTTGAGAGTTCATAACATTACAGCATCATACAAGATACTTCAGTTCAGCCTCTGATTTAATGCTGAAGTTTTACCTTTTCAACTTGTAAAAGATAACCCTTTTAATACAATCAATCTTGGACAGGATGGTGATGTTACAGAAGGAAACAAACAAAACAATATCTACTTGCAGAGAAATATAAGTACAAGGCATAAGAGAATTATGAGATGTACCTGCAGTTTAAAGAGGATTAACTCAATTTTTCTAGCAAAATGGCCTAAGCCTTTTCCAAAAATGTCAGAGTTCATGCAGCTTCAGGACAGCAGAGATTTCAACTCATTCTACTCTGCTAAGAAGTAAAGTTTAGGCAGTAGCAGTGTAGATTAATGACTCTACAAGGCACCTTCTTTTAAAATGAAGTTGAAACACATGTTATTAGGTTGCTTGGATAGTACCATATGGATATGGTACCGTATGGGTACAAACACGTGGCACTTTTTAGCGTACAGAAAGTAGTGGGGTTACTGTTGGTTTATTCCATAAACTCAGTCTGCTCACCTCAGTTGCTTGCAAACCATCACTGAGATATCATCTCTTCACCCCCTAGCATCCCACTTGAAGCCAATGTTTGCAACACAGAAGTGGTAATAAGTAACCACAGTATTGTGACACTTCTCTCAAGAGTAAAGCCTACAAAAAACCACAACAAAAAAAAGGAACACGGAATTTTAGAATTCCACTGGATAAAGCAATACAGTGAAAAAGATCTCAGACCAAGCCTCTCTTTAGGTGCATAGTCAGCTGCCATGAATTGTCAGTGCATTGGTAGCCCTCTACAAAATGCATATATTAGCTTGAGATGATGGGAACTAAGCAGCCATACCTCTCATAACATGAACACAACTTGAACTGATATGGAATAAGCAGAAGAATCAAGCCACCTGTCAACAGCACACGGGCCTTCTTGCCTTCCTGCATACCTGGTTCCCACAACATGTTGGAGCAACTCCAGCAGCTGAATGAAGGCATCTCTTGTGTGAGGTACACTGATTTCCTTTTCAGAATAGGAAAGGATACAGTCTTAATGCTCCAGTCTGGGTCCCAATGGCCAGTATTTTCTGAACAGGATCAAATGCCAGGGCTGAAGGTTGATAGGGGAAACCATGGCGTACAGTCTAACAAGTCAGTGCACCGTAGCAATGATGGAACGAGCAGCAGACCAAAAATAAACAGAATCAATATCATATGTTAGGGAATGAAATTCAGTGTCAATGACAATTAAGGAACCATAGCGTTTTATTAACAGACTAACTGCTGTCTTGTAAGAAAGAACTATAAAAAATATACATATATATTTTTACGTCAACACAGTCACTCACTTGCTAAAACTTAATGTTAATTTTGCATTATCACTGTACAAAGACTGTATCAGCAAGGCATTTTATTTTTTCATTTACTTTCTTTTCTGATTATTCCTATTTTCAGCCCTAACAAAGGCAGTAAACAATTAAAGCCTGAGTTGTTCCTAGGAAGTTTGGAAACAAAGCCAGATCTGCCATCAGAACTGCTACAAATTACCACCCTCGCTTTTCAGAGAATTGCCTCAATCTCACTCCAACAGGCCCCATATGACAGTGCAACCTCTCAACACCTTCCCCAAAAAACCCAGCAACCCAGCCTCCACACGTTTCTCAACCTCTGCTTCCATCCTAAATTAATGAATCCAAATATCTCCTGAAATCAGACAAAAACAAAATCCCCACCCTTCAAAACAAAGCAAGAACCTTTAACCAAGGAATTAAAATCAATAAATAAATAAAAATGAAGCTCTTCACACATTTAGGTTTCTGATTGGCCAAGACTAATTTGGTAATTGACCAAGCAATAACTCCACTGCAGTTCTCTTGCTGCAATCAATCAGAATCAAGAATAGGAACACCACCTATTCTTCCTTCCTTCTCAGGTGTACAGTGAGAGCCACACAAACAGCAGCTTTTCCATTTCAAAACCTTCACTGAAAGCAGGGTTATTAAGGACCTCATCAATGCATAGCAAACTTCTGCTATGTTTCTCTTCTTCAGCCAAGTTGCAGATATAGCCCACAACTCTTAGTATTTCACACAGTGAATAAAGCCTGCGTGGTAATAGCTCTGCTCTCTTCCACATCCTTCAAGACCAACTTGTAAAAGTGGCAGCAGCGCCTGCAATACCACAGAAAGCAAGGAGGAGAAACCGCAAACAAGCTCAGCCATATCACACTTGGCCACGGGTGCACTGTGAAGATAAAAAACGGGTATTGATATTCAAATCAGTTCTTATTCCTCTAGGTACAGCTGCTGGATTAATTCGCTGCATCATTTTCCAAAGCGTGCAGCCACCAACTGCAGTTCTTGTATCGCACACAAGCAAATAAGGGGAGGAAAAAAAAAAAAAAAAGAGGAACTTTTCTTCCGTCTCAGGAGAACACTTGCAACAGCAGCATCGGCCGCTCGGCAACACGCTGCAGCGAAACGGCCACGAGCGTCCACAGTCTTTTCCAGGCGCGAAGGAACGGCACGAAAGCGTTTCCAAACAGCACAGAGCTGCACAGCCCACGGGCCCCTTGGCAGCGCCTTACCACGGGGCGCACTCAGCCGGGCAGCGCTCCTACCCGCAGCCATCCCGCGGTAACACCGAGACCACATGCATCACGCAGCCCAAAAGGCGACGGCCCCTGGAGCTCTCAGGGAGCGATGGCTGCGGGAAGTCGCCCCGCGCACACGCACCCGCCTTCTCTTTCCTCCCTCCCTCCCTCCCGACACGAGCCGGCAGACCGGGGCCCGCAGAGCCGCGCCGTTCACCTTGCAGAGCTGGAAGTGCTCGGACTGGAGCGTCTCCTGGATGTCGCTCTCCCTGTTCCCCGCCTGCTGCTGCTGCGAGGCGGACGACGCCGAGGCGGCGGAGGAGACCGCCGTCAACCCGTCCAGCACCTTCCTGATGTTAAATTTCCTCATGGTTCTCGGCGGCGGCGCTGCCCGCTCCGCTGGCCTCGCCGCTCCCGGCGCCGCCGCCCGCCCCGCAGGCGGCAGACGAGCCCCCGGCGGGAGGGAGGCGGTGCGGGGGCGGCCGCGCTGCTGCTCTCCCGCCCGCGGGGAGGGCGACGGGCCCAGACGCTAGTCCGGCAGCGCGGGGCCGCTCCGCATCGGGGAACGGAGGCTGGAGCCAAGCAGATACGAGCCCGTCAGCCCACCGCGCCGCCCGCCCGCGCCCCCCCCCCGCCTTGCCTCACATGGTGGCGGCCGCGGCCGCCGCTATCACCCGTCCCTGCGTGTGTGCGTGTGTGTGCGCGCGCTGTCCGTGCGGTGCGTGTGCCGCTTCCCTCCCGCCGCAGTCTCGTTCCCCTCCCCTCGGCTCGGGTACCCTCCGCCTCCTCGGAGCTGCGTGTGCCGCCAGCCAGTCACCGGCGGGATGCCGCCGGCGGCCGCCCCCACGGCCGCCGCCGCCACCGCCGTTCTCCTCCTCCTCCTCCTCCTCCCCCCTCACCCATCCCGCGCTCGCCCCCCTTGCCTGACAACGCGGAAGCGCAGCGCCCCGGGGAGGAGCGGCGGCGGCGGCAGCAGCTCCCAACCTGACAGCGGCGCGGCGGCCGCGCATGCGCGCAGAGAGGGCCGGCACCCGGATGTGGCGATGCGCGGTCTCCCCCGCAGCGCCGCGGAGTGCGGAGGGGTCGGGGATGCGGAGCGGTGTCGGCAGGACGACTCCGGCGCCTCCGGTTCGGCGGACACCCGCGGAGAAGCGGACGCGGTGCTGAGGAGCCGCCTCCACGCGTTACGAGGCCGCGTTAGGGCACGGCAGCAGCTGCCGAGCGTCGCTCTCCGCTGGCGGACGGGTTCGCGTTGTGCTGCCCATATTCTGCTTTGCATTTAGTATTCGAGTGCATTTTTTGTGTAATCTATTCAGTTGTTCCTGTAACAGTTATTATTCGCATCTCAGTCATAATGTTTCTGAAGGTACTGTTTGTTTCTTGAACTTTCTTTTCAAGTAAAACAAACTAGACCACTGCCCAGTGTTGGAGGAAGCTTGTGTAGGTGTGATTCAAGACGTCCCAGCTCAGCGCCCAGCAAAGCCAAAGCCGTGTTGACAAGGAGTGTTTCAGCCTGGTAGCTGGGCGTGCTTTGTTAGCACTGTCAGCATAACAGAGCACACAGACAGATAAGTGCAATCAAAGTGCTGCAACATAGCCATAATAATAACCTCAAAAGTAAAACTTCCAGAGGATTACACCTGTAAATCCCACACCAGTTTAAAGCTGTGTTACACACAGACATGTGATGTACGGATGCTGGAAGGCAGTCAGGACAACTTACGTGTTCTTGGGAAGCGACTGCCTGATGAACTCACTGAGCTATCCACCTGTGTTACCAGGTCCCTTGGACACTTCTTCCACTCATTGTGGTGAGCATGTGAAGGCATGCCTCCAAAGATGGCAAAAATCCTGTAAATAAAGTAGACTTAAGAATGACTCAGTAAATACCTCATGTAAGAACTAATTTCATTTTAAGAGAAATTTCAGTATCTTAGATTATCCAGTACATTTTTAATCTAACAGTTTGTAAATTCTAATGTGTAATTTTTTAGTCTATTCATAGATGATCATTGCAGTGTATTAAGCTGGGAAGAGAATTAATGAAACTCAACTACGCTGGACTAAATGGTAAACATTGATTGTAGCAGGTAAAGATAATCCATAAGTGTAAGTTTAAGATTGCAACTAATAGGCCATCTAAATCCTGTTATCAGTATATGTCAGGTCAGGTCCTTCAAACACTCCCAGCTATAACATTTGTATCACAACTAGTCTTGTTAATTATGGCAATATTAATCACAGACACAAACTTCAGAACTTGCTGATGGATTAAAAACCATAAGCACTCTTTGCATACTTCAGTCACTTTCTTTTTTCTTTTCTTTTTTTTTTTTTAATCTGCTGTGTATTCAGCCCTTGAATCCATTCTTTACCTCAATAACACATGTTTAGAGAAGAGACTGAACTTCACTTTCTGTTTAGGTCAGCAGTGAACACAAAGAGGACCTCATTCATTGTTGTTATGTGGTACCAATTCTTGCAAAAATTCATGCTAAATATATATTACAATATATACAGTGTCGATACAGCAGCATTTCTATTCCTTCATGCTTTTCAGTTGATACCATGCAAAAAACAACTCCTGTAAAAAATGAATGACAACCTTCTCTCACACTGGGACATCAGTGAGAGGAGTAATATGACCTTCATTTTATAGTTCAGCAAGCATCACCATTATCCCTGGATTTAGCTGCTGTATTTCAGAGCTTCTGAGAGGCCTCCTGCTCTTACCCAATAACCACATCCTGTTTACCAATGAGGCTGATTCTGTGTAACCTCTACTTCACGTTGCCTGCTTGGACCTTTTGGACTCTGATATCTGAAATGTCTTGCCAGTGTTTTTTACCACAGCACAAAGCTTAAGTGCCTTACACAACTGAGGAAGAAGCAAGCAAGCTCTAGTTTGCAACATCTTTATGCTCAGTCATGACAGGGTTTAATCGTCAGAGTTAAATGTTTATGAGTCAGCCTCCAACGGCATGTTTTCATGGGCTACACAAACTCCTGCTACTAAATTTGTCTTTGGTCTTCTTTGCTTGTTTTTCTTACTGATCCGGTCATTTACTGCTCCTTAAAAAGGGAGAAAAACCCACTTGCTCATTTCTTGATCTGTTTTCCACAGGTGCTACATATGCAACCACTATTCCTTGCAAGTGTTTGATGCATAGTGCACACAGGGTTGGGGCACATGCCAGTGCAATCTCATGGATTACAGATGATGTAGGTCTGACTTTATTTGGCAGATCATTAGCCTCAATAATCACAAAACCTCATTTGGTTATAACATCTAAGATTTGGCAGAATAATCCCAAAGGATTGGGTAGGTAGTAAAGGGACAAGTCCACTCACATTGTTTGTCATTAATATGCCCAGAAGCGTTAATGGTTGTATTCAAAGAAAGTCATGTACAGGTAATCAGCATACCATAATACTTTGCTCAGCATGAAAGATGAAAGGACCATCAGAAGTCCCCGGAGGTGTTCAAGGCTAGATTGGATAGGGCCCTAGGCCACCTGGTCTAGTATTAGATATGGAGGATGGTGGCCCTGCTCATGACAGGGGGGTTGGAGCTTGATGATCCTTGAGGTCCCTTCCAACCCCATTCTGTAATTCTATGAAGTGATCTCAAGACCCCTGCTTGGCCTGTAACTTCACTAAAACTTTCGACAGTTGATCAACCCAGGCTTTGAAGACTTAGATATTTGCTTTCCTTAAAATTTCTTAATGGTGCTTAGTCACTCACTGCAGTGTCAGAATTGACTGAGAACTAGCCAAACGTTTCCTTGCCATAAATAGAAAGAAGCTAGGAAATGTATTTGAACTAATTTTATTCACATTGTTTTTCTTAAAGTCACTGTATAGGACATTATAGCCACAGTCTCAAGTGAGTTTTGGAGTCTTTCCTGCCTGCTGGGACCATGAACTGTTGCCAGACAAACATCTGCAATTTTTTTCCCCCCCTTAACCTGAATTGGTGAAATCAAAGCAGGACTTCTACCTGCAGATGAACTTTTTATATTTCTGCAGCTTACTTGAAACATGCTAAAAACAAGAAGGAAATGAGCTATATGTAGAAAGTCAGCCACCGGAAAAGAGCTATAATAACAATACATGCTTTAACCCCATCTGGAAATAAACTGTCTACTCTTTGCAAATCCATCCCTTTCAGAAACATCCTAATTGACCAAGCCTGCATTCAAGTGATAATTTTCTCCTGCATCTGGAAGCCACTGTGGTTTTTGTCAGGCTCACAGACTATGGGTCCATTTTATTAAAGACTTATGAAACAGCATGACAGCATACACTTAACGTATGGATGCCACTATGCTGTATGGGTATCTCTTCTCAGATACTTCTACTGGACTGAGAGCTTTTATAAGTACATGTAATATATGCATTCAATATTTAAGTTAACTCAGGATGCTTCAGTTTCACCCTTAGTTGTCAAAGTGGGGCTACAAATTATGATACTGAGGAATTTTAACTTGACTCAGGCCATCACTTCAACATATAGTTAACCATATGCTCCCTTCAGTTCTATCCATGCACCTTCCTTTTCTGGATAAGATATGATTACACAACCATCTACTTGGATTAAAACTTGGATTATTACTTGCATTAGGTCATATTTCTTCCATAACTGGATCTATTTTGATAAGTACTTGAAACATATTAATGCAGAACCATTTAAACAGAATAAGAGGTTGGAAGAAACCTCTAATGGTAACCTTGTCCAGCTGTCCTTTGCTTGTAAGCTAGATACAACTCCAAAGTTAGATCTTGTTTCTCATGATCATGTCCATTTTTTTTTTTTTTTTTTTTAGCTTCTCCAGAGATGGAGATTCTTGTAACCTCTGCTTTTAACTTATTACAAAAAGAGAACACAGTTTCTTGTTCCACGTGCTTCATTTCTCTTTTTATGTTAATACACCCCTAACGGGTTTTAAATGAGACACAGCATCCGGATAGAAAAGCTATGGACAGTAATACTTTACTGAGTAATAAAAATTGCTTTGTATGTATTTATCATACACTTTTTTTTATAGTATCCAGTCAATTATAATACAAGTACTTCTTATTATAGTGCCTCTTTGAGACCTGCATAAAAGAGTGAAGCAAAATACGAAATACAGTCTGTCCCCATTAAAAGGCAGCAAAATATTACAAGTGAAATCAACACAAGCTTTATAAAATAGTTAAATTAAGACTAAGTATGAGCGTCTGCCAAGAGACAAAGACTTTCTGGGACTAAATGAATTAAAGCTAAAATATAATGGACAAAACTAATTTATCCACGCTTAAACAGAATTATTGTGCTGCAATTTCAAAAAAAAGAAGTCCTTCAAATTTAATGATCTGTTTATATACAATATTTCGTACAAAGTGTAGCATTTCAGACAGGATCTTTCATCAATGAGTCATTTTTCTCTACAAGAAAAAACCACACATTTTATTACTGTCATTGTAATTACAACACATTAGTCAGGAGGAGATTCCTATTGTAAAGTAGTTTAGCAATCTAGACAAGTACTTGTTAAGACTTCAGTAGCATTAGTCTTTGGTTAAACAGACTAGTATTTCACCGGTAATTTTCTTCTTATTTAAAAGTAAAGTAAAATTATATAAACTACAAGTCTTAAAAGCAAGCAAACAGGCTATTCTAATGAAGTCGAAGCTAGATGATCCTAGAAGTGCATACGCTTCACTGAATTTCAGGCTTTTTGTTTCTTTTGCATTTATTTTCATTCATGTTACCATTTTTCTGTGAATATACATACATTGTTAGCACCAGGTTAGAAATAATAATGCAAGATATGTCATTAAATGATCTGATTAGGTCACTTGTGAAATAAAGTTTCAGATGTGAAGACAAGTGGAAAATTTTCCATAAGAATTAGGGATCTCTATGATTTTTACTTAATTCTAACATGGTAGAAGAGATTCCTTCTGTTCCTTCCCTCATCCCATTCAGGCAGTGGGATAAGAGATGGAACATAATGACAGCTGACACTTTACAGAGAAAATACTAGTACCCTCAAATTTAAGATGAACATTATAATTTAAGAAAAACAAGGCAAATAATTTTTAAACAAAAAGTAAAATGGGTACAAGGCATTTGGGTAGGAACAGCATGGAATGTAGAGGACAGGTTAAAATGTATTAGTGACTGTATATGATGATTCTCGTTTCAGACGTGTCTATACATTTTTAAAATTCTGTCCCTAACCTAGGCTGAATTTTGGGTGTCACAGCTGTCCATTGCTGCATTCACCAGTAGTCTGCCACCAGGTGCCTTCTTTGGGGAGGGGAATAAGCTGAGGCCAGGCCACGGGCCTGCAGTGGGGCAGGGCTGTGGGGAGCTGGAGCTTGGTACAGCTGCAGCTTCACTGGGGGAAAGGGCTGGCAGCCCTGAGCTGGCATTGGGAGGAATGGGCCTGGGGGTGGGTAGTCAAGGCTGGCACTGCACCTGAGGCCCTGACATTTTCTTGCTAGCATTAAAAATAGCTATTCACATCTGAAGGGCAGTCTTAATTTGATGTCACGTGGAATTTTTTATTTTTATTTTTTTTAAAATGTCATGACTATTTTTGTCAGAAAGTTTAACGAAGGCAAATTTTTAAAGAAAAAAATTCATGTATCTTATAAACAACCCTTATATCAAATTTAATTGAGTCATTCCCTTATTGCATACAGTCATATATATTCTCAAACTTAAAACTGGAAATTCTGGTAATGTTTATTGCCAGATAGTAATGCATATGATATTTTTAAAACTATTTATTTTGTTTCACTTAATATGAGCATGAGCTTATGGCTTATATCATGCCATGTCAGTTACAGAAATAAATTTAAAGCTCCTCAGCATTCAGTATTTTAGAAATACCTTAAAATCACTGTACAGGAAGCCACCAAATACTTAGAAGAGTATTTTTTTGAACAAACATTCACACAGAGTACTTGCTAACCAAAACCTTCAGGATGGTTCAACCAGGGAAAATCATGCACAGGAAAAGTCCACATTCTGAACTATACCAAGATCAATAAGTAGTCCTTCATTTTTATTCTGAAAATACTGAAGCTAACCAAAGAAAAAAAAGAAATGAGGAGAAAAAAAAAAAAAAAAAAAAAAAAAACAACAAACAAGTTTCTCCTTGTTACAGTTGGTGTTAGAGCTAGAAAGATCACAGTGGTGAAAATAGGAAAAGAAACAAACAGGGAAGGAACGCTCACCTGTATACAAAGATCCAGGTGTGCAGGAAAGACTCCACAGAAGAGAGATCTCAAGAAAGAGATTCTTCCCTAGTGCCAGTCAGCCCTTAAATGAGGTCTAGGATTGCTTTCACCTGTGCTTCCATGGCTGACTCAGTCCTTTCCTCAGGTGATCAATTAGTGGTTCAGGCTTTCAACAGTTCCCATACATTCCTTTTATTCATTTATTTAGAAAAAGATCATAATCTATGTAACATTATTTAATTTCTGGAGTAATTGTGTGCATTGTGTAGTGTTTGTGAAATAAACAGTTCTAAGGTATGACATTCTCCCCAGTCAGAACAAGCTAGACATTTCTTTGGCATATTACAGAATATGCAGTTGAAAAAAATACCATAACTTGGAAGGTCAATGGCTTCCATCTCCAGTAAATTAACAGGAAAACACATCCCAAGAGTGAAGATCCTTTGGCAGAAGTCTGTGCTTTCAGCTCCTGTCAGAATGAATAGGAATTGTGAATTTGAGTGCTTCAGCTGACTTCAACTTTTTAAAATGTTACATGAGCGAGAACTATGCAAAGGATCGTGTAACCTTCCACTTCAACATTTTTATGCATTTTCCTCTTAATTTTTTTTACTCAACAGTCATGCTCCCCAACTGTTCCTTTTTTTGCTGTAGTGTAAAGGAAATACATGCTAGTTGGAAATCCAAGGGTAAAGTTTTATGAAAAATCTGGACTATATGAAAGATTTTATTGAAAGAATTTACTGTGCAGATTTGCATAAAATCTGAGCACTTTCCAGTAACAAGTAACAAGAGATTCAAAAATGTTTGCTACTCTGCCATCACATATCAGGTAATCATCAAGAGCAGTATCAGATGTTATCCACTCTTGGCTAGTCTCCATTTTCTCACTTATCCAGCTGTCCATTCCTTTTGCCCCTCCTCGAGGTTTGTTATCCTTTTGCCTTATTGTGGTGCATTCTGCAGGAATTTTGAAATTAACATTTCTTATGAACTACCTCATCACACCACTCTAGGTACTGTCTCTTGATACTAACAGGTAAGCCTGTCACCACCCTTCATAAAAGACTTGGATTATCTCTTAGCTCTATTTTGAGTATACCATTGTTTGCTTTCAGTAAACACACAGAATCAGACTCCTTGGTCTTCCTCCCTGGACATGATGTTAATCATACATCTGACACAGCTCACACGAGTAGTGTATTTGTGTTTTGCCTATTCCCTTTCTACAAGAAAACCAGCTACATTTTTATTTTGTCTTTCTCAGTGTCACTGCAGTAGTTTCTTTCTGCTTAAAATATTCATAATCATTTATAATCATTTCATTTTATTTATTGTTAACAGGGACTGAACCCTTGTGAAGAAACTTTTCTGTTACTGAAATTCTTGTCTGAATTCTGAAATTTCCCTTCATCTATGAAAGCAAGTACTTACAAGCTCTGAAAAATGATAGTGAAAAGAGTCATCACGTCACAAGTAATGTAAACAAGGAAAATTCCCTGTGTAGTTTGTATGTGTTTGAGAAGCCATGTTAAGCTTTGCACATATTTGGCAAACATAGTAACTGACATTGAAAAACATTTTAACATTTGGATGAGAATCTGGAAAGACACTTCAGATTCAAGTGGCTTATATTCCTGGATATTTGTTGGACATTTTCACTGGGTCCAAAGAAACTGAATTGTATGAAACATTTCCAGTGTTTCAAGACTGGATTACAAAGAACTTCTAAGTCTGTGAGATTTTTTTTTTTGAACTCTGATCATACACAGATTTCTTTAAATATTCTTTACTGTATGACAGATTTAGCAGGACTATTCACATTCATAACTTTAATAATGTGTCTGCTTTGCTGATGTATTGAGCCTTCAGAGTAAATACTGGAGTGTTCTCTCAGAAGTTTTTTGTTGTTTTTTTTTTTTTTTATCATAATGCTCTCTTTGCCTGAAACATTGCATTACTGATAATTTTTCAAAACATGCAAATACTATCGTGTTTTATGTATGTATGTTTTTATTTTTAAAATGTGCTTTATGAGTATCAGGTTTGGTGAATGTTTTTATTGTGGAGATTGTAAATCGAAACAAGAAAGAAAAGAGTGAATCAAGTGCTACTCTGAAAAATCAGGGCATCATGTCCTGGAGGATATGAGATTCAGATCTTCAAGGGCTGCACATGCCAATGCTATGATTGCTCAAGTGAGAAAATCCTGCCACTGGGTATGACTAAATTCAAAATATAAATTAAGGAGGAGTAACTGTGTAGTTTCTCAAATTTGAGAATATTAAAGAGTGAGAAAGCTTGGTTGATGCACATGTTGACTTAAGCTTGCAGCTGGCTCAACAATTCCATGGGAGTTGTTCTGAGGGGCCCTCTGGCTGCCCTGCAGCTCCTCTCTTACCTTGCAATCAAAACTCAGTGCAGAGGTAAAAGCCAATATGCTGTCAAGCAACAGGGCAGAAAAAACTACCTGCTCCTCCAAATGCCTTCCCACCACTAAGCTTCACAGAGCTGTCCTTTGCTGTCAGTTCTGGCAAAGGAATAAGAAACTAGGAATTTGTGCTTAATGAAAAAGCATTGGAAACATAAATTGACTATAACTTAAAGGAATTCCCCTGAGTTCTTTGCATAATTCACTAGACAAGAAAAGGGTCAAAAGAGAGTACAGTCAGTAATTCTGGAAATAAAGTAATTAATTCTCTAGCAGTCTGGAATCCCCTGTCAAAGTGAAATCCCTGAAATACATCTGTGTAGGTGAAAAATACTTTATGGTTAATGGTGAGAAGACTTAAAAAATCTGGACAATTACTTCTGAAGAACTTCCATCAAGGTAATATTCTGTTAGACTGTACAGTCTGATAAAGAGAAAATAAAATGAAGTCTCTGTATGTTGCTATACTTAGCCACCTAACACTATTTCACATAACTCTCCAGAAAGAACAGGGTTTAGGCAGGACAATAATTTGTGCATCTGCCGGTATCCACAGAGAGCTGGAAAGAAATACAGCTACTGCATACTTGGACATAGTCAGCATGTTTTCCTCATTGAAAGAGGTATTAGCAATCCTCAACGGTAATAACTCCCTGATTATTAGCATGTCTCTGCTAACTTTAGTCACCCATGAAGAACACACATAACGAGGGTGAGAGGATTTTTAATAGAAAACTTATGTATGACAACTGATGAATTCACTTTAAATTGTACTGTGCCATAATATTCTGCACAGTGAAAGAATTTCAGCAGTCCTATGGGTAAGATCAACATAACAGCCAGATTTCTCATAATATGAAGAAGAGAATACTTTAGAGTTTCCTGAGTTTCGTCTTGCATTTGGTAAGGCAATTAGTTAATTTTGAAGCTGAACAACCTCCCAAATCTGTGTGCCTAGGTTTTACATTTTTAAATAAACCAAGAGACTAGTGTTGTTTCTACATTCACTGTTCTGTAAATTCTACTTCACAGTGTGTGTTCTGCTGAAAATTTTAAAAATAAATAAATAAATAAAAATAAAAAGAAGAAGCTTGGGGAAACTTCCTTTCCTTGTATTAAATATTAGCAGGATATACTTGTTAAACGGACAACTCGTACTTTACAAAAGCCACAAAGATGATCCAAGGATCATTCTGTGAAGTTAGGCTGAAGGAACTGGACTTTTTCCCCTTGGAAATGAGAAAGCTGTGGGGAAAACCTCATTGTAGCCTCCTGATATTTGGAGTTTATAAACATGCGGGAAATCAACTTTTTACATGATAATGGTAGAACAAGGGAAAATGGTTTTGAAGGAGGGGAGATTTAGATGAGATGTCAGGGGGAAGTTTTTTTAGTGCAAGAGTGGTACTAGATCAGGTTGCCCAAAGAGGCTGTGCATGTCCTAATTCCTGGAAGTGTAAGGCCAGGTTGGATGGGGCCCTGGGCAATCTGGTCTAATACTTGATCTAACAGTTGGCAACCCTACCTGGGGCATGGTGTTGGAACATGATGATCCTTGAGGTTCCTTCCAACCCAAGCCATTCTGTGATTCTGTGATAACAAATAAGTTCTTTGCCTTTTGCAGATTTCAAGATGTCTTTTTTTTTTTTTTTTCTATCATATGTATGTCTGTAAGGAAAACAGACCAAATGCCTATGGATATAGTGTTGTTAGTCAATGCTTTAGCCTAAAACATTGCTCTATGATGCGTGGGCTCAGTTTATCCAAGCTATGTCGTATTCGAAAATATAATTTCAGAGTACAAACACTAGTGATTTTATTAGTAGACTCCAAATCTTAATCTAGTAAGGTTTGTTACTTTAGCAAATAGATAACAGAAGCCAATAGATGAAAAGTTGGAAAACATCAAGTTGTCTGCCTGAATACCTGTAATTTTAGTTAGCATATGCTTTACCATTCTTGTGGGAGATGTTAAGGCGAGTGATCTAGGGACCATAGGCAGAAAGGACATCTTTGCAACAGACAGACTGAACCAGTTCTTGACTTTTGCCTGCTGTGAAATTGCATTTCAAGATCTCAAATATTACACTTTAGAAGAAATGGTGACTTTTATTTGCAGTTGCCAAAAAAAGTGCCCTTTGTTTGCAGCCTGCCAATAGAACAACCTTTTCTTCTTGCCAACTTCTGCTTGAGAAATACATGTGATTGTTTTCCTTTGCTGAAAGTTTCAAGAATCTTTCAAATTTGTTTGATCAACGGTTTGGATGCTTTCAAACTGACATGAAAAAATACACGTTTTTGCAGATTCATTTTCAGTTGGCCCTGAAGCAGCTCAAGCTAAGATCAGCTAGAATTAATCTCTGCTTAATGAAGGAAACTTGCTGAATTTCTATAAATGCTTGCCTAAGACATATATCCAGAGTTACATAAGCAGGCTGCCATTTATGCAGTCAGATTTGGCAATATTTATATTTGCATTCAAATCTTCTTTGTAATAAAGAATAAATCAAGATGTTGTAATTCCCTATCAGACAATATCCGTGTTTTGGAATGTATGTGGCTGCTTCAAAGGTAAGAACAGAATTCAAATGCTGCGTTTAGGTTCTCGGTTGGTCTAGCCAGCAATGTTTTCTTTCTGCTATCTTCGAAGCAGATGTGGTCTTTGTCTTTACTGAAACAACGCAGATATGCCATACATTTACATAACAGCAGTGGAAATTTAAAAAGTAAACATAGATGCATTCTTGACTGTGTGACTACATAGCAGGTATAAATGTATTCAAATATCATTTGCCTGTACTCCAAGTTCTCTGTAAATCACATAGTCATGTTAGCATGGCATCGAACTGAAGCTAAAAATCTCTGCTAAAAGAGGAAACATATGTTATACTGAGCACTTGTTTCATATTAATATTGCATTACTGCTTCTCATCTGCATCTGGTGCACAGTTATCTTTCTGGGAGCACAGTGTAGGCATCCTACTAATCCCATTTCATTTTGTGACGGTAAATGAGATGCAAAATGGCATCAGGTCCTTTTTTAACTTCTCCATATTCACAGTACATTTCACGTCAACAGAACCAGTTAGTTATTGTTGCTTTGCGTAATATCCAGGACTATTTGCATGGGAAGCTCATGCGTTCTTTTGCATACAGGCAACCATTCATGCCCCAGTATATTACGTTTTCCATGATCATTAGTTATGTTTTATATGCCTTTAAAAAACAAGTCTTATAGGTGGCTGCCTGCACTACCATCCAAATGTATTTTGAAGAGCCAAAAGATACAGCAACATACTTTTTAGGAGATTTTGAGAGGACTATTTGTAAGTGTAGGGCAACAACTCTCTGCTAAGCTGCCTGATTCCTGATGGATTTTGGCAAGTACTATGCTGGTTGGACTCCCATGCAGTTGCACAGGACAGATTACTGCCTTGTGTACCAAGTAGGAATCTGTGATTGCATTACAGGCATGACACGAGTTGATTTCTTCTTCCCTACTATTGATCTCAAATACAGTAAAAAAAAAAAACCAAAAACAAAAAGAAAAACAAACGAAAAACAAACAAACTACAAACATTATGTATATCTTATGAAAGTTAGGGCATGTGGAACTAATAAATCTCATTGACTAAGATGAGATGTGTTATGCACTGGAGTCAAAGCAGTGACAAACAGTGGTAAAGTCCCCTAGCATAAGCATGTAAGAATGAAGTTGAAGTGAATTTTCACCATCCAGTAATACAGACCAGAATCAAATTCAGAAACAGCTACAGCAGAGTAATTTGCAATGCTATGGTAAATTTGGACAGTGTACCAGAAGCCTGTGATCAGCAGCTGATTTCCTCTTGCCTTACATGTGATATCTCACAGTGATGCACCAGCCTACATTATGCTTTTCAGTTGTGTTCTGGTGAATGTCGCACTGCCTTTCCATCCACCAGCAGCAGCATCCAGGCCACTTCCAAAAGGATTTTAAATATTATCAGCTTAGCTATTCAGTTATATAGAGGTCATGCCAGGGTTATTTAGAACCAAATATACGTTTAGCATACTAAGCTGACCTGTCCTTTCAGACAGTAACAGCTATGTTGCAGGAGTCGTGTGTATCCTCAAACAAATGGAAGCCTTAGTTGCAAAGTCTTTGCTGAAATTGCTTCCTTACTGCTAATGCTTAACCATGTTGCTGCTCCTCTGGTCTGCTTTTGTGTGAATCAAGACAAGCAGCATTCACCCTTGGGCAGTAGGCAGCACAGTACACAGTCTGGCAGGCAGGAATAGATCTTTCTTGTAAAGTTCAGGTGTTTGTTGTGTCCTCCCAGATGACACTGCTGTCTGAAATATGAATATTTCTCCTTCACTGCATTTCAGTGTGAAGTACCAATAATTTAAGGCAAGCCTTTGAAGGCACTGCCTTCAAACAAACATGGCCTTTTGCATCAGGAGGCAATTTAAGAGACTGCCTGTTAGCTGCTGGTTCCTCAGTGAGAGTTGATGTAAGATAGTGCAAGTCCCTGAAGCTGACAGGATTACTCAGGCAGACAAGAAGAACAGTGAGCAGAGAGGAAGTACACACCATAATCCTAAACATCTCCCCATTTTAATTCTTGAGATTACAATTTTATTGTTCTCTTTCAGAATCTGCATGACAAGACATTCATTCCTGGGACAAGTTTTAATACATCTGTTTATTTAATGGCATTTGCCCATAGTTCTACATGTCAGAGTGCAGTCTTATTAGTAATAAGTGTCAGGTCTCAGTGTCAAATCATGGAATAACCTGGGTTGAAAAGGACCACAATGATCATGTAGATTCAATCCCCCTGCTATGTGCAGGGTCGCCAACCACCAGACCAGGCTGCCCAGAGCTGCATCCAGCCTGGCCTTCAATGCCTCCAGGGATGGGGCATCCACAACCTCCTCAGAAAACCTGTTCCAGTGTGTCACCATCCTATGAGTAAAAAAATTCCTCCTAATATCTAACCTAAACCTCTCCTTTTAGTTTAAAACCACTCCCCCTTATCCTATCACTATCCACCCTTGTAAATAGCCATTCACCCTATGTTTATATGCTCCCTTCAAATATTGAGGCTTTGTGCCAAACTAGGGGGGTATGGAATGTGCCACGTGTATGAGGTATGCTCTAAAAAATGCTCCAAGTCTCTTTCTACTAACTTAAAGTCTTTAAGCATCTTCCAGTTAATGCTCCAAGAAGCTTGCAAACTGGGAGACTAAAGCTAATTCAGGCTGCTAGCAGATGTCAGCAGATGGAGAAAAAGGATATGTCCATAGTGCACAAAAGGAGCATGGCCCACACCATAGCTGTATCAGTACAGTGCTATCCCAAGCTCATTAGGCTTGCTGAGCTGTAAAGCTTATTAATTCACACACATTGGCTTCCTATTACAGCCAGACTGCTTCCTGAGGCTAAACTAACATGCTGGCACACGTTCTACACCGTATTGCCATACCAGCTCATTTGACAGAAGTTCAGACAGCTATGCACTCCTCTGCATGTGGACTACAGCTCTTACCATGGAGGGTAGGCATTAACTGAGCTGTCACTTTTGATGCTAGTACTTGTACGACGCTAACAATTATCGAGCCTGCTGCAATCTCTTTAAAGATCAAGTCCAAATGTACATAGGTTTCCAGAGTTGATAGATAGCTGATAACAGCCTGATAACTTCAGTAACAGTTACTTTCATCAGCATAGGACAGATTTTTGTGGGCCACTGGAATAGCATCTTTTATATGATGAGAGGCACTCTCCCAGGTCAGATTAATGCTCTCAATAGAAAGGTGCAAGTACATTCATTTAAACAGTGTGCTGTTTCATTGACAATTTTCTTAATAAAAGGGATGTTACTGTTAGTCTCTAGACAACAGCTGTTTTGCTTTTTTTTTTTTTTTTTTAAGCACAATTTCTGGAACTCTTTTTCCTTTTTGCCTTCTTTTCCTTTTTCCTCTTTCCTTTCTACTTTTTGTCCTTCCCTTCCTCAGGTAACTGGTGTGACTGTGCAAGAATATGCTGGTCAAATTGAGGTATAAGAAAGAGAGGTGTATGCAGTGGAAGCAGGGGTGTGTGGCCTAGGAAAAAAGCAGAGACACCGTCCAAACATGCAGAGACAGGATCAGGAAAGCCAATGAGCAGCTGGAACTGAGCTTGGCAAGAGATGTGAAAAACAACAAGAAAGGATTCTTTATGTACACTGGTCAGAAGAAATAGGCAAAGGAGAGCGTACCCTCTTTAATAAATGAGAAACAGAAAGATAGAATCCATGTTTAACATTTTCCAAGCAATATTATCCTGACAGCAGTTGTGAAACAGTGGATTACAGCCATTGGTGCAGATGTTTATGAGCTTGGCATGTGGGCTCTTATTCATCACTGGCAAAAATGCACAGCTAATGGTGAAGACTGTTGAAAAACAGTGTTTCGTAGCTGAGAATTTGCTCTATTAAAATAGTGTTATTGTGTTCTTTGTAGTTGTTGATAGTGTCCATGGAAATAAATTGGAGGCATTAATTTCAGAGTGACCTATGAAATCAGGCTTCACTTGTTACACAACACTCTCCATGAATTCATATCCCACTGCTTATGACTTAAACAGTCAATTACTAGATAACTTTCCTCTTAATGACTATCTGAAATATCTGCCTGTTTAAAACTAGCAGATTCTTTTTCTCCCAAAGCAAGTAGTCTATTTTTCAAAAACAGCAAGCAAATAAAGTATGTAGAGTGAAAAATACATACTGAGCCACTAGATGGTTTCCCATGCTTCTAAAAGGTTCTCCTTCCAGCTCCCCTTGGCAACCTTCAAGTCCTCTTAGCCCAGACAGAAAAGCAGTTCTACTGGTTGTTTCTCCCATTCTGCTGCCACCAGCTCTGGTAGCCCCGCACAGCTCATGAGATATTTTGCCACTTCCAGTATAAGCATTGTGATTTCAAAATTTTACTACTTGCTGCTACTGAAAATCAAGGGTTTTCATAAATAGGGCAAGAGCATGAATGGGGTCAGTTACATGTTAACTTTGCATTTGGATTATAGTCACAAATACTAGACCACGTGTATGTTTTCCTTTTTTTTTTTTTTGTTACACTGTTTTCCTCTTTTGTATTCATCAGTTTTTTTTTTTTAAAAAAAAATTTTTATTAAATCTTTCATCTTGTCATATAGAAAAAAAAAAAAAAGATTGCTTCGGACTTTTAGAAGACTTTGATATAAAAGTTTCCTGTACTGTTAACACCACATCTGCAAAACCAGATACCAAGAACCTCTTCCACCCACTTCTGGTCAATAAATATCATTACTACAAACAAGCATGAACTGTAGGAGCTGAACAGATCAAGATGCTCTTTTGACAGGTTTATTTGGCAGTGTAGGAGGATATTCCACAATTCTAAAAATATGTTATATTTTCACAGACATTTTGAGATCTCTCCATAAATTCTCTTACAGGAGATGGCCCAGGGCCCATATGGTACAAGTCAATCTGGCAGATGTTACGTAATAATCTTCCTTGACTAAACTAGTACAAGACATTCTCTTCTCCCCAACCAAATAACAAGCAAGAAAAAAGCTATCCATTTTTGAAACAGCACACCACAAACTTGACAGGCATGATAGAGCTAAAGACCTTGTTATAAAGAATGATGTGGCCTCCTCTGAGAAAATCTAGTCCCTCTCCGTCAGTCAGAGTCCATTACCTGATAAGGTAAGTGACTACCAGATATATCAGTTCTAGAGCATATATCTATGTTATTAACTTGAAGGCCATGTTAGGAAACACAGGTATATACCAAAAGATCTGTAAAAAAAATAAAGCAATAATAAGAGAGAAATACAGGAGCAATGATAATAATTCAGTGGTTTAAGAAAGAGATAATTAAATCATCTTAGAAAGTTTGCCTGAGATTTTATGGGTATATTACATTGCAGCAACCAGAATCAGAATTGTTTTGGAGCAGGAATGGACTATTTTTATTTTTATTTTTAAGCGTATCTCTGCATATAAAGGGAACATATAGAGTTGAAGTGACCTTAGGTATCTAACATCTTCTAGGAGTTTATTAAAACACCACAAAATAAGAAAAATATTAAAGGTCTTTTTTGGTTCCTAAAAATTGTATGAGAATCCCAGATTTTTTTTTTTTTAATTTTTTTTTTTTTACAAGTGGGAAAATGATGTGATCAGACCATGTCTATATTGCCGAAAGGACAACTTAGGTTTGCAACATTGTGCTGATGACCTAAATTAAGAAAGAAAGGAAAATAATTAAAAACTTTGACCGTCTGTAATGACTTTGGCAGAAAAACCTTTGAACTTTTGTACAAATACGTAGGCATTTGATTTGTCCTACACCAAATACATTCATGGAGGCTACAGTTTCCCTTCTGATATCCCCTCTTTTTCTGAGTTGGTAGAAGTACTTTGAACATTTAAAAGTAATTTATGTGTGCACAGCCCCACTATAGATTGTTGTGGTTTGGATCTAATTTTGCAAGCCAACTGTATTTAGTATCCTATTTACATTAGCAGTCATGTGGGGATGACTATCATTCATTACAGAAGAGACCTTTAGTCTAGATCCAGTAAGGCTGAAATCAAGTGCATTTTATACTGTAATACTTTTCTGGATCTAGAACTTTGCTGCTTTTTAGAATTTTTTTCTCTCCTTCAGTTGCATTGTTAACAAGTCATCCATTTTATAAGAATAAAACTTACTCTACTGTTCTATCTTGTTTATTTTTCAAGAGTTTGTTTATATTTACACAGCAACCTTATAGACTCAAGAAAGGAAAGGCGACTCTCTTGCTTAGTCATATAATGTTGTCTTGTACAGGGTTGGGATTCTTCACTCTCAATTTCATGTTGTTATCTCTGATGTAAAGGCATTTAAATATGTAGGAACATTCCCTTTCATGTTATTGGCCCTGCCAGTCTTGTCTAAGTCTCAGCTAAAGGAACAGTTTTCAGTTCATCTTATTGTATAAAACTAGACCTTCATCTTATTGTACCAAAACTCCTGGGAACTAATTACAGGACTATTTTCATGTTAAAACAAGCATATTAAAAGTTTACAAATTGGGCGTGTGTTTGTTTTCCCTAGCCCACATACTGTGCTCTGGAGTATTGTTCCCATATGTAAACAACACTGGAAAGAAAATTGTCTAAATGACTTCTCTACTGTCATAAACAGCTGTTCAATGTAGTAGTTACTTCACCTTCATTAAAAAAAAAAAAAAACAAAACAAAACAAAAAACAAATAATGTTCCTTCTGCATCAGATCATTATATTTTAAGCGAGTACCAAAGTGGAATACTGTAATAATTACTTTCATTGAAAATATTTTGTATTAAAAACTTCCATTTATAAAATGAATACACTACCACTGATGTAGCAAAATATAAAGTCATAGGCCGACATTTAAGCACTTAAGAGATTACATTCACGTGCTTAATGAAAAGCATGTGTTTTAGTATCTTAATAGATTTCTAACACAACAGCTTTCCCTGTCTAAAAGATAACACATCGTCTTACGAATGGAAAAACAATTTGATTCTTTGTACTCACTGTACTCATCCTTTGATGGTTTTTTTTTTTTCTTTCAATTGTAAGGGCCAGGTATGTTTTTATTTATTAAAAAGCAATGCACATTATTTGGTAATTCCAGGTGGAAGGATTCAAAATTAAGACCAAATATAAGTCTCATGATAAAACTAAGAATTTGCAAAAGGGACAAAGGATGTCAATACTAGCTTGTGGTTAAGGAGCAGGACAGTTGTGTATGTATCCACATCTACATGCACAACCAGGGTATGTGCAACATACCAGATACACAAATGCTAATAGGTACAACTTCCCCGACATTTCTGTATCTCTCTAGCAATACCCGGAGCCAGTAATTATTGCTCCAATGTTTGAGACCATAAAGAATACATACAGAAGAACCTGTGAAGAGTATATACAGAGCCGTCAGAAAATAACACCAGTAGCATGTTAAGATGCAGGAATTCTTATACTGTATTTTTCATCTCAAAAATTAATGCTGGCATTCTTCAGAGTAATATTATAGTAAAAATGACTCTGCCCATTTCTTGTACACAAATTCGGATGAAAGTTATGCTAGTTTCTATCTATGCTAGCTTCTATGCTAGTTTCTATCTAGGTGGGAAACTCAGAGTTGAAGCCACTGTAAATGAAATATCTCACAATGAGATGATTAAGCTGATATTAATTGGTGCAATATTGGTGCCTATGTGGTGATAGAGTAGTCCAGTATATATTTCAGGTACTATGACACTCATAAATCAATTCAAGCAATCTAGAAAACTTGAAGTTCTTTGAAACAAGTAGCATTATTACTAAACCATTAGGAGGTTTAACCAGCACAGCTAAGCAAAGCCTTGCCCTTGCTGTGAAAGATGTGATATATATATATTTAGATAGGCACTCCTGTTAAAAAGATAAACAAAAAACAAAACAAAAAACAGTCACAGTTGTACCTGGAGTGAACAAATAGTTTTCACTCACCACGCTAGTCAAATGTTAAAAAAACTGCGTCAGTAAGAGCATGGATGTTGCACATGACTTTCTCAGGAGAAGGATTGATATTATGTGTCAACATCAATTCCCTTAGTTATCATTGCCTCAGAAACATTTCCACAAGCTTATAACCATCGAATCAATTTCAATAAGAAAAATATTCAAACTGCCTATATTTTTTTAAAAGTTACTGTTAGAAGATGATCTAAGTAGTGACAAGTGACCAGTCTAGACTTTGTAAGGTCTATCTCAGCTCTACAATCTTTCCTGCTACAGGCTTAGAAAACTCCATCCTCAGCACACCTACAGAAGCTGTGTATGTGCTGGGAGTTTGACTTGGCCAAGAGGGTTACAGGAAAGGCCCCTGGCTTCCAGCCTAGAAAAGCCATCTGCTCCATCGTGCTCCACAGACACCACTTGGAAGGGCTGGCAGTGTGCTTCCTCTGTGTCAGAGCTAAATACAGAAGGAGCCTGCCTCTCCAAGAAAGCAGATCTCAGTGTAAAAAAAAAAAGATGTTCATCCTTTTTCACTACTGTTCTTTCCAATTCTTTGTCCAAAAACATATTCTAGATTTTAATGTCTTTGGTTTAGAGCATGGCCTCTCCTCCTTTCTGAGGAAAGCTTGTATACATTTGAAAGGGCTCTACAGTACTGAGACATCCTTTATTTGTCCTGTGTTTTGAACCATAATCTATGTCTGTGTATATAAATAAACTGAACAATAGTAGATATAAAATCATACATAAGTGTATTAGTATATATATTTTTGTAACATTACCATTACAAACAAAATAAACAGGAAAAATCTATTTACATAATATTTAAAAGTTATTCTAAATAGTGCAGTATGTTCATGTGAGGAAAAAATGTCTGTTAATGTATTGAAAACTACAGAAAGAACTGATGGAGCTGTTCAGCAGTCAGAATACATCATTTGATGGCTATAATTAAGGGAAAATGGATGAAGGATATGTCACCATATCCAACAATACGTAGGTTTCTTGAAAAATGCATTTTAATACCATCTTGGGGAAGGAAGGTGTAATATCAAATAAGCATTTATTTTATTGTCTATATTCCTCACTATGCCTAAAATTCCAGAGCATATTCCAGGATCATGACTTTCTGCACAGAGGTAACTCCACTGGAAATACAGAAGTAACTTCAAGCTTTCCCTCACATAAACGGCAAAAACTGAGATCAGGCACCTCTAGAAACTGCCAAGAATAATCTCAAGCACACATCATTTAGCTGGTTTGCTCTTCAGCAACATTATTTCATGCCATTTCCAAGTCTATTGTCTACATTCCTCTAAAGTTTCAGTTGTGGAGGTTGTTTTCAGTTCTGCTCATAGAAATCCTACTGCTTACTGCTGTTGACACCGTGAACAGTGCTGCCATTGTAGACTGGCTGTGCTCTGAATGCCTCTGAGTGGCAATTGTGAGTGAAGGACTCTCCAAAGACTGTGTAGATGCCTAAACAGACTCATCTTTTTCAGACTGGAAAGCCTTGCTTTGTACAAACCATTTTCAGTGCTTAATCACTGGAAAGAAGCAGTGCACTCAGAATGATTTCTGAAGAAGAATAATTTCTTTTCTAAATTATAGCTACATATGATCTCTTGCTTTAAAGTTGAATATCTTTAAATATTAATCTGTTTTAATATTTTAAACTAAAGGGATGGATGAAGAATTCAGGAAGAAACAAATAAACACTTGATTCTCGAGAAGAATCAACTGCTTATAGCACTACGCTGTCTGAGCATACTGCAAGAAACTGCTAGGGAATAATTTACATAATCTCCTGCTGAGTGGGGATGTGCTGCTAGCCTCAAAATAAGGAATGCACAGATTAGTTGCCAATCTGCTGACCTTGCCTACAGCACAGCCATACACTTGCCACCAGAGACTCAGTGGCTAGCATGCAATGAGATTTTCAAAAAGGGCTGAACTAATTGTTTGTAGTCTTAGGTCATTCAAATACATAATTTTCATACAAGACATCCAAAAGTTAAGAGCCATTTTAAATGCAGAGGTTGAATGAGGCACCTGAAAAATCATGGAAAATTTGGTAGCAAAGGAAAATCAACCATGTATCAAATATTCCACAGTGGCTAATATTAATGGTGAAAAAAGAAAATTGAAATCTTCTGAAATTTCAGAGGTTGGAAAAGTTGCTTTTTTTTTTTAACATTTCACTTTTTAAAAATTGTTTATTAAAGAGATGAATTTCTGTAGTATATAAAATACAAGACGACGACCAACCAGTGTATTTGCCTTGTTGTGACAAGAGTCTGTTCTGTGTGAATATCTCAGGATGAAGAAGTGGGACAAGACAGTGGTTTATGAACTACTGCAGGTGCTTCTTAGAAAAGAAAACAGAATGCTACTTTCCCTTCTTTTTTCCTATAGGCATTAATCTTATGCATCCCTAGTCTGAAACTAAAGAGTGAAGACTTAGCAGGAACCAGTTTGGGATTGACAAAGGAATAAATCTTAGGATTATACTTCATATGCAGAAATTTATGTGGAAAAATTGGATAGTGAAAGGGTAAATGCTAAACAGATCTCATTCTTCTTTCATTCAAAGCTTCTTTAAGGAAGAAATATTCCTTGCAGGGCAAAAGCAATATTTAGTTTCCTCTACTGAATAAAAAATCTGTAGAGATTTACTGTGATTAAGGCATGAAAGTTTTTGAAACAAAACTACTGACCATTTTAAAATAAAACTCTGCCTTAATTTAGAATTTCTCCTTCATAATATCCTCAGATTTTCATAAACCATGCCTGGGACTGTCCATCACATGTTTTTTCTCCTGAGGTCTGAGAGCATTGCCTTGGAGTAAACTCAATGTGACACTAAGGGCAGCAGTGATGTATTATTTTCCTCAGGAGTTTTGGAGACTGAGCTTGGTCCTAATTCTCTTGCAAGGCCTGCAAACCGCTCAGTTCATGGAACTGATAATAATTTGGTTTCTTAAAACAAAATAAAAATTAAACAGTCTGAACAGATGAAAGCAGATTAATTTAACATCACTGAGAGTATGGATTCATCTCTGGCTGGGACTGTAGGAGAAGTAAGACAGTGACATTTACTGGAGAGATCCTTGAGCTGGCATCAGTTGAAGACATTTTTCCAGTAACACACTGATATTTGGATGTATCTTTCTGCAACTGGTTTTTCCATGCAGTTCCACATCCTAGCTAATCAACCTGTCCAAGCTAGCAAGTGCATCAATCTGCTGGAGCATTCCAGCAGAGGACTGAGAGCATGATTAGGGTGCTGGAGCACAAGATATACAAGGAGAGGTTGACAGATTCAGGCTTGTTCAGTCTTCAGAAGAGAAAGCTCAGGAAAGACCTTTCTACTATCCTAAATGAGAACTTTAGCCAGGTAAGAGAAAGGGACATTCTGCTTCAATAAAAGGAAAATAATTATTACCATGAAGGTGGTCAAACTGGAACATATTTCTCAGAGACTTTGCAGACTCCCCATCTTCACAGATAATCAAAGGTCAACCAGACAAGGCCTGAGCAATCTGTTCTATTTATCCCCATTTGTAACAGGAGGCGGGACTGATTAGCCTCTGGAGGTCCTGTCCACTTTGTGTGATTCCAAAACTCCTAGGCATAATGATAAAGCTAAATGCACATGGATATCTGCTTCTGGTCGTTATTCCTCATCCAGTCCAACTGTCCACCTACCACTAATGCTTCCTCACTAAACCACATCCCTTACTACAACATCAAAACTCCTTGAACACCTCCAGGGACACTGACTCCACCACCTCCCTGGGCAGGCCATTCCAGCACTTGATCACTCCCTTCAGAGAAAAAAGTTTTTCCTAACATCCAACCCGAACCTCACCTTGCACAACTTGAGGTAATTCTCTCTAATCTTATTGCTAGTTACTCAGGAGAAGAGGCTGACACCCACCTCATCACAACCTCTTTTAAGGTTGCTGTAGAGAGCAATAAGGTCTCCTCTAAGTCTCCTCTTCTCCAGACTGAACAATCCCAGTTCCCTCAGCTGCTGCTCATAGGAGTTGTGCTCCAGACCCCTCACCAGCTTTGTTGCCCTTCTCTGGATATGCACCAGGGCCTCAAAATCTTTCTTCTAGTGAGGTGCCCAAAAATTAAGGCACAGCCTCACCAAAGCTGAGTACAGAGGAATAATTACCTCCCTGCTCCCTCTGGCGACATTCTGATTCAAGTCAGGATGCCATCTTCCCACTCAGGCACACTGCTGGCTCATGGTCAGATGAGCGTTGACTCACAACCCAAGGTCTGTTGGGCCACTCTGCCCCACGCCAGTAGAACTGCCTGGAGTTGTGGCTAACGTGCAAAACCCAGTGCTTGGTCTTGTTGAACTTCATCCCATTGGTCTCAGTCCAGCAATCCAGCCTGTCAAGATCCCTCTGTGGGCCTTCCTATCCCCATGCAGATTGTTTCCTCCCAACTTGGTGTCATCTGCTCTCACTGCAAAGTGACTCCACTTTGCAAGAACATTTTATTAAAAACTTAGCGCATAATCCCACTTGCATAACACCAGTTACTGCAACTAGTTACAGAACAAACCCTTTGATGACCATACAAGTGCCAGAGCTTCAGTACAGCAGCAAAGTCATAGGTTCACCTTAGTGGTAAAACCCCTAAACTGTGGTCTCACAAAGCAAGCAGAGAGAAAGGACCTTATTTATCCTGGTCCTTTCTCTTGAAACAAGGTATCTTTGCATAGCACATTAGCTTGTCTGAGGTTTTAGAGAGGTTTCTACTGGAAAACCTCTCAATTCTTTAGCCTGAATTCATTCTAATCCAAGCAAACTCTAGAACTACCAAAACTCTAAAAACAAATTTCTGCTACATAGTTACTTATGCGCCTATGAAAGATAAGCATATTTTAAAAATACAGATCTGAAAATACATTTGCAGAAGATGTTACTTCTCAACAACTTTTGAATATAGTTTCTTCTCAAAACATCTTTTCAACTCTACTTACTATTTTTCAAGTTCAGGCACTTTTGTTTTAAATAGTGTGATTCAAATGTATCTTAAGCATTAAAATATTCAGTTACAAGGATACTTGCTTATCCCAAATTAGTTCTATAATTCTCTGAAAGATGACAGTTTTCTGAGAGTAAAATATTCTACATTGTGATCAAGGATACTTAAAAGGATCACAAGATTGTGCCTCACTAGATGGAAAAATGAATGACGAAAATGCCCTTTTTCCCATCCTCTCCTGCAGAAAATTATCACAACAGTTTCCAGAAATGGGAAACGCGCATTTATGCTTTTCATTATCCCCTCATTAAGAAATTATTCCTATTCTTTTTCCTGAAATCTAACATTTATTGCACAATTCCTCTGTATTTCTGTTACCACACTCTCTCAATTCACTTACAACCAACTATTCTTTAGAACAATCCATAGGATTTAAAGACTGTTGGTAAATTAGGGCTTGTCTCTATTTTTTGAGTTTCATTTACATCACTCCAATTGCAAAAGCAAAAAAGAAAATTCTAATTTTCTCTGCAGTTCAAAACTTTCCTGCTACTAAAGATTACTCAAGCTACTGTAGATGCCTTCTGAACCATGCTTTCAAAACTTTCCTGTCTTCCAGGCACTACTGATTTGGTAGGGGTTGGACTGGAACATCTGCACTTTAACAACCACCAGCTTATATTTAAATTAGGTACACTTCAAAGTAACACAGGAATTGCTCTCTGATCTGTTAGTTGTACAGCAAGTAAGCATAAGAATTCCTTTAAAATTGTTGTAAGTAGCACTTCTCCTTTGCCTCTATCAAAGATACCATTCAAAACCTGAAGAAAAAGAAAGATTAAACCAGAATTTCAAAGCAATTTAGATATTTGATGAGGGGGGTTTACAAATTGAGCAATCATATAAACTTGCCTCTCTGCATCCAGACCCTAAATCACTTCCTTAATCTGAGTCTAAGGAACCAATTTTCAGGTGACTGTGTGATTAATGTTTCATTACTGCTTACTTCATTTCTCATTAAGTTTACATTTTCATTCAACATTAATGTGAACTCACTCCTCTAGGCAAGTGCCCTTATAAAAGCTGTATTCTGGATTGCTTCATATACAGACATCAGGTGACAAGAAAAACAAGAGGCATAGTAATAGATGGTAGTGTATGAAAGACATGAATCAATTGCCTTACTAATTTTTCCACTTACTGCGGAATGGTGGTGCACATAGACAGTGATATTTCAATGTATCAGCTTTGCAGGAGACAGAATCAGGACAGCCAACTCAAACAGGCCAAGAGGATATTCCCTAACATGAAAAAAAACCTATAAAATTGTGGAGGGTAGCCATTGCTTGAGGACTGGCTGGGCATCAGCGTTGAGCAAATGAGTTGTGCATCATTTGTTTCACAAATACATACATTCATGTAATATTACCATTACTATTATTTCTTTCTTCCTTTTCTGTTTTAGTAAGAAGTTCTTAGCCTACAAATTCTACTTTTTTCTGCCCATGCTGTCCCTCATTCTACTGGCTGCATGGTACTTAACTACCTGCCATGTTGAACCACAACAATCTATCACATTTTAATTCATTCTTAACCTAACTACTCTTCTTCGTTACTACTATCCTCATTTAATGTTTGGAACAACTGCTCTGTTACCACCTCACCTGTTATATGACTGAAGAAACTTTCAAACCGGCAGTCCGAAACACAGATTTAGAAATAGATACTGCATGTTATTCTATTTAAAAAGCATGCTGTCAGTTGGACAGCTCTGAACTACAAATCTGAAGCATAAATAAAATTCAAACACCCCCATCTCTTCTTTATTTCAAAAACCTCACAGTCACATCATCTTGACCTTACAAACTTTATGAAATAATCAGCGTTGAGCTCAGCTTATAGCATGTGGCATTCTATAGTGTGAAATTAATGAGCTGGACGGGATCCCTCATATTTGGGAAGCAGAAGGAAGTTCTGTGGGGAGGTGTGAAGTATACTCATGTCAGTGGAAATGTGTTGTGTGGGCACCGAGGTGCCTTTCTTAAAGGAAGAGTTCTGTAATCTGACATTTTCTTCCTTTCAAGAGATTTCTCTGCACGGATGTCATACTTACTCAGCCTTAATTGATTCTAAACAAAGTTCTTCTCTACGAGAGTATTCACAATGAGTAGGGAAGACTCAAAGCTGGTAATACCAGCCATAGGTTCTGACGCCATAGGAGGATAAATACAGCATTGGTGTCAGCAAGCTCACAACATACCAACCTAAACCTAGTCTGAATTTGGAGCAGAAATATTCCATTAGTCACTCTTTGGGCACAATATAGTCTGAGTGCTATATTACAGCATAGCATGAATTGATGACTAGAAGCATTCAAAGTACATTATCATCATCTGACAGCATGCAAGGCTCATCTAATAGGGTTTTGTTACTACTGTTGCTTGTTTCTTGGGGTTTCTTTCTGGAGTTTGTTTTCTTACAATCTTGAACATCAGCTCAAACATTAAGTTCACAGGACTTCAGAATAAATGTGGGCCCACTAAAGATATGGGTGTATGCCATGATAAATATGTTTTCTGAATGAAAATTGATTTGCCTCTTAAAAAGAAGTCTCTGGAGTTTGATGTAGACTTCATTGCTGGTCATATTGGAATGCCATGTAAAGAAAATACTTGCACAAAATCTCCATATTGGAGTGGAAGTTTAACACCACAAAGTCCAAAACAATTCCTCAGCCATCCTTTGCCTACAATTCACTTCCTCTTTAAATCTTTCAAATATATATATATATATATATTTGAAAATAAAACACTTCTGCATAGGCATCAAATTCATTTTACTTCGCTGTGGTTTTCACAAGAACTAATGTAGAAATTTAGTGTTCTTATACATTTTAAATCAATACCTGCACAAAAATGCTGAATAAGCAAATACTACAATTTTAGGGGTTGTTTTTGTAGATGCCTACAACATGGATAACTCTCTATCAGAATTTTTCTAACTTCAATCCTACTTCACAATTTTACTTACACAAAAAAAACATGCTTATCCTCTTGTTACCCTCCACCCCCCAGTGAGTACATTCCTTAGGCAAACTCACTGTGTTATACCAGATTGTCATTTGATTAAACTGTCAACTAATGCACAGTGATTTCCATTTTTATCCAATTGCTCTCAAACTTGGAAAAAAAAAAAAACAAAAACAGATTACATCTGGAATATTCCTTGATGGGTTTCTAGCCCAAAAATAATTTTTGATTTTTTCAATCAGAAATTCAGAGTGCAAGCATGGGAAAATACACAAAAATTTGTCATTATATAAAAAAAAAGCAGTGTTATTTGGAACATTTACACAACGACACTAGAGAGAAGTTAAAAGCTGAAATTGAGTGAAAAATTGTTTTGATTTGCTTGAGTTACAGGCTTTTGAAAACAGGACTCTGCACTTTGTTAAAACAATGTGTTTTCATTATGTTCACAACACAGTATGCTGTGATGCTTTTACGGCTAATATGCTAAAAAGCCAGAGGCTGAGGAAGCCCTTCTGTGCATTTCCAGCTGGAGCTGAACAACTGTAAAATGGAACACCTTTTAATGAAATTGCTTTGTCCTTCATTGAAAATATGTATTAAAATGAAACAAATTTAAGGGCAATGATTTAAAATCTTGGAGAAAAAAAGATTTAATTAATTTAATTAATTGCAAACATCTGAATGACTATTAAGAGAAAGAAAATCAGCCTCAAAATGGAATGAGACTTTTTCACCACTCTTAACTCTTCCAGGATTCCAAGAAGCAGATCCATTACCCACTACTAAGTTTTTCTGTTTACAAAAGCTTACAGAGACCTCTTGCAACAAAACTATAAATCACATAAAGAAAATTTCAGCATTACATGTAGCTTGGATTAAGTACATTAATTCAAAAGTTAAAGTTAATTAGAAGAACAGAGCATAAGACTTGAAAATCTTGGTCAAATTATGTGAACTGAGTAACAAGTGTTTTGATACCTAGAATTTCAATAAGTTATCCACAAAGTCAAGTTGTGCCAATAATACGAAAACATAACTTTTTGGTCAGTACTCACTTCAGTTTGCTCTAATTTAAAGTCACTCATTTGCGTAGCCACTAGGATTTAGTCACCATTGGCAGTACACAAATTGTTAAGATGTATATAGGACACAAATACAAAGCTGGAAAAATACAAGCACCTTCAGAAGAAAATAATGTTGGAGGGGTTACATCTCTGTGGCATGATGCGCGCTCATGTCAGGATGCACACTTAGTTTATGTACATAACTTTGAGCATGGAAGGATATAGCAAAATGCTGATAAACTGCCATGGAAATTTTGATGAGAGATATCTCTCTAGATATTAGAAATAAAGGAAAATGAAACTAACCAAGACTTCTCTGAAGTAAATTGGAGAACTTGAAATTATTTTAAAGTTACAGACTAAATAATAGAAAACAAAACAAAACAAAAAATACTGATTCCCACATATCAGTCTAACATTAGGCTCAATGAGAAGTTAACAAAACTTTCTTAAAAATACACACTTTCTTCCTAAGTTTCTGGCATTTAAAAAACAGATACATATCTCCTTTTGCTGGGTATTTTACAAAAAAAAAAAAATTCTACAAGAGGGATGAACTTAATGATGTTAGTATATCTTCTGCATCATTCTCCATTCAATTTTGAACACATTTAAATATTTATTTTAAATGTATGAAGATTTTCACTGATGGATGACATTGTTGAAAACATGCTGAAGAGAGGAGTCTTATAATGGAAACTTAATAAGTTTCAGGGTTGGGTTTTTTTTGTTATTAATGTGTTCTTAGGTGTAACCATTTTCTATTTTAAAAAGACAGGTTGATCTGTTCTCTTTTCTTACTCTTCCAACATTTTTGTTCAGTAATAATGTATTTATTTCTTGCCATCTGTATACAATCAATGAATATACAGATGTCATAGTGTAGCAGAGAGCTTAGCTATATACTTGTTACACCAAAGCAGAAAACAGAAAAGATAGGGACACTCACCCATATCCTGGGCTCACTTAGGAAACTTCAGTGGAGTGGATCTCCAGAAGAGATCCTTCCCTACTGGTAGCCAGCTCTTAAATGGGTCTAAGAGAGGTGGAGCCAGGCTCCACCCCTTCCAGCAGCACAGCTGAATTGCCTTCACCTGTGCTCCCATGGTTGACTCAGTGCTCACCTCAGGTGATCAGTCAGATGTTCAGGCTGTGATTCAGCAGTTCCCATACACCATCTATTTCTTTTCTCTGCAGAAAAGTACACTATATAGTGGCAATGCTATTTATTTCTTATTTATTTTTAAATATAAATGAATATCCCACAATAATGGAGTTTTTTGCTTCTCTGAGTCTCTGTATCTCTTACTTCAGTAAGGGAAATTTTCTGTGATGGATGGTGGGTTTATTTCTTTCATTTAAGTCAAAATAAGCCATTAATAGCTTGCCTGAATGACCTTTATATTTTTTCCCCACCTATAATTTTAGATACAGTTACTTAATATTCATTGCTGTAGCTCTCACATATAAATACCTTCTAAGTCTCTCATTTACAAATGCAGGAAAAAAAAAAAAAACAACAATGCTACTGGCTTCTATCCACAGGGATTTTAATTGCTAAGCTACTTTGTGCAGGGGAGTATTATTCTTTTATTTAAAAGACAGCAGAATAAGACAGAAGTATACTTGGGAAGAGGAACGGAAACTTTCAAAACAATGCAAAGATGACTTTAGTACAGAAATTTAAGGCTGGTAAAAGAAAAAAAAGAAAAAAAAAAAAAGGAAGTATAGCCCTTCCATGCAGAATACCAGTCTTGTAAATTGTTAATAGGTGTTTCCACAAGCGAAAAATTCTCTGTAAGGATAAAATATGATGGCTTTACTTATGCACTAGATCATCTCAGGACAATCTGTGAAGCATTGTGCTCTTATCTCAAGATCTCAGGCTGCTTACTTCGATTTCTTTGTGTTTGTAATTACACCAAATGAAAGCATCAGCATTGTATGGTCTTATTCAAAAGTGACTCATTTATGTCTATTGTAATTCAGCTTAGTCTGAAGACATGCATACCATTCTGCACTGTACAGACTTAAGAAAAATCAAATGACTACAGATTAACCAGTTACAATACACGAAGACAGAATACACAGCTAAAGTTTTGCAGGCTGAATGTTTCTGGTGGCAGTTTATAAGAGTAAAGAAAGCTCTTATATGAGAATATTGTTCTTCTAATTACATCATATAGTATGTCAGTCCCTAGAAGTTTCATTATGTGTAGGAAGTGTACCCACTGATCTTTAATATGATCCCGTCATCATTTAAAGAGATAAAGCTGGAGGGTTGATGACACCACTGGATTTGCAGGGATGAAATGAAATCTGATTCCATATGAAAACTGGATGTGAGCATTTGCTGGAATTTCAAAACTCCTCATGGCCAATTTAAAAATGCACAGCTGCTTTATGAATATTTAATTTGCTTCATATTATTTTAGGTTTTACTATTGTTCTGACACTGGCCAGAATTCTATACCAACAAAAGGAACAGATTACTGTAGTATATTCAGCTTATCATTAATTCATTCATTCTAGATGTCAAAGATTCTCCAGGTCTTACATCTTGTATCACTACAAAAACAATGAAATTCACATTTGTGGCATTGACATATAGGAAAGGGAAATGCAATTACCATGAACTAAACAAAACCAACCAACAACAAAAACAGAACAGAAACATACCACTACAAAACCCTTATATTTCTTGACAAACTACATGGTCTCAATTTTACATTTAAAATATCTTCCTGTGCAAAAATGCAATTGATTTTCACATGAACCTTTACCCTTTGCCCCTTTGTCTCAACAGGATTCCTACTCCAAAAAAGGGTAACTTTGTTATTGTTGAGTAGCCACAGTGTGAAGGTAACGTTGGGAAAATATGTAATTTATTGTTAATTACATGCAAGTAAATGTGAAGTGAAATAATGAGTATTATTGGATAGCAGTTCAAGAAGTGCAAGCAGCCCATGCAGAAATTTGCAATGTATCTTGGTACTTACTACTACCATCTATTTGTCCCTTCTAGAAAACAAGCTGATTTTTTTCTTCCATCAAGGAGAACAAGATTTTGAGATGCTGCTCCTGGGACCATATATAAGCAGAAGTTACTAATAATCCAATCTTCGCATTTTTTATCATAGTATCCATAGAAAAGAGATGACCTTTGTTTCTTCAAAGAAAGAAAAGAAAAAAAGGGTTCCCAAAATGTCGTTTGGATAATTTTCTCTGAGTGATAAAGACATTAATGAAAAAATGTTCTGATCTTTTGATGTAGACTACAGAGAACTTTACTGCTGAAAGCATTCTTGTTCTTCTCACAAGTTTCAGGTTCAGAGATCACAACAGAAATATGACTAAATTCTATGTTCTGTGGATAAGTAAATGTTCTACCTATATTCAGACATGTTCAATGTGCTAACACCAAACAATAGGTGGTTTTTTTGATAGTACATCCAGCCTGTCTTATTTCTGTGGTAAATTATGGCACACTTTCAATTAGAGGCAATAATTTTGTACTGATGAAAATGTGGATTTACAGTTTTTTCCCTGTTTTTTTGTTTTGGGCAATATGGACTGAAAGACAAAAAGGAAAAGAGTAACCTACAAATAAGTAGAAAGAAAAATATGAAGGAAAAAGAAACAAATTAGAGGAGAAGTACAGATCTCTAGGAAGATGTGTAGATGTAGATCAGTGGAGGATGAAATGAACTATAGGGAGGTCCCTTTAGAAAAAGAAATGCTGGGGCAATATATACTAAAAATAATGAGAGAAATGAGGTTGAGGAGAATATTCATATTAAATAAGGCTTTTGACCTTTGAAAATGATGCATTGGCAGAGCTGAATGGTGCACATAATTTTATTTCCTGATCTGCATTATTTCCACAACATATTTCCCTTACCCCTATACAAAACAAAAGACCTGCACTGTTCGTTTTATGAATGCTCTACTCAGTGTGCCATGAAACATCACATTAGTTACATTTTGACTAATCTGGCCTAGAAAGTGGCAAATTTTCTTCAGATTTTTCAGTAAAACTCTGGTTTTGGGACTGGGATGTGTTAATTAACTATTTATTCAAAATGTGATATATGGCTTAGGACATTCGTATTTTGAAAATTGACAGCTGACTAGTATAAATTATTACACTCAGAAGACTTGTAAATTTTGCCAGTTCTCACAAGCCAAAGATTTGGCCCAAAGGAACAGATTTGTTTCATTGAATGTATGCTTTTCTGGCTTTAGATGTGTTTGGTCTGGTTTTGTTTGTGTGTTTGTTCAAAATATATTCTATGAGAGCAGCATGAATTTTCCAAGCTTTTGGTACTAATTTCCAAAGATATACATAAATTTCCCACAGCTAAATCATTTTAACTTGAGGAAAGAGCCCTAGCCAGCCACAGATTTTAAGTAAATATAAATTTTCCCCAAGTAGAAAGGAGAACATCTCTAATAAAGTTGCAGAATTAAGATCATAAAACAGATAACATTTTTGAGCACTCTGATAAGGCCCTTGTCCTTACTACTTCAGATTGAAATCTTGGAAGTCATTATAAATTTAGCTAAGTTTGAGCAGAAGTTAAGGGAGAGAGAACCTCCTCCACAGGGCAGCTGCGGCAGGACCTGTGTCTGAGTGGCTTGCATTATGGAAGAGGACTTTCTGACCTTTTGTTAACAGGGTTTTAGGAGATTACCATCTAACAGAGATAACAACATTTGAGTATCATAAGTATGCTCTGAACATTGGAATCCCAATGAAAATTTGAAACTATTATGTTTTTTTATAAAAGTCAGCACTTAGCAATGAGAGCACTGAACTCTCACCTCTTTCTCAAGTTACAGAGTTTTATGGAATATTCTGCAATGCAACTCCCAGGTGAACAGGATCTTTGCATTCAATGTGTTTCTGTAGCCACATTTCCTTTTTTTTTTTTTTTTTTTTTTTTAATCTAGTTTCAGTTTTGCTAGAGTAAGTTTGCTTTTAAACGTGTTTTTTATATATTTTTATGTGTCTGCGCTGCCAAGTTTAAGTACTGTGGATTTTAATACATTGGTATAGTATCTGTAGAGATCCACACTGCATTTTTCTGATTTGTAGTGTCTGGCATTGAGGTTATGGCATATTCCTTAAAGAGGACAGAATGTATTCCCTGCATAAAATACACTTTGGTTATTCTGGCTTTGTGATGATGAGGGAGGATTTTAAGGCTGCCTTCCCACCTACATAACCTAGAATGTGTTGCTGCTTTTAGCAGTCCTCTCCACACTTCTGCTTGCTATCACATTCACATCAACTTATACTCTTTCCCTTCTTCATTATGAAAATATGATGAAAGGTGAAGATACAGTGCAAGATCCCAGAGCTTCCTGATACACCATGACAAAAATCACAGTTATGAGCTCTTTCCCTTTATTTCTGGCCATGATGTTCCTGTGCTTCTGTAATGCTAATCTAAATGAAGAATTCACTTCTTACTCTGGCAGAGTAGGAATTTTTTTTTGCCTTGTTACCTCAATTAAAACAAGGACTGCCTTAAAGACTGAACAATAATTGAAACATAGAAAAGTATCCTCTTGCTGACATGCTACTAACACAGGCAATTTTACAAACGTCTCTTAATCATCAAATGGTTGGATGCTTCATTTGTTTCACTTCATACCCTTGTGTTTCCATCAGGATCCCAGTACTTTCAGCTGTTATATTCTTAAGGTCAATCACACAGTATCTTCTGCTTAGACTCTAGTTTAACGCCTCAATACTTCTTCTGTTCTGAGTACAGGACAGAAAGTACAGGACAGAAAGCCTGAGTGCAGGCTACGTATCAGAAATGCATTTTCCTGGACCTCTATCAAGAGAATCTCAATTTCTGGAGCAGAGGACCAGGACAGGGAGATGTACACTTTTGGGTTAATACTGTTACTCATAGATAGACGCAGTTCACCTCTTCCCTTTCCTACTGAATTTCTTGATGTGACCTTGGGACTTAAAGTTCAAGAACATTGATTAGGAAAAGCAAAATGATAGTAAGTGGATATCATTGATACATGCTCTTCAATAAGCTTGTTCTCCAGCACTTTACTTTATTCTGAAGAAAAGGAGGCTTTTAGTCTGGAGAAGAGGAGGCTCAGGGGAAACCTCACTGCACTCTACAATTTCCCGAAGGGAGGTTGTGATGAGGAGGGGTTTGGCCTCTTCTCCCAAGCAACAAACAGGACCCGAGGAAATGGCCACAAGTTGTACCAGAGGAGGTTTAGGTTGGATGTCAGGAAAAACTTCTTCTCTCAGAGAGTGGTCAGGCACTGGAATGGCTGCCCAGGGAGATGGTGGAGTTGCCGTCCCTGGCAGTGTTCAAGAGGCATCTGGATGAGGAGCTATGAGATACAGTTTAGTGCTTGTGGTAGCAATGGTAATGGGAGGACAGTTGAACTAGATGATCTTGTAGGTCGTTTCCAACCTTGTGATTCTATGATTCTATGATACTTTTATCAAATAGATGTTTCTTTTCATTGGTTCCAGAGACCCAGAAACCCCAGCCTGCTCACACTAATAGCATGTACAGTGCTAGATGAACAAATCCCTAATTTCATAAAACCACAATCCTAATAAGAAGCAAATAAAATAATTCTGGGAAAGCAAGCAGTACTTGAACTGCTAAGAATCACAAAGATATTTCTTGCCTGATTGAACTGTTCAGCTGAGTTCTGAACTTGTTACAGAATTGAATAATTTCCAAAGCATGTCAGAATGCATCTTTTACCTCAAATATGTGAATCTTCAAATCCTTTGGTTTGCAGACTGATATAGAGCCTCCAGTAGGCAGAGAAAGAATTTTTAAGTAGCAAATGACTTGAATCTCCAAACCCAAATTTACCCAATAAATGTAAGCATCAAATAGCCGTTTACCATTTGATTCTGATAATATGATAATATGTAAAGGATATTCTTGCCACCAATGATTATGAAATTACTGCACTGGTTTGTAAATATCATGAATGTCTAAACAAAACATAACATAATTGATCCATGAGTCAGCAAGTACTCTTTAACTAAATCTCTTTCAAACTCAATCTGTCTTACGATTCTATGATACACTCTGCATGAGAACTAGTACAAAAATTATGTGAAGAACATAGCAGCTCACAATGTATTATGAAGATTCCTTGGAGCATGTTTTGTTTCTTCTTGCAAGAGGAAAGGCCCAGAGACTATCTCACTGATTTGGCTCTTTTGCCACACAGGTTTATCTGCGCTTCACCATACAGAGATTATTGGAGAGATTAACACTTCCAAAATGAAGTATAACAGTGAGATTCCCACAGCCTGAGACCATTACAAAACCCATAATCATAGAAAAATTTTTCAAATAGTGCAATGAAACCATGGCAATAGCTATGAGCTTCTTTATTAAATGCTTATATTTCTTTCATGAGAACAGGATGTCCATAATTTGGAATTATTTTCAGGAAGCTTATTGCCAGACCATGGTGATATTGAATATCACAGCAGACTGCCAGAAACTTAGTGTTTCTTTCATTCTGCAAGGTTATTAAGATCTTGATATTTTTGGAGATAAAATGAAAATTATGCAGCTGAAGAGTGATAAAATATCACTTTACTATCAGTGGCTTGAGGCTCAACTCACTGGCTTCTGTGAGTGCTTCCGTCTTCCTATAATCCTTTAACACCACCAATAAGTTTTCCATATAGAGGCAAGACCAACTATAAGCAATTCTGACTATCCATCTGGCAAATGGACTCGAAGGTAGAAAGCATTGGTCACATTCAGCTTGTCTGGATGTATGGAATGAACTTCATAGTATTTCCACTTCTCAGGTAAGTGTTAATAAATATGTGCTGCCTCTCTAAATGGTATTCACCTCTCTGTTAGAAGGATAACTAACATGCTAAGAGAGTAACAAAAAGCATCTGAAGCAAAGTACTGCTTTCAGTATCTAAAGGAAACCTATAAGCAGAAGGGGCATCAACTCCATGAAAGGACAAGGGGAAATACTTTTAAGTTAAAGGTGGGAAGATTTATTTTGCATGTCAGGGGGAAGTTCTTCACCAAGAGAGTGGTGAGGTGCTGGTACAGGCTGCCCAGAGAGGTTGTGGATGCTTCAATCCCTGGAGGTGCTCAAGGCCAGATTGGATGGGACTGTGGGCAGCCTGGTGTAGTATTAAACTGGGAGGTTGGTGGCCCTGCATGTGGCAGGGGGGTTGGAGATTCATGATCCTTGAGGTCCCTTCCGACCCGGGCCATTCTGTGATTTTATGATATTGCACTCAGACAGAAGCAGCACTGAGAAATTTAAAACAGGGAACTTTCCACAGGTTCCTGTGTGCTTTGGTTTGGGCTCCTGCCATGTTGGAATGGTGGAAAACTCTTAGCAGGTTCTGAAAAATTGACCAGAGGGCACAGGTCATGGTGTCAGATCTGATATTTGGCTCTGGAGAAGCTTGCTTCATTTGTATTTGTGAGAGACGTGGAAGCTGTTTTAAGAAGAAAGCATGTCTTGTCTTGGGAGATACTCATGGATTGACAATATCAAAACAATAGCAGCATGGACCTCTTCACCTCTTACCCCCCTTTTTTTTGTGTGCGTGTGAGAGAGCAAATAAGAAAAAAGTCTACATAAGAAATACGTGTTGGTTTTTTCTTTTCCCCAAGAATTTTTGATTGTTCCATTCTGATTAAAGTTCTCAAATTCAGTGAATGGCAGGAGCCCAAAGCCCCAGTCCAGAAAATGGGAAACTTGCAAAATTGACATTATCACTAATTTCATTTATGGAACTTTAACTCAGTCCTCACAGTTAACGTTGACCTCCACTCAAAACCATCTTTCATCCAGCCATCTTTAAACTTACCCTTATGCTTTGTTTACTTTCCCTTCATCTGCACTTGGGTCAGGTCACATATTTTTTTCTCCAAACTGCCTGGTGAAAAGAGTAGAATCAGCTGCTCTCTGCTCCTTGTATTCCCATGGTTCCTGTATTCCCATGACTAACACCAGAGCACCTCATGAAGGAAAAAGAGCAAAGTCAGGCATTTCCCTTAGCTGCAGAGTGCCAAATTTATGTTGTTTTATTCTCCATGTGACAGACTGGGGATGCTTAACTGTTTAACTGGAATCCTCAAAAAAAATTTCCATTGAATAATGAACATTTTGAAAGACTTTTAATGTTTCTTTGAGCGGAGTTTCCCCAAGGGAAAGCACCTTTGTTCCTGAATTGGCTCCCCAGAAACACAGTGGTGTCCGAGTTTCTTAATGGAATGGTTGAAAGTAGAGTAGGAAATTTTCTCTGACCCAAAGTCTCCCTACTCCCATCCTTTCACCTCTGCCCAACATTCATTCAAAAGAAGACACTCATGTTATAACACTAGAGCTTAATAGGAAAAAAATTGGCACATCCATAAAAACTGAAAGGCCCAGCCCTGTTCCAGAAAGTATTGAGCAACTTGCACTTAGAGATTACTGGTAGCCTTACTTGGTATCTATATATATATAGATCATGCCAGGAGTTTCTTATGTAAACACATGCTTATTTCTAAAGATTGGAAATATTTTTAAAGAGAAAGCATATTTGCAGCAGTGTATATTTTAAGCTGAGCATTCTAAATTCACAGAAAACAAACAAACAAAACAAGACAAACAACAGAGAGAATACTCATATTAAGTACTATTTTCTGGTTAGTGTTAGCTATCAAAGTCACAGTTTAATTTTTGATGATGTTTTCTACTGGTCACTACTGCAAAGCAGCTATTCAGGGTCTCCCAGGACCCCTGTAGCTGAAACAGACCCAGGGCTTCTCCTAGGTGGGAACTGCATTCAACACTGCCCTTGCAGCTTATCCACCTGCACATTGTCTGGGGACTGCTGGACTCATTCTCGCACATGCAATGCCCACATCCTTTAATTATGGAACAACACTGAAAATTAAATGCCAGTAAAAAATTAATAAAAAAGAAAGAGAATAGTGTTTTCATCATAGCAAGGATTTTGTGTGCTAGAGAAGAAACAGGAAGTCATTAGATAGAGAGGAACACATCTTTGCTTCAGAGTTCAGACACAAGTCAGAACAGTTTGATGAGTTTACAGGCAGCATGGTGAGGGTCTGAGGGTGCAAGGGGTGAGGACCTTCTGTGGAAAGGAGGCTGTGTCTGAGGAGTTGGTGGTGTTGTGTAACCACACTCACACAGTGCGTCACAACGTGTGACATGTGGCAGCAGAACAGCCCTAAATAGCTCTCAACATCTTTTCTCCTCCAAAGGTTTTGAGGAAATTATGGTTTTCAGTGAGTTATGTTTTGTACTTCCTAAAATCACCTGATAATATGGCACAGACTCCACCTTGGAGCATCTCTTGGAATGGTCTGAGAGTTTCAGGGAAGATAAGTAGGAGTCTTGCTCTCTGAAGTCCAGATATCAAAAGCATGCTCCCAGGACTATGAGATGAATACGCATTCATTAATTCTCACGTTAAAATTGACCAGTATCCTTTCATGACCCGATATGTAACAGAAGCTAGGAGCTGAATTCAATTCTGCTTGCTCTAAAAGCCATTATTAAAAAAGTGTCTGAAAATGACTAAAATTTTTTTAGTGATGAAAGATCCATTACAATATATAAAATATGTTTTAACAGTTAAATATCTTTTCTACTAAAATCTGAACTTTGTTCGTAAATGATCAGGAACTTATCTGGTAGCCATTCTCTCAGGCTTTTATCCATTTGTTTGCTAGATTTCAGAGATCTTATTACTACGCCTCTGTTCTTCACTTACTTACAGACTGATCAAGTCACTGTCCATCTTTGCAAGCCGAATGTATTGTGTTTTTCCACTTTTTTGTTTTCCTCCAGCCACCCTGGAGGAGTTTGCTGGCTTGCAAGCTGAGGCTATGTGGACAACACTGTTACTTGGTGTACTTCTACTGAGGCTGCGGATGGCAGCCAAGAAGAGGAAGATGACTGCTGCTTGGGTGACAACTGTAATGAACAAAAGTATTTTAGGATGCTGCAGGTCAGGAACCAGTTACTGTGAGATCAGAGCAGAGACTGAAGCAGCTAGAGAGCAAAGAGAAGCTTGGACCGTCTCCCCTCCCTTCTTTTCTCATATTTCCCTTCTCTTCTAACCCAATATAAACAACTTTTTCTCCAGGCACTCCTTGCAGACAGCATCAAAGCTGTGCATCCAGAAGGAAAAGGACTGCTAGAAACAGCCTGTAGCTAAACTGTCCTGGACAAATAAGCATATTTTCTCTGTGTTAGTTTCACCATTCAGCTTCTTATGGATGACGTTTGTCTATTTCTGACTCTTCCCTCTCCCTTAAGACTGGCCTCAGCACACCTCTGCTCTCTTTTGTAGCAAACAGGAGATACCAGAAATACAACAAAGGAAAAATATGGAAGCCTTCTACTACTTGCTTCCAACCCTTCTCACTACTGCCCCCCAGCTTCATTTAACATGCAACACACTATTTCATTCAACATTTCTCAATACTCTGCTCAGTGAATAAGCATTAATTAAGAGAATAATAGCAAGATGGAGATCAATGTTCATTTATAGAGAGCTAAGCCTAAATGAATAAATAGCTCTGAAATTAAATCTAAATCTAGAAAGTGGCTGGGAAGAATGAAATATGTGTCATGGCCTTGCAGCAGAAAAGGAAGAGCCAAATTGTGTTTCAACCAAGGATCTGCAAGAGCGTGGTAAGAAGGATAGGACTGGATGGCTTGCAGGATACTGTTGACAATGGTGAGAAGATGGGGATACATCAACAACAGCTAGGTTTTTCTGGTGGGGGGGGGAGGGGGTACTACATTGTTTCAGTTAAAATTTCCCTTGACTGTGTGCTGTCATGAACTCTGCAAAATGCTCCCGAAGATTTCCAAAACCTGTTCCTTCCAAGGTCTTTATCCCCTATAGATCTTTGCCCTTAAAGGTTCTTCCTTTCAAACAGTAAAAGATGTCTTATTTCCAGAATTTCCATCTCATCAGGGAAACATATACTGAGCTGATTCCTTACACCTTCTCCATCTGTTTCTTTCTCTTTCTAATCCCTAAAAGTGAATTTCAGACTGTGACACATTTCCACTGTGGATGTGAATGTCATACAGAGGGCAATGCTGTCTCTTCACAGGCTCTCATGCTTCCAAATATTACACTGCTCCTCTTGAGAAGGATTTGCAGAATTTGCTATTTTTTTTTAAGCTAAGGAGGTATCTACTACAGGGACGAATTTATCCTGGCCTTTTGCCACCTCATCTTGAAAAGGAAGACACCAGGTTTAACACTTCTGAGACAAAGTGCAAAACATTATATATCTTACAGATTTACTTCTAAGGAAGGAAGAAAGTGTTTGAGTGGGTATTTCTTAATGGAAGCAGTCTAAAAAGAACACCAGGGCCACTTGAACCAAAAACACCACCTTAGAAAGCAGTGGCAAATATGTGAATTTTGTCTTTCGGAAAAGGGCTTTTCAAATTACAAACAATGACAAATTCTGTTTCTCAGTCAAAAGACCTATGATCTGCACCATTATTTGGTGGTCAGTGCATGAACATCTGTGGAGCAAGGACTGAGCAGACAAAGCATTGCATTGCTATAATTCTCTTATTGCTATACATTGCAATTTCTTCAAGGGAAAAGAAAATTTTCACTATGAGAAATTTCCCAGCCTCTTCAAATATGGGTCTCTGGAGGCCCCATTAAGTCACTGTTATGATGAACCTACGGCCATGTTGTTCCCTCCTCTGGCTCCTGCATGTTTTGTGGCTCCTCAGCAGGCTCCTTCATTATCGTGGAGTGAAATGCAGTCAACAGATTGAAGATCAGAGAGTTGAAAGCAAGATGTGAAATATCAGTCCAGTCGGAATTAAACAAATGTCATCTGATTTTCTCTGTTGAGGAAGTGTCCTAGTGACAAACATACAGCTGCGCTGAATGTCTGGCACAAACTGGCAGGTATTTGATCAGTTTGGTTTCCTGCTTGTCCATCAGGTGTTAGATTCGTGTTCAGGGCAGAATGGGGTTAGGGGAGAGGTCAGTGTCACCCTGAGCTGCTCCAGAGGAAGAGCAGGAGATGGGCAGAGATGTTTCCCTGCTACTGGCTATAATTGTCTTTTTCTGTCCAAAGCAGGAGCACTCGTTCTCCTTCCTTATATTTCCAACAGCCATCGCATCATGTTCCTATGTGGTATTCTTTCCCTGGAGAGTAAAATGGATGTTCTGGCCTAAAATTAGACAAGTGAGAGAGATGCAGCCTGCCCTGTATTTTCAGCCACAGCAGAACTGGCTCAAAAAAAGCCCTCAAGAGCTATTAAACTATGGTAAGTAAGCCTTGTCCGCTGGCTTGGTCCACCCAACACTACTGTTACAATTATACAGAAGTCTTTTACCTACACTATCAGGAATTTCTGATAGTTAGAGGTGACTCCACTACAGAGATGCAAGCAGTGGCAAGACTAGATAATCACCAGAGGTGCCTTCCAGCCCCTGCGGAGCCCTGTGGGCCTCTCCCAAAAAAGAAAGTCAGATTGGTGGTATTCACCAGTCTCAATACCAATCCAAATGTAGTAAGAGACACTATTAACATTTTCAGATGATGGAGCAAAGAAAAACTGACTGCAGATATTAACAGTTCAGGAATTTTAACAGGCTATCCCATTTCCATATACAAGCATTTAATTTTTCTTCTTGGCAGCTTTGTACAAACAGGTGGACAGGAAAGCTCTGGGCTGGCTTAACTAGTGTTTTTTGACATAGCCAAATGTCAATATTCAGAACTGTGTCACGTAAATCAAAACCTCAGAACTGAATGGTACCAGTTTGGAGGAAGCTTCCACAGAAATCCAGATTTTACAGATGGCTTCTATCTTTATGATGATCTGTTAAAGGACAACGGGTTGAACATTGATGAACTTGAGCATAGTACTGAGCTGTACTAAACTCATCTGATAATATGTGGCTGAGGAAAAAAACCAGTGAAAATCATTGCTCCCAAATACAAAAGCAGCCTTTCCTTGCACTTAAAGATAATGGTGTCCTAGTAGTCAATTGTTCTCATAAAAAAGTAAATGTTAAAATGGATGACTGGCAGAGCAAGAAAGTTGTTCAGGTGTGCCCAAGAGAACACACAATGAACAGAAGAGAAGATGCCATTCCAGCTTCTTCTAGTGTAGGTTCATTGAACGTAAATACGGATGGATTTTCAAGCCTTTGGATATGGTCACAAGCAGTCCAAGTGATAAAAAGTCATAGCAGTGACAAAACAATTCTCTTCTGAACAGCCTCATGAGAAATACTCAAAGCAAAAGAGGAAATGTGAACTACATCACAGGTGAGTCAGAAACTGAAACAGAAATCTAGTAGCCAGAATCCACTGCAGTATCCCGTGTAGTGTCCCATTCATCTGCAAGAACCCTTTACACAGCAGTCAGATGTGAATAGAGCTTTGTTGAGCTTTCAATGCCCCAAGGCCAAGCCCATTAACAGTAGGCACTACATAAGCCCAAGCCCTCCCTCCCACCCCCCCCCTCAAAAAAAAATTTCTCCCATTACTGAGCTGTGCTTCTGCACTAAAGACTCATTTAAACACAAGGTCAGTTTCATTCCAGTTCATAGGTTTTGAAATGAATAGAGGTAATGTAACACATGCACATGCTAGGATGCGTTATCTCCCAACCCAAATGGTAAGCATACACTTACACAGCTAGGTTAATAATAGCTTTATGTAAGTTCACTCAGGCTAGGTTGTAGACTTCAGAATCATAGAATCATAGAATCATAGAATCATAGAATTGCTCAGGTTGGAAAACACCCTGAAGATCAAGTCCAACCACAACCTAACCATACTACCCTAACTCTAACAACCCTCTGCTAAATCATGGCCCTGAGCAGCACATCCAAATGGTTTTTAAACAAGGGCCAGTAAATAAACTAATTCTCTCTCCTGACACTAAATGCGTAAGAAGAAGAATAGTGAGATACTGGAAATAAAGAAATAGGGAGAAAGTCTCAATCCACAGGCAGAGCATACTATCCAGGTCCATTTTCCCCAATCCTGTAAACGTCTGTGGTAACCCTGGACAAAATGTTTCAACGGAATCTTCAGGACTACAAAGGTGCCTCTAACCAACTGATTTTATCTTTCTCAGATGCAGTTAGTAGGAATTAAGTATCTAAATATACAGTTCCTAGCCTTCTGGTACATCAGCGTCTCTTCACTAATAAATAAGAGTGGCATGTTCTCACAGTACAGTTAAAGGAGTAATTGTATTCAAGTTTTGAACATAATGGACACTGCACAGACATCACACACTGAAAAAACATATTGCAGTCACTTCCTCCCTCCACCCTGAGGGTATTTTCCACTGAGACATCATGGGTATTAAGTCAAATCAGTCAATTGCAAAGTCTACCTAGGCTAAATTAAAATATTTACTCCCGGTATCCAAGGAGATATTTTATATGTTGAAAAACTGAGCACTGAAGAGCAAGTCTCTTGGTAACATCTAGAACTGACACTCATCATAATTTTTTTGGATTTTTGGAAAAAAAAAATCATCCCCTGTCTTGTCAGCTGTGAAAGTCTGTGTGGTTATATACTGGTAGTCAGAAATGGATCATCACTGCTTCAGTTTGCCACTGCTTATTTGCAATTTATTTCAGTAGCTTAGAAACTTCTGAATAAGGGCATTCTTGTCAGTGTAGCTGTGTTCATTATCCTGCAAGAAGGCCATCCTGCTCCTGTCATAGTAGAGCAAGAAAATAAACATTCCCTTGGCTTTGTCTTGGTGGAGTTTCAGTGTTTCATTATTTAGTGGCCCGTGTCATTAATCTATTCATAGAATCATAGAATGGTTTGGGCTGGAAGGGGCCTTTAAGATCATCTAGTTCCAGCTTGTCTCCTTTAGGCAGGGACACCACACACTAGACAAGGCTGCTCAAAGACCCATTCAGCCTGGCCATCCAGGCATCCTGGCCATTCATGAATTTAGGTTTTGAACAAGCCAAACCTAAGGAAACCAAATGCAACATTTTAGAAGAACTTACAATAGCTTTTGATTATCTGACTACACTCTGTACGATCAATGCCATGGGGAAAAAAACTAAAGATTATAAACTGTGATATATGGCAAGTCCTCCTACGTGTCAACTACTGAAACACTTGTTAATGTAATATGTAAATTTTGAAAGTTAAAAAAAGGAAATTATCTTGATAACATTTTCTAACAGCATTTTCATTTTTGCCAGCATCCCTGACCTCTCTTTTTTCTATCTCCTTCATTCACTTGTTCATTCTTTATAGATAGAGTTGCTGAAAAAAATGTCCTTGGTATAGTTAGTGGGAATACAGTATATTTAAAAGTGAAGGCAGTGGTGTAGGAAATATAAGAAATCTTTGTTCCTAGCTAGGATATTTCTGTGTACATTTACTCAGCAACTTCTACTACCTTCAATTTTCAAAGAAACCATCAGAATGATTCTTGCTATGAGAAACAGATCCCTTTTCACTGTAACTAACCTACTTCCTCATTCTATAACGAAAATGGATCCATATAAATATGCTAATGGCTTTACCTGAGGCAGGCATCTCAAGAAAAGCTAACTGAGTCTGATGTACAATTTGAGTTCAGAGCATCCTATTTCAAAGTATGCACAGATTTCTATTTTTACAGAGCAAGGAAAAAACTAATGAGCTTTAGACATAAAACATTTGCTGTCATCATGCAGCTGCTGTATGCCAGAAATGCTGACAAACTTGTAAGTCTGTAAGAACCACATGACACAGTATGATTCACAATGATTTTGACCTTTGTCTTGTTTGTGATTGAAAACAGTCAAAATTACCAGAGTCAACAGAGTGCAAAATATGCAGAGTAATTGGGTTTGGTTATCTATCTCTTTAACCGTATTTCTGTGTTTCATCATTCTGGTTTTCATGCGCACAGAAGCTACTGAACCATTCATGCATGCTCATGTGAAGATGTAGATTCAGTACATTTGACAGCTCAGGAAAGTCATAAAGAAATGTTGTCAAACAACTGCACAGAGGATGCAAGAAGCATTAGCTAAACTGTCAATAAGCAGTAAAATTAATGTAAATTATCAAATTTGTTAAGCAACCCCAGTGCAAACATGAATTTATCTTAACAGAACAGCATTTGCATGTTTGATGATTAAGTTTTCTTCTTAAGACAGCATGCTAAAAATATAGATCATATTAATGTTTCCTTTCTTAACACAGTGCCTCTAAGCATGGCGCCAGGAATTGTCAAGAACATCCTATTTTAAAGTAATGCCCTGGTAATGTACTAGTTTCTTATGTGCTCATCATTTCCTCCAATCTGGCATTCCAGTCAAATATGTGATGAGGCCTCCCCATGCCAGTGGAATGTGACTGCTGTACCTAAATGGGTGACACTGATGTTATGGCCAAAAGGGAATTAGAAAGATTGGATGTATATTGGTGTGAATCTTAAAAAGTTGCTGACATCCAGGTGGCCATAATCACTCTTGGTTCGTTCCTTCCTTCAGTACTAGCAAGGCATCCAGAACATTCAGGGACATATTTATTGACTACCATGATGTGACATATCAGTGAGGATACTCTTATTCCTTCAAGTGGAATTTTACTTTCTATCACCAATGGTTTCAGGATACAGACAGTATCTAAGCAGGATTTCCATAAATGACATTTCAAATAACTTTTCTTTATTTCAGGTATTATGCAATATTAAAAAAAAAGCAAGAAAAAGCATGTCTGAAATCTTGTACTTCCTTAAACAGGGACACTGTGTTTTCCTGAGATGAATTCAGTGCCAGAGTTTGTTGTGGTAAGTAAGGAGAAAGGCAGTCTAGGGTTTTCAGATATTGCAACTCTGGATGCCTTCCTACAGAGTTAAAAATCTCAAGAGCAGAACGTGATACTATTGCAATTATCTAAACAATAGATAACACTGACCACAGCAATTTATTTCAGTGTGGAGAGGTTTTATTATCACTTCTTGTTAGCAGGTTATCAGATTATATGGCACAGTCAAAGATAGTACCTAGCTCAGATAGTTTCTAGATCAGAAAGTCCCTAAACTGTTCTTGTCTTAATGGCATAATATATAGCTAGGTTGCATGTAGTCAAACAATGTCAGACACTTCATGTGAAATGAAAACATGAAGTTTTCATGCGTACTTCTGGAAGTATTTTAAGAAAAGCTATCTTATAGATTTATTTTTGAAATATGTGCTTTTGTTTTGTTCTACACAAAGACATTTCTCCATGTTTGAGTATTCGAGGAAGAACATTTGGAGTCATCTCTCTCTAGTTTCTATTAGTTAACACTAAAGTGATTGGATTAACAGTCATACTATGTTTATAATCTTCTGGTAATCATGATTCTAAACATAGGGGTTTTTTTAGCTTTGGCTTAGAACATTTTATGTAGCAAACTTATCTCTTGATAATGTCATGTCTTCAAGTCTTTTTTTTTTCTTTTCCAAAAACCTCTCCACATGCTGATGTTTCACATTTGTTCCCTCTTAGACCCAGCAGCCTCTTTATTTGCTTACTAGAGAACTCAATAGAGTTCATTCACATGGCCATTTCTTTTTATTTCTATACATTCTCTGGCTTTTGCTTATACTTTTCCCTGTAGCATTCTGTTCATTTACAGAAAAAAAAAAAAAAGGCTTTTTTATTATTTTTTATTATTTTTATTACTTTTTTATTTTACAAGAATCTCTAAGCCATCATTGCCTTGGGTACTTTTCTGTTTTGCAGGAACTATCAACAACTATTCATGACATGAGCACATATCTTCCACTTACTGTGGAAGATTACTTACTTCACTTACTGAACTCATCCAGGTTAATATCACAGTCCTCTTGCAACTACTCTCACTATTTGACAATAATTAATATCCAGCTTATTTCCCAATCTCTAATCCAAAGTCACTGTCCATTTCTGTTCTTTGCTTTTTCTTAATGAAAGGTGATTGGTGAAAATGGGGAAATGCACAACAAAACATTTTTCCTTTTTTTTTTTTTTTTTTTTCATTTTTCTTTTACTTATCTCTCTCTCTCTCTCTAAAATCCCCAGAGCTGAATAACATCATGCATACCATAATTTGCAGGAAATCTTACAGAGTCTTTCTAATCTCTCTCTGAAGTACCAGCATTTTTCAGAGAACAAGACAAACTATGTGGAGGAAGGTTTCCTTGGGCATATAAAGTAGAAACACAGAATGAGAAATCTCAAGACAAAAGTCAGTCATGCCACTTCCTAAAGGCTTTAGAATGAAAATACTCTAGAACGCATTATTTTCTAATTAAAGCTTCCAAAATCATATTTATTTGTTTCATAACTAGTGACCTCCTGGTAAGGAATATCATAGCTGTGATGTGCCTTAATGATGGATGAGGATCTGTTGTTCTTGGCACTGTGGAAAGAGGCCCCCAAAGACATTTTCCTCTCAGAGAGCTTAGGCTAAGAGCAGACTAATAAAAGAGTAAATGAATAGTTTTATTGATCAACATATGTTCTGAGCACAATGCTTATATGCATGAGAGCAAAGTTATAAGGAAGATGGTGAAGGAAAAAAATGAAGCAGCTCTGTGATGTTTCAGGCCTTTTGCAGAGTGAAGGATGCCAGAGAGGAATACAAAGATGCTGTTCTTGAAGGTTAACAAAAAGGCAGAAGTTATCATGGTAGATAGCTGGAGATCAGGAGTTTTATAACAAATAAGAACAAGTGCATGTGGCTGGGATGGGCATCAGTAGTTTTGAAGGAGATTAAGCACCTTGTTCAAGCAAACACAGAATGGAAGCCCAGTGATGGGGTGCATAGGGAAATCTTAATGGTTAATGTCATATCAGGAAAATGACATTTGCAACCGTCAAGGTGGATGAGTGTAATGTTGAGATCGCATTTGTCAGAGAGAAGTGATTGAGATGTGAGATGAAAGTCCTTCTCAAAGGAGGACGAGAAAGGTACTTTCTTAGAAACTTAATGTAGGAAGAATTTCTAAATTTTTTTTCCAAAAAGAAGTGTCAAAACTTTGCGAAAAAGCCAAGTTGAAGGTGATGTTCTCTTCAGACTAGAACTAGAACAGAAGAACTAGAAGACAGAAGTAGGGGTTTAGCTATAATGAAAAACCATGTTAATAAGTGGAATTTTTATATAATGACCTCTGATATTAACAGGTTTATTCTGATTTCTGTAGTGTAAATTATTTCAGCATAAAGCAGGCTAAGGATAAAGAAACAAAAATCTTTTCTTTGACCATTACGCTTCCTAGGAAGAACTGTTCCAGAGATAATTAGCCACGCACAGATGTAATTGTTTTGGATCCATATAGTTGATGTTATACAGATCATCTTGTCACTGCTGTCACACTAATTATATTAACATCTTACATTTTTTTCATGGTTAGAGTTTTCAGGTATTAATTCTCCTATCTAAACTGAGAATATATCATGCCAGCATGTATCTTAGCTGCAGGCTGCTAATACTATTAGAACATATATGAGAACATACATATATATACACATAAACATATATAAAATATATTCAGTACTAATAATATTCAAGTGAAATAGCTTCCTGTAAACAGCTCCCTGTTAGGGATTCTTGCTATGAAGAGTACATCTGTACTACCATATAGGCTGCAGTTTCCTCAACAGGTGTTACGAGTTATCAGGTTGTATTGCCTCTTGAGTATATCACCATCTGAATTAAGTTTTTTGCTTTGTTATGCAAGATATTTTCTTAAATAGAGCTATAAAAAAGGCTTACTTCCCTAGTCAAAGAAAAAAAATTCTTTTCTTTTTTTTTTTTACATAAAATATGGCAAGGCATACTGAGGTCTAGAGTTTCACAGAGGCAAATTTAGAGGAAGAAAATTTAGAGGAGTTTTGATTATGCATTATTCTAAACAGTGCTCTGAAATGTGATACTTAAGTAAATATATCTCCAAAACTGCAGACTGCTCTTTTGTTGGTAGACTTGCAAAATTACAAGTTATTGCAAGGGATTAGAAGAACACTACTAAAGGTAGAAATTAGAACATTTTAGCTGTAGTTCAAGAATGGAAGGATAAAGTACAGATCAGATTCTGAAAGATCTCATGTCCGTAGTTAACTGTAAAACTGTAATCAGTTTTAGAGATTTTCATGCAGATGTTCAGAGGAATAAAGACAAACATAAGCACAAACACTGGCAGCACAGGAATGAAAAAGATCGCAGCACTCCATAGAACAAAATTTCTTAAGTGTAAGGAAATTTGTTATTTCTAATGGTGTTTCCTCAGTTTTGCCATTCTTTCAGAACATATCAGAGAAAACAAGCTTAAGAAATTCTGGTAAAAATACTTGCACCTTTGTTAAGATATACGTTTAGACACATGTTTCAACAAATTTGGAACTTACATTTAGGAGGATTATTTTTCATCTCTTGTTTAAAATAACATATTTATTTAGCCTGAATCTGTCATCCTGATACCAGTTGCAGCTGCTTATCAAAATACTGTATGCTTGTATTGCTGCTGCTGTTTTATGTCTATTTATCCTAGAACACTAAGCAGTTCTAACCTTCCCTTTCAAAAAGCATATCACACTGAAAACTTTTACTATAAAGTTACTCAGTTGTTTGGTACAAAACATAGGGAACTTACCAATAAAGCATAATGAATAATAGTAATGCAATAAACTACAAGATAGCCTTTTACTTGCTTGCACTGATACAAGAATCTGTATACACACGGATACACAAAATAATCCTCTGAAATACTGAGCCATTTTGATGAAAAATTAATGATGCCTTCCAAATGGGGGTTTTTGGGATGAAGTATTTGTGTTCTGACAAAGCTTGTTTTTTCTACTGTCTTCATAAAATAAAATCATCAGCTGTTTACATTCCTCAGGGTAAGCATGCATAAAAATCCATATTTTCTACATCTGTTCAATATTTGTGTTCTGAAATCTTTAAGAGCTAAAATATTAACTACTTTTGTCTTTTGCATTCTATTTCTCTCAGGAAATACAAAGTCATCAGAGGAGCTCTCTACAAAGCTTGAGAAATTCTGTGAAAAATCCATACAGATACCATTTTCACAGAACTGGATTTCTAGGAAAAGCAAGTAATGAGTCTCAAGGTATATAAAGTATATGTAATAGGGTGCCCTTGCTGACGACTTCAGTGGGGACGGTGGGACCTTGAACTACATAATGTACTGGTCAATTCTAACTCTGCTTGGCTGGAAACAAAAGATTTAAGGGATGAAGTACATTTTTTTAAATGTGGGTGTGGAGAGGAAGAATATTGCCACGAGGAGAAAATACCACGTCAAATCTTAATGGTATCAGTTCAGTTTTATTCTTTGTAAACCTGGGCAAATTAGAAATTCCACATCTCCACCTCTTTATTATGGCAACCCTCTTTCCTCCTAGCTACCCTTCCTATCTGTTTTAACTGGAAGCCCTTCAGTGCAGAGGATCTCTGGAATATTTGAGAAGATTCCAGGTCAATGGGGACTGGTGCTCCCACAGGGATTAGTCTAATATACTGTTGATGTATCACTTGCCTTTCAAATTGAGCTTTGTCCATACTTGCTCTGAAACAGACAGTGAATTGAGGATGATAGCTTTAAGAAAACTATGTCCAAGAATTACGTTTGGCAAAGTAAAGATGATTGGCCATGTCTCTTTCTTGCAACCGATGAATATCAAGGGTAACTCAATTAAGAATGACTGAGTGAAAGAATGGAAATTCTGACCTGATGTATAAAAAAGTCAACTTTTGGCAGAGCAGTAGGGACGCAGACCATGTCTGAACTAAAGATTTCTGGCGAGATGGCTGTAAAGCCGGTTGAGATGAGATCTTGAACTTGAGATGAAAGTCGAGCTGAATCATTGTACTTGGAGGGGTGACATTAGATATTAGCAAAGTGAAAAGAGGATGACTGCAGATTAGCCTCTGGAGGCATAATTGGTTATCTGATTTACATGGGTGTTTGCAAGGAGATGACAGCACTGGATTAGTAGTTTGCATATAAGATGTTTTCTTCACATTACCAGAAAATAAAAAGCCAGCACATTCATGGAGCACTGAAAAGCAGGCATTTCAAAAGCATTTTGTAGTTTATATCTTTCTGTTCAGCTCACCTCTGCTTATAGGGTAGTCTATTGACTACCCCCGGCAGACATATCCTGGCTGAGCTGTTGCACATGACAGCATCTATATAGCTTTTCAGATGCCCAAACACGGTTTGTCAGATAGACCTACTGTATGAGAGCCCAAGGAAGCAAGCAAGGGTGTGCCGGGGGACTTCAGCCAAGGGTTGTCTATAAATTCAAGGCACAACGCTGCTGAGAGGAAAAGCTTCTCCTGGTGGTTCCCACACTCTGAGAGGAGCTGAGCCTGCTCAGGGCTCCATGCTAGGAAGGGACTGATGTTCTTCCAGTCTTACAGGCTTTCTTAGGCTGTAGAAGGAAGGCTGCCTTTACATTTATGAAAGTTCTTTTGTTTGCTTGTTTTGTTTTTTTTTGTTTTGTTTTGTTTTGTTTTGTTTTTAAAGGTAGCCATCTCCTGTACAAAGCTTGTTCATTTCTGCTTCTCTTTCAGTCTAGAAAGATTTTTCAGAGCAGAACTGTATGCAGCCCCTGGCCTCCCGTCAATCCCAAAACACACCATATTTATGCTTTGTTAGTAGTGCATATGTCAAATACCACGAAACACTGCTTCAGCAATGGCTTTCCTCTGACTCAGTTATGTCTGAGCCTTCTTATCTGTGTTTGCTAGATATTTCAATATAAAATGAGGAATTTGTTCTGTGTCAGCTATTTTAACACAAATTATGGTAGCTGTCAAAGGTGCCCATTAGACTGAGAAGCCTACAAGTGCAGCTCTCACTCTCCAGAAATTACATAGTAACACATCACTTCTGTTATTGTATTAACGCAGCTGTCAGAAACTAATTCAGCATGTAGGCCTCATCCTTCAAGGTAGAGTATATGCCTTATACAGGAATTTAAAACCTAAATGTAAGGCAAGGAATGGAAAATATCTGCTGAGGGCAAACAGAGATAACGTCTCTGAGATAATGCCTCAATACTAGTCAGCCTGAAAGGAAGCAACTCTGTCTGCCACCTGAATTTTAACAAGTATGTGTTTTTTGTCAACACTGAGACAAGAAACAGTTCTGAATAAAAGCTACTTTTGCAGGCCTCTTCTAGATGAGAGGAGAATAAGAGGAGACTGATCCTATTGGCAAACCTAGGGAAAGGGTCAATGGCAGGTACAAGGTGACAGTCTAGGCAGGTATTTTACAGCACAGAAAGGGAGATAAAGATTTTGTAGCAGAACATAGCTGAGGTGACAAGCACTTCTGTGATAATTTTTCTTTAGCTGAACAGTTCTTTCAGAGAGTGAACGAAACCTCTCCACCCTCTTCAAGACAGTACTGACAAGCCAGAAAAAAGTACTGTTGCTGCAGCCTTCAAGTCATAGCAGGTGAACAAGAGATTTATCTGTGTGACTGGGAAAGAAGAGGCAGCTAATTAATGGATGGTTATGCTGGGAATAAGGGAAAAACCCTGATGCAGCCTTTGGATCAAGGGGAGAAGCACTGTAAAGAACAGACTGACAAGGGAAGATGGTGCAGTTCCTGAAAACAAACAAACAAACAAATTAAACTAGAGAAAGATGAGAATTTCTGCTTTGAGGATGTGGTGGCAGAACATCTGAGAAGAGAGCCAGGACAACACTGAGATGTTATAAAATACAAAGTAATCTAAGTTAACCAAGGTAAGCAAAAGAAATTACACAAACTAGCTAAGTGCCCAGCTTCAAGGCTGCAAGGGGGTTGAAGGGATATAAACAAGATTATTGCTGCACTTCATCTGTTCCATGCCTGATTTGTCAGCTGCAGTCATTATTCTCCATGGCACCATCACAACCACAATAGAAAATGACTGCAGTTTTACAGAGTGAGGTGTATATGAGGAATACATAGCAGGAAAAGATGAATCTGTCATTAACAATCTTCTCTTCTGGTGTCTATATGCCTTGAGAGAAAAAAAATCTGAGTGGGAAAGCTTAATAAGTGAAGTTGTCTTTACACGCCATATATTTTGTATTTTCAGAAAGGTTTAATTATTATTATTATTATTATTTTTACAGTTATTAGTTGAGGTTTTATCTTTACTTTCTCTGATAGACTTCTGTCAGCTTTGCAAACCTATGCTCAAGTACAAAGTCATACCCTCTATAATAATAATGACCATCAATCAAATATAGGCAACTAATCCATGAATCACAGGATAGCACAGCTCACTTTCCAATCTTTGTGCTGGTTTTACAAATGAGAACACTACTAATAGCTTTTTAGGCAGCAAAAATATGTCAATAGAGAAGATTTATTCAGCAAGAACTACAAGCAAATTGTACCAACTTTCCTAACTATAAGCAAATCCTATGCTGTCCACACAATTCATGCAAAACAGAAACAAAAGAAACAGTGCAAATCTTACATGAAAACTTCTGCCATGAAAGACATCAGTTGCCACAGCAATTCCATCAACAAAGAATGCAGAGAATATAATGACAGAGAAGGATATAAGTTGTTGTTCAGGAGAAGTTTCCTGTCTGAGAAACAACTTCCAGTTTCCTGAAGGAAGTGTATTTTCTTAGAAATAATTTATGTTTGTGAATTTTTTATGCGCTTCAGTTTGGGTCCAACTATCACATCATGAAAGAGGAAATGAATAAAAATGTCCTATAATTAGTGAATCAGTTTTCCTTAAGGATCTATATTTTCCGTCTGTATAACCTCTAGTTAGTGAAAGAGACCACTTTCAAACTTAGGTATGCACTCCTACATACCTAAGGAGCTGCAGGCCAAGATGCTTTGCACCTCTCTTACTGTAACTCAATCGTTTTTGTATCCTTGAAATAAATTGTCTGAAAGCTGCTTGTAAGCTAGCAAGTGTGCCAGCAAAAGTGACCCATATGTCAACCTTTCACTTTGCAGCCCTCTACTAATCGTAAAACTAGTGTGAACTATTTCAATAAGTTCCAGATCCTTCATTTTAAGTACTGCCACATGTAGGTATTTCAAATCTATAAGTTATTCAGCTATGTGTATATATGTAAAAGTAGAAATTTTCATGAGGGCAAATACTTGCAAGATTTTGTGTAATCCTTTCCTCTGAGGAAGTAGGCTATTTCATATCAGTAGCCTTACCAAAGACAGAGTAGGCATCTTTTAGAGTGCATTCCCTATTTCCTTTTTTATTGACAGTGTTTCAGGATCCCTTCTGTCCAACAAATAACACTGAAAATTGTGAGTTTTGAAAGCTCCTCTTGTACTTCAGAGCTCAATTGCAATTGAAACAGGACCTGACTGTCTAACATCTTCATTCAACTCTTTACAAGAGTAGATAAGGCAGGACAAGGGGAAATGGTTATAAGTTGAGAGAGAGAAGATTTAGGTCGGATATCAAGGAAAAGATCTTCACCAAGAGAGTGGTGAGGTGCTGGAACGGGCTGCCCAGAAAGGCTGTGAATGCCCCATCCCTGAAGGTGTTCAAGGCCAGATTAGATGGAGCCATGGGCAGCCTGGTTTAGTATTAGACATGGAGGTTGATAGCCCTGGCTGTGGTGGGGGGGGTTGGAGTTTGATGATGCTTGAAGTCCCTTCCATGCTATGATTCTATGATTTAATGGTTGTACTGGCACTTCTAATTCTAGCTCTAAGTATGAGCAACAGAAGAGATGCAAAAGAGGTAAGGTTAGAAGGAGAAAAAAAAAAAAAAAGACTGATTTACTTAATATTTACTTAATGTTATTTTTACCTAATTGTTCAAAAGAATTTAAATTTTTAAACTTCTATGTCTTTTCACAGTAAGTTGTTTTGCAGTTTTGAGTATGTAAAATCCCTGAACTCAGTCTGTTAGCACAAAACACTGAGATCAGATGAAAGGTACTTTTCTGTTGAGACAGTTCTGCATTGTTGGATTTCTGGGGCAATTAGTAGGATACCTTCCGTTATGAATGAAGTTCTGAAAATGTTGAAAATCTCACTCAGCTTATTTGAATGAAATTATTCATGACCATGTTCTGATTCTTAAAAAACAAACAAACAAACAAACAAACAAACAAACACCAAACAGAAAAGCTGATAAGATCCTCTCCATTTCTTAGTTTCTTCATTAGTTTGTGTAGGTTTTTCTTCGCAAGTGGCATTGTAGGTGGTATATTATCTAATTACAGAAAGTACATTCAAGGCACTGTGTGCTATTGCCAATACTTCATTGGCTCACCAGATCAGAGCTGGCGATGTGCTGCCTTTCACAATACATCAACACACACAGGACCTCAAGGTAGAAACTGGAGCATCAGTGTAGGTAAAGAGGGACCACTGAAATAATGTATCAAGAGTGTACAGAATTGATCCAAGACAGCAAAGGTGAGATGTCTTATAAAAGATCCACAATGACAAGGTGAAGTATAAGGATCATTTTGGCTCTCAATGGCCATGGTAAGACTAACTGTAAACTTGCTGCCATAATACATGCAAGACTGAAAAGTTACTCAGTCCTTTTTTGTTCTTGTCTACAGCAACTAGGAAAAACTACCCCATCCCCCACAGAAAATTTCTCCTTCATCTTTTCCTGAATTCCTTTTTCCTGAGGCATTTGCTTCCCCAGACTATCGTCATTCTGCATGAATACATCTGTGACTGTGTGAGAAAAGTGAGTGTAAAATGGACAACCATAAACTCTATTTAAGGATCGGTGGCAAGAAATGAAATGACAGAAGTGAAACTGGCAAGAAAGTACTGACATTAGAAGAGAATCTTAATCTCACTGAAGATGTTCTGAAGAATTTGAGATTGTCTTTTGGGGTACACATAACATGCAGGAACCAACATTATGAGTAGTTTCCATAGCCGTTCTATTGAAGGGTGTAACCACAGCCCTGTAAACCATATTCGTACCAAATGCAAAGTAAGTGAACTGCTAACAGAATAGTAATGAACATAATGCAGGATGCAGAGATCTTCTGGGACTGAGGCTTGCCTTGAACTCCCCCATGCCCTGTTACCTTCTAGGCAGTCCAGCTCAAATGCAGAGAGGGACAGAAAGCTGCAAGGTTCAAGATAAATGCTGGAAAGAGAAAGCAAATAGCGGGCAGAAATAGCATTTTCTAATAGCAAATTGAAGGTGTTTGGCCTCTGGAATGTGTACAGAAGCAGCTGTCTGAGCACTGTTCTGAATCCCCATCTTCCTGACAGAGGCTGTGCATGTTCCATGGCATTGCCATTGCTACTACAACCAAGTTTTACCTGTGGTAAAGCCCTGGTGTCTCTTCAGGAGGGCAGTGTCAGAGGCAGGGTTCCCATAAAGCATCACTGCTTTTTGCACCTTCTCATTATCTTCCTTTATTCTTAAGAGTTGGTTTTTATGAGCTCAGTACAGAATCAGGAGTACAAGTGGATTTGAGGTTTATAAGGTTTGGTAGGGAGCAGTAGACTGTCTTCCTTATTTGCATTCTGCTGTAACAACATCCTCTATCTATGCAACTGATAAGAATGGAAGATCAAAGTCTATTTTGAGACTGTTTGAAATTCACTCTATAGTTGTTGTATTCAATATATTGCTTTTAAATTAAATCTTTTATTATTATTATTCATGCTACCTTCCCTCTAGAGTTTGCAAGTCATCTTTGCAGTGGTACCAAAGATATAATGCTGTATGCGAAAACCTTTAATAAATTACACCTTAAAAAATACCCTGTACAACAGGTCTCCCGCAGCCCAAATATCTCTTTTTTTTCCAAGTAAATGCAGTTAACACACATGCTTTCCTGCAGTGTAGAAGATATAGATACTATACTTACATTTGCAAACATCAACTGGGATAAAACTTTCCAGATTAGTTCCCTAAACTTTTATAGCCTGATATTGCTTCAAAGTCCCCACGAACATTTAAAATTTACCCACAATTTTATGCAGGAAGACAAGTGACACTTTCAGATTTGTTTTTTTGGTATTAAATGTGCTTGAAGATGTAGCTCTCTTTGGATGAAAATTAATTTAAAGTTTCTCGGCATAACTGAGACAACCTTGGAGTTTTGTTTTTCAAGTTCATCACTTTACGCCAACAAATAGCCATTTGCTTTGCAAACTCTGTATTATTAGCGTCCCATGTGCCTGTGACTCTGAAACTTCAACTCTTTTTGCCAGATATTAGATGTCTATTCATTTAATCTTAGCTCATTCCACTTTATACACAGACTAAAGCAAAACACTATTAAATCACCTTCACACAAAGTGCAAATAAAAAATATTTCCAGGCCCTGGGGTTTGCACCTCCTTGAGTGCCCTTTCGGAGGTGAGAAGCTGAGTGGAATGTGGACCCCTTGGTGTCGTTGTTTACTTTGCTGGTCTACCTGAAAAAGGAGTAGTTGTGGTTTGGTATATGATACGGACGCACAAAATGGCAGAGGAGGAGAAATGCTGGAGAGTCTACGGCCACATGGCATGGTAGGAGCAGGTCCCAGCATGGGGCTGGCAGGGGACCAGATACACCCCTCATGTGGAAGAAGAGAAGGCTGTGATCAGCTTGTAGCCTGGCTGCCCTCAGCAGCAGGACAGCCTTCAGAGCCAGAGCTGGCATTTTCACCAGTTGCTGCTGGGTACCGAACTGGTTGGTAGATTTCTGACAGAATAATATTTCCATTAAAGAGACAGTTCTATTAAAATTGACATGATTCACAGTAAAATGACAGCACTGATTCATTTAGACTCTCCCCATTAAAAAAAAAACAAACAACAACCTTCTCCTTCCAACTCAATACTATGAGAACAATTCATCTCAACTTTACCACTTTGATTAGCTCTGTGTTTAAATATTAAGTGAGCTATCATATACATGCAATATATACAGACAGTATTCTCTCACTAAAGGGACCTGATGATTTAACAATATTAAAAAAATCCTTGTAATACCAAAAGCAAACATTTTGACAACATGTTGACACTGCCATTTGCATGGTGTCTATTCATAGGAAATGCAAAAGATGAGGCTTCCCAGAAAAAAAAACTAAAAGGCAGATTTGCCTGTGCAGTGCATTAGTCAGGTTTCTGAACGCGGCTGCCTGGGAAGCGCTGACCTCAGCTGTTGAGCTCTGCAGGGCAGATGCTCAGAGCAGCCTTTTGATTTCCACAGCCTTGATCATTGCCCACAGTTAAGCCAGAGCCAGCATGACTATTGCTTTCTTTTCTCTCCTTTTGAATCTGCTGTCAATAGGTTCCGCTCTGTTACAGCGGCACACAGGACTGACAGCAGCTGCTCATCAGCCTGCCCTGGTGTGCTGCCTCTGCTGAATTTTAAATTGGAATGCAGCCTTTTAGTTAGTGGCTGACCAAACACAGCCGTTAGAAATGCGATGTTGCAGCCAGACTGTAGCACCCAGCAGTGTGGGTGTAATTGGACAATAATGATTGAGGTGTGGAACATTTCCTTGGGAACTGATAACCTGCTGGGAGGACTTAATGTCCCAAAGGGTGCTGTGGTTCATTAACCCCTCGTAGATATTAGATCCCCAGAGGACATTCTGTGTGGAGGTTGCTGCTGCTATTTGAAAGGGGGTGAGGCTCTCTTTTGTTCTCTCTACACCTACCTGTTTGTTGCCGCATGTGTTATAAGCATGATGGTGATCCTTTTATGTTTCCAGAGAGGACAAAGGGGTAGTAAATCCCCTCCATAAACCATAGTAAAAGTCTTGAAATCACCAGCTGGTAACTGATTGCCTTGGCACAACTGTGCCTAGCTGGGCTAACCCTACCAACACCAGTGTGCCCTACTATGACAGTAAGGGTCTGCAGTTCCTTGAGCATAGGTGAAGTCACACAAGTATGAGAAAGGGGAACGGAAAGATGACATAAGTGGCCTTCTAGTTTATTCAGAGAAATTTCAAGGAATCTTATAACTTATAAGCTAAAATTCATTATTTCTTAAAAAGAGCTGTCCTAGAAACTACCTCTGAGAAAAAAAAAAAAAAAAAAAAAAAAGTATAGCAAATATGCAGGTATTTTTAAGAGACAAAAAATCAATCACAAAAGCTATTGATGAGTGTCTGTTCCTCAGAGGAGTTCAATAACATTATCAAATAAATCACATTCCCACTCTTTTACAACTTCCCAATAGTAATGGAAGCTAACCACTTATTTTTAGCTAGTTCAGTAAAACAGATTGCACATAGTTTCGTGCAGTTTTTTTTTATTATTATTTTTAAAATTTGGTCATTATTTTTCACTCCAAAAGGTAAATGCTCACTGCAAGCATCCTAAGTCAATGATTTTCTTTCTAATCTCTCTCCTAAAAGCACCAGGAAAAGCACTAGGAGACAGCATTTCTATAAACTGCTATTTCTGGGCTTTCTACTGGGAATACCTGACTGTGATTTCTTATTGAACTACATTGGTTGTGATACAATCATACCAAATGCGAAATAGGTCCTATCTACAAAGAGAAAAAGTAGAATCACAGTGGACATTGTAGTACATTTGAATATTTGGCTCATCAGTGGGCTTTGTGTCTGCTCTGCAAGTGTGAGGGATTCTCATTAATGGCAGGAGGCATTAAAAAGACACAGGCTAAAGGCAGCTATTAAGTGAGATAAAACCAGTACCCAAAACTTGCCATGAAGACATTTAAAAAACAGAATGCACTGATTTATAACCGGCCCTTGAGAGAAATACTCATTTCATTAACAAGAAGCTTTCAGCCATGTGCTTTTATATTAATGAGCAGATAAATGTTGGTAGTTAAAAAAAAAAACAACAAAACACTCTACTCAATAACAAGGCTATCTGTGAAAGACAGGAGACTTTAAAAGGTTTTTGTTCTATGCCCTTGGACTGGTGACCTTGGACACCAGAACAGACTAATGACACTGGGTCAGCCTTACTTGACGAGCACAGCCTGGCTACCTCAAGTTCGTGTGGGTGCTCAGTGCTCCAGCAGTGTAGTACTCGAGGGAGAGAAGCCTTTCAACACAACTGAGCCTTACACACATCATGGGGGGAGCTGGAGTTTCATGAGGAATGTTTTGAGGGCAGATTTCTGACCCACAGTAAGCCAAGCACTTATTGAAACTGGGACTGTGAGGCATTCTGCTGGTTGCAATAGGTTTTGTTCACTTCTATGTATATGACTACTGTGTATATTCTCAACAAAATTATTAGCAACTTCATCTTCTGAAAGTTTCTCCTGTGATCTTAAGAGACTGGAGAATAGGAAAGGTCACAGCTTCAGTCCCTAAACCGTGATAATAGATGAGGAAGATTTAAAGGAAGACCACTGAGAAAACTCTCTCTATCTCCATCAGTCACCACTGACATCTGGTACAAAGTTACAAAATAAAAAGGGAAACAGACTGAAACATACTACCTCAATGAAATAGCTGTGGCATGGTGTCTGGGTGGAGTAGCGTGAGGTAAATACACTTACAATGCTAAAAGGAAATTGACTGACTGCTACTCTAAGGATGCAATAAGATACTGGCAAATATTATTCCTTTCTCTTAAATTCTGTAAGTGTATTATAAGTAGAATGAAGACCAAACTTGAAGAGCAAACTACTGTAAGGGACAAATAATAAGAAATTGGTTTCTTTATTCTTTCTGTTATATTGCCTCATATCATTTTTACTGCTCCTCATCTAAAGTGCAAGAGAGCCTCAATATATGTATGATGCCAAAATACTCTTTGGATTTAGAATAAATATTCTAACCCTATAGCAGAAAAGTCGTTCAAAAACCGTCACGAATGATATATCTAATACTATAAAGCAGTTCTGAGATTGGGTGAAGTGAGGACTTCAGGCTTTTTTTTTTTCTCCTCTATTTCTTGAGTGCTTATGAGACTCCTACTGCCACACAATCTTAAATTTGTGCCTTTAAGAATTTATCCTCCTAATACTTAAGATGTCATTTTATCCAAATTACAGATAAGAAATAGGGATAAGAAATAGCAAATGCAAGGAACAAGTTCACAAGACATAACTTGGAGTCTTTCAGTCTTGGTGATTCTCAATCTTTCTTCATAGCCTTTTTAGAACTACCAAGGTTACAGCCTACACAGTACAGCCATCCTAACTGGAATGTGCTCCTACATTATACAGACATGAAATCACTGGTCAGACAAATAAATTTAAGCTTTCAGAGTCTCCAAGTTGTAACTTGAGTCTGACACCCTTTAAGACATGTTAATGCATTTTATTCACTTATTATTTTTCATAATGACTAACAGATTAATTCAGACTCTCTCAAGAATGAGTGTTCTAAATAAAAAAAAAGAGTTATGCCTTGTGAAATTTTTAGGCTCCCATCTCTGTGATTTGCTACTCCAGGCTATTAGATTAAATAGTCCAACATCTGGGGTCCTGTATCAAGTAAAGCTGTCTGTTACTGAGAAAGGTAAGATTTAAGATACAAATTTTTGTCTGAAGCATTTGCTATTTACAAGCTGAATTCTCAAGCTATTGAAAACATCCCACTAAAGGGCCAGCTTCCCCAGGAAGGAGGGGAGGTTCAAAGCTGTAGCCATTCTACTACTTGATTCAAGGCCATGGTTTCAAATTGTACATTGGAATCATGGCATCCAGGTGAGTCAGTCCTTTTGCAACTCTAGCTCTATTATGACTTTTCAACTGGCCCAGCTGGGCAAGAAGCAGAATAAAGACTGTATCCCAGCTGACTTGCCTACTATCCTTTGTTTACACAGCTAGCCATGTAAATGTTAAATTTCTGCTACTGTGATAGAAATATCACTTTAACTGATGGGAAAAGATAAGACTAAATAAACAATTCTTAAGAAGTGCTTCTACTATTTGAAGAAATATTCTAGACAATTGACCTGGAACAGCCAACTAACTTTTTTTTTTTTTTTTTTTTTTTTTAATTATGATTCTCATAAAAAAAGAGTAGATGCAAAATCAATACTATGAAATATCTTGTTTTCATCAGCAAGAAATCTACCATTGACACATCAGTTATACATATGCTTATTCAGGCTAATAGCCTAATGACGTGGCCATGAAGTCAGACATCTCTCCTCAGCAGGAAAACAGACTTAGTTTATAAGTGGTGATAGGTTAGGAAGAGCACCTAGGCAAATTTAAATATCACTCATGATTTATCCTGTTGTATTTATAATAATTATTAGAGAAAATACAAATGTTTATTTGATAAAATCAGAAACCTGCTTTAGAGATGTTAAAAAAATCCTCTTGAAATATGTACTGTACAGCTCCATGAGCCTCCAAGAGACAGAAGTGGAGAGTAGGGTTCTGCTGTGTTTTTACACATGGTTTGCATATAATGTAAGGCTAACTGTCAATGACAGTATTTAGTTGGTTGAATAAATGTACTTTCCAGTGTCTTCTTGCAAAATTCTGTTTTCCAGCAAAATCCTTAGATACCATTTTCTCAGAATAGAGCAAACAGATTGCCAAAAACCATGAAAACAAAATGACTGTACCATTGATTAATGAAAATAATATGCATGCATGTAGGTGCATACTCACTAATCACATTTTCCATATACAAGCCCATATCTTATATTTACATTCAAAAATACTTGTTTTACATGAAAGGGAACAACAAAAGAAGCTAAAAGTAAATACTTTGTGGGTGAGCACAGACTGCATCTCTTCGGCAATAGCCTGTGACTGAATTGAAGATGTGACAGTAGCAGTCTCCAGCTGATACCAGATTCCTTGTGACTGAATGAGGTTATACAGAGAAAAGAAGATCATGATATTTCCTACGCATCATCACAGTCCTGAATTCTCCAGACCAGGAAAATAATGCTTTGGTAGAAGTGACAGTTAACAAATTGATGAAAGTTAAGCATGAAGAAGTAACCCTTTCTTTGTATGTTTAGAAACACTGAACTCCCCAGCTCTCTAACACAGGCATTCAGAAGAATGAGACTGATGTAATCCAGTGAACCGTGCATTTTTAGACACTGCAAGTTGTAGCCAATATAAATTTCTGCCACATGCTTTTATACCCAGATTCTCCGCCTTTCTCTTTTCCTAACAGTCAAGAACTTCCAAAGGCCGTGCACATCCCCTCTATAGTTAGGAAAACAACAAAAGCAGACAGCAGCGTCCATCCTCTCCCACCTCCCTCCTTTAGCCCTGGGCTCACTTGGCACAAGACGTCTCATTGTGCAGATGGTGGCCTTCCCACTCCTTCTGCAGTCCCCTTTTCCTTAGCAATGATTGCCAGCTTTCTGGTGAGAATCTAAATTGATTTATCTTAGGGAGTGATGTCATCTCTTCAGTCCTGTCATAAAGCACTGGTGAATGCAAAATAAAAGGAAAGGAGGCAAAGCTCAGGGAACACATTTTTATCCTTTGTTCTCCAATTTCTTCTATGAGCCTGCAGGCACTTAGCATTAGGTATTTACCTAATGTAAGATTTAATGAGAACCTAACCTACACACAGGCATTTATCTGCATGGCACATAACAAACAGACTCTTGCCTCAAACTCAGACTGTTTGGCTGAAACTCTGCATATGGAAATGGCAAATACTAATTGCTGAGCAGCCAGCATATACATTACTGGTCATACTACTCACAGATTTTGAATCTTCTGAATTCCTATCACTTAGTGCACCCAAACCAGAATCTCAGATCTGAAGTTCTTCTTGAATACTGCAAAGCAAAAGTGAACTGGTGCTGAAGCGTGCGGCAGCAGAATGTGGTGAGAAAACACATCACGGGAAGTCCTGTCCTATCCCAAATGGTTAAGAGCAGGGGCTTATGTTGTTGCAACTGCAACCATGGAAGGCTCTCATAATAGCTGTAGGGAAGAGAGCTGTTTTTTTCCAGCCATTTTGAAGTATTTTTATCTCAAGTACATCTAGGTAACAGGCTCTGTGAGTTAGAAAGGAATGCAAACAGCTCTCCTGCAAAGGAGGCCCAACACTTTCCCTTTCTGCTCTGGTTTCTGCATCAGCCAGCAGGACATGGCTGGGAGATTAGCCGGCCTTGGCCCTGCTGAGGGACTCTGCTTCACACATAAAAAAGGAATCTTCTTTCCTCTGCATTTGCAACGTTATGAAGCAAACTAAGAAATGGCCAGATGGCAAGCAAGTTTCCCTACCCTTTTAATAAACCTATGTGCACATCTCATGGGTTTTGTCATTTTAGAAATATTTTTGCTTTCTGCCTTCTCTGGTACAATACAGCTTATTTATTTCAAACAATCATATATTTGACCCAAATCTGAGAGCACATGATCCCCAGATAGTTAGTTTATTCATCCTCTGCTAGAAAGGAATAAAACCAAAAAGCTTTCATGGGATAAGTTTCTCTTGGGCATGGACCAGCAGGGTTGTTGTGTAACAGGTTCAGCTGAGGTTTGGCAACGCAATTGAGAAAGGTACTCTCACTTCATTCAAAAATACAGTTACTGACATCTCCTTCCCAGCACCCAATTTACCTGAATCCAAACTGTTGAGGGAAGACCTGTATTTCCTACTGAACAACTGTCAGTCACATATACCAACCCACTGCAAACAGAAACAATGATCTGCTCTTTTGCAAAAAAATCCCTGAGGTGTGAAGGGTCAGTGCAACAAGCTCTCTCTTGTGCTGCCAGCAACCCAGCCACTCAGCCATATTAAATATCAGTTTCAAAAGAAATTAAATAAATAGGCCTGCTTTTATATTTGTATTCATAGAAGAACTTCAAATTCATCTAGCAATAAATTTAAAAATAATTTCAGATTTTGCATAATGTGATTTTTCTCAAGATGAGTATTCAAGTTTTTCTTCCTTTTCAAAAAGAGGCCGTTTTTCCTTAATTTGTTTCGAGTCTCCTAACTTTTAAGATAAATGCTCAAGGATTTGCATTTTGAGTAGCAATCTTTCTTTGCAGTGTTTATAACCCTCACAAAAAGAACAACAATATTAAATATTTAAAGCTATTGCTAAGATTTTTCATAGGTGAGTTTTCATGAAGATTGAGTATCAAGCAAAGATTCTTCACTTCTAACAAAAGTTGATTTGGGATCCAGCTTCCTCATAGAAATAATATCAAAGACATGGCGTGGATATTTGGAAAACAGACGAAAAGCAGAGGAAATAACTCTGTTTTCAATAGGAAGGAGAGGGAAGATCCAGGATTAGATGAGAATAGAAAACCTGGAACAGTGAAATGACACAATCTGTCATTTTCTCTTTTCAGTAGACAGCTGCTAGGAGGAGAACATTGCTTTGGGTCATATCAATGCTACAGACTCATTTTCCCTTTGCGAGTAATCAACCATTACCATTTCTTTAAAAAACATCTCATCAGCACAAGCACCAGCCAGCACTCTGGGAGCTGTACATGTTCAGCTGCAGGTCTTCACAGCTGTTTTTTAAAGAAACATACACAGAAGTCCCACTTTTCACTTGTATAGTGTGCACATCTAGAAAGAACTCCTCTCCTTTTCCAGAAATTAAGGATAATGCATTTAAGTCAGGAATGCGCTTACGTGCAGCATAAGGGAGGGGTGTACGCACTGAAGGTGGACAACTGGTGCTCCAGGCTCCACGTGCTATTGCTCTCATTGAGGAAGAGTAACCAGCAGGGGTAACAATTACCCAGGTAGGGAGTTTAGAAATTAGAAATGCATGGCTGTTATATTGTTTCAGTTCAGTTTTGTTGGTGGTGATTGCTTTTGTTGTTGTTGGTTTTTTCCTCTCTCCTTTTCAAAGTCATGACAAAATGAAAAGAGTAAAATAAAAACTCAATTTAGTTGTTACAAGTAAACGCCTTCTCTTTCCCTACAATAAGCATTTTCTCTTTTTTTTTTTAATAAAGATTTATTCATTTTTTAGCTTCACATTAAATAATCCTTTAATGCTTTGCTGATTTTTTAATTAGTCTGTTATCACCATCTTTCAAGCAGTATTTCTGAGCAATCCAGAATGTTCTTTAATCCAGCCTGTTCAGTGTAGCCCCTGTGACTTGTTTTCTATACAAGTATCTTCCAAAAGAAAACCTGTCACCATCCTTTACATTTAAATTGCCCCCTCTGCAGCAGAAAGTACTAGGTCACAAGCACAACACTTTCAACCTTCTCAGATAGTCATAGTCAGTGAAATGTTATGAAACATCAAAAGCATTTGAGCAAAAATTTTGAGAACATGTAGAGAAGGTAAGCTGGTTTAAAACATTGCATTTACAGTGATTCCTGCATCAAGCAACACTTAACTATGACTTTTTGAAAGCACTGACCACTTATTTAAAAACACAGTGCAACAAGGATGCCAATTTTTAAGTATTCTGTGTGTAGCTTCACTTTGTAAAGGATAGAAAAAGAGAATCCTTGACTTCAAAAGCACTCTGTAAGAGGCACTCCACAGCTGCAGTTTTGACATTACTGCTCACTTTAAGTTAAGCAGCAAATTTCCACAATTACCTACGATTACCAAATTTTAAACCTTAAACAGCATTTTGAAAATAACTTCTTTCTCTTCTTCCAAGGAGATTTGGCATCTTTATGACTACCAGAGCGCAGAAAGAAAAGCGGAGAATAAAGCTGAATTCACTAGTTTTGACTCCAACAACAAAGAACTAGACCTACAGTTCTAGTAGGTGTAAGGTTTCACAGGATCCTCAAGCCTTTCCATTTAAGACTGTATTAATTGGGTTACTTCAGATTCAGTTATGACTGTCGTAAGTATCCAGTCTTTCAAAAACTGGGATTCTAAAAAAAGCTGTACAAGTTTGTATAAACACTCACTGCACCACCATATTTGGAGCAGCGCAGCCCATTCAGTCTCCGCAGTGGTTGCCGTATATGAAGAATTGCATCTAAGCTTGCATTTCAGTTTTAGTTTAGGGAATGTCTTCTGCCTATTGTACATGCACATTGTCCCACAGACTCACTAAGTGCATGGACTACAGGGCATGTCCTACAACTTCTAAAGGAAACCAGAAACAGAAATAGGCTGTAAGACCCTACCTTGCTTATACATGAACTGACACACATTCTCACCAGTAAGGATGGTTCCTTCTTACTGATTGTCGACCCCGTCCCACATAATACTCTAGTGCAGAAGAATCAACCCAGATCCTCCAAAGCCACAGAGGAGAAAGCTCCATTCTAATAGTAGTTATCAAGTAATAGTGGGCTACTCACCGGCTGCCCATTTACCCACTGAGTGCCAACAAAGGGTTGCCTTTTGCTCACACATTTCTTTTGCTTGCATACATATTTTAAAGTTTGACCCTCAATTTTTCTTTGTCTTAGTATTTCACAGAAGTAATTTCCTGCTTTACAGCATGTATGTGTATCAGCCATGCAGTCAACCTTCCTTTCTCAGTGTAAGCCACAGACACAGCTGTCTGTTAGTCTAGGGCCTGACAGCTAACCTGCTTCTAGTGTTTTATAGGAAGATTCCAGTGAGACACTGACAGCTCAAGCTGGTGTGAAGTGCCGTAGTATAAGTTGCTCCAAGTCAGCATGTTCCTCCCTCCAGTTACGGAGCCCACAACCTGCATGACACATGATGACATGCTTCTGGCTTCCCCACCAGCAGCACATCAGCTCTTCAGGCTGCTGGCTCTGCTCTTTTCCATGGCACATGCTGTGGTTTGTTACTTTGGGTCTGAGCAGATCTTGAAGTTCAAGTCCTGGGGGTGTTAAGTTTAAGGCAGTTGGTAGTTGTTTGTCAAGACTAAAATATCTTCTGTCCCAAAATGACTTCTTATCAGTGTGTTCTCTCCATCTAAACAACCCTTAAACCCTTGATAAAATCACTGAGAACTGCTTAAAACAGCACTAATAATTGTTCAGGATTGTATTATATTTTATACCTGGATCTTTATGCATAACTGGAGCTTCATGAAAGAAGTTGAGGATTTCTGATGCGTCCAATTCTGCATTCATGCTTAGCCACATTAAAGAAGCTTGTTTTCTACTGCTGTAAATACTCAGCACTTTTTGAGAAGTCAGGAATCCAGAAAAATCTCTAAACACATTTTAAAATTTTCAAACTTATTTGCATCGAAATCTCAGTCCTCAAGTAATTTACCAGAGCTCCTTTCCATTTCCAGCAGTATTCAACACAAACCCTGTTTATCCTCTCCTTTTTCTCCAATGATTATAAGACCTCCAGCAGAGAATGAGCTCTCACATGCTGTCCATAGCATGCTGCAATAAGACCACAAGAGCAGAGGTTCCAATCTCACTCTGTCGCTGTCCCACCTTCCTCATAATCCTCCCAGTTTCAGAATTCTACAGTAAGTACCAGAGCTGAAGATACAGTTCAGACCTGAGAGGATGGAAGATTTCTTTGATTATGATTATCTGGAGCAAATACAAACTGTAAGGAGAATTATGCTTCCACCAAATTAGTTTACCTCTGCTTGCTGTACAGGTACAGTGGTGCAGTGTAAAAACTTACATCAAGCCATGATAAAACTGTTGCATAATGCTCTAAACGACTGACAGCAATGGCCTGTGACCAGTCACTGCATGATTTCTTAAGGATTACCTCAGGTATAGGGGATGGCAGCCCAGAAATAACAAAAATGGTAGCACGCAAATTTTGTAAGTCATAGGGGGGAAAAAATAATATCAGTTCTTGCAAAAAATAAAATGGAATAGTACCCAGAAAGTGACTTAGCAGAACCTCTTGCCTTTTCATAGACTTATTCCTGAATCAGATCTCATTATTTCTCTCCTTTCCCCTCAGCATCATTGTAATCCCTTCTGTTACCCATTTTCTGCAGATAGGGCATGATTTACGAGCATGAGACAGCAGAAGTCTCAATAGCGTGAGACACCTACTGGTAAACCTTCTCTGGGTTTTTGGCATTTAAAAGCCCTCTGCAAGTGTCAGCAGGTTGTTAAGAAATCTAGAGCTTAAGATCAGCCTTGTCTGCCAGCACGAGGCAGTTGAGAGCACAGCAACTTCTTTTGTACAAGCAACTTTGCTGTAAGGAAGCAGCTTGAGGCAGCACAGAACTGGCCAACCCCCTCACTGGGGGAGCGCTAAACACCTTTTTCAAAGCTGCAGGGGCAGAATTTCTCCTGTACTTTCTCAGCCTGTGCTGAGCAACAGGCAGATCTCCAGATGCCAGTGAGAAGGAAGATGCGGAAATAGTTTGAGCAGAATATCTTAAGTCTTGTTTCTTCTTTTTTTTTTGCTTAGGAATTTTCAAGTCTTAAGTCAACTCAAAGCTGAATGGAGTTTTCCCACTGAAGCCTGGGGAAGGAGCAATGTCAATAGCAAATGAGTTAATCTTGTAAAATCACAACTTGTTATGGAATTAGAGAGGATTATTGCAGTAAAGGTAACCTGAAGAAGCATCATCTCTCCTGTTTGTACTTGTGTCCAGTGCAGGGCAGAGAATTAGAAACTTCAAGCCACAGCTGGCAGCCCTGCCAGGAAAAGAATAAATCACTGGCTATGAAGGACCTGGTGGAACACCAGTAGCCAGGATTAAAGGTATCTCTTCAAGTTTTATTCATATGCTCTTGTTATCCAGAAAGCATATCCTTCTAAGAGAGGAAAGATTATTATTCTTCCAAGCATTGAAAATGAACTGTGAGTCAGAGCTGGGATGTCACTGGGCTGAAAGAGATGATTCAAAAATAATATTAGACCTTTTGCTGAGAATAGGCTTCAATATTTCTTTCACTCTTCTTTCAAGGGTGAGAAATTCTTTGTTAGGAAATCCATTCTTTTCAACAGATACTGTGCTTTTGACAGCAAGCAGTTGTGTGCTGCTTTGACGGGCCTGTATTGACATCTGTTTCGTAGTGTTCAATGGAAGAGCTCCATATTTTAAGTGTTCAATTACACATACATGTATCTCTGTGTTGAATTCTCAAAGTTTACAGCAGATTATTTTTGAATATCAACACATTGAATGCCTGCAGATACGCAGAAAGTTTGCTAGCAAATAGTCAATTCTAAACATGAAATGTGTCTCTTGTTTGAAATGGAAAATAACCTGGAAGTCTTTCTCTGGTAATAAACCTAGGTCTGTAGCATACATTTGTTTTTGGAAGAAAAAAATATAAATTGTAATCTGGAGTATTCAAAAAAGGAAGAGAACTCACCACAGTATCAAAAATATTCTAGTACATAAAATATAATAGCATTCTCTTTAAAAGAAATTACAGCATTTTTAAACAGAAAGTACCAAAGAGTACTTCTCTTCAGAGTATTTGCATCCCAGTCCCAAGCTGCCAGCAGGTTTTATCCAAATACTGTATTTCACACAGAATCACAGATCACAGAATCACCCGGGTTGGAAGGGACCTCAAGGATCATGTAGTTCCAACCCCCCTGCCTAGCAGGGCCACCAAACACACACATTCAGATCAGGTTGCCCAGGACCCCGTCCAACCTGGCCTTAAACACATCCAAGGATGGGGCATCCACAACCTCCCTGGGCAGCCCGTTCCAGGGCCTAACCACTCTCCTTGTAAAGAACTTCCCCCTAACATCCAACCTAAATCTTCCCTCCTTCAACTTGGATCCATTTCCTTACAAACTCAGGACTGATAATTATATCCTTGATCAGGATTTTATTTTTATTCCTCCTTATTTGCTGTCTTAATTAACAATGACTCTTTGTTTTTGTCTTGGACTCCAGATTTTAGTAGAGAGAAGTTTTGTTGTTTTGATTTGTTATATTACAGGATATATGCATATTTTCTGATGAACTGTGGCACATTAAGAATAACACTCTACTCTCATGCATCCTGTTTTCTTTCACCTTGGGGATGTTTCATTAAAAATTAGCCACAAAACACCCAAGCCACAAAACACATTTTGTTGGAAATCTGCTAAAGGAAATGATGTAGCCATTTACGAGACACTTCACTTATGTGAAATAAGTTCACAAGTAGAGGAGACCAACTTCGTTTGACAACCTGCAGACTGTTGATTTCAGCACTGACTTTGCTTCAGAAACCTGCTGTTCCCTTCACATATCAGTGAGGTTGGCTCTGCTTTCTATTACATTCTATACCAAGCACTGATCTCCCTTAAGAGGTGAACAACAATATGTGAGAACAGTATTTTTTTTGTGGTAGGGGAAGAGAACTATAGAAAGCAATACAGACTAATTTAAAAAACACATCTAAATTTTCACTTTCAAAGCCAGCTGGAAAATCTAAACAAAACCAAACAAAATCCAACTTGGATAGCAGGGTTTTAATGAAATTTGCAAAATGTTTTCCAATCCAAGATTTGCATTTTTCATTAAGAACATTTAAAAGCAAAGCTGTTAAGATTAAATGTAAAATTTCTATATTAATAACAACCTCCAAGGTATTTCCCTTTTCACAGCATGAGCCCCAATTCATGGCGTATTACAATTAAACTAGATGGAAAAAAAAGCCACAGAGTAGGATGCAACTTTATCAGACATCTCATATCTATTATTCTTTACTTTTAATATTTCTCCACTTCCCAGATTTAACTCCCTATTGCTGTAGAAGCCCTGATTTATTTATATTTTTTAACCTCATTTATGCATGTAATCAGCTTATACTCTGTAATATGGACTGCCTCCTTGACAGGAGGAACTTGCTAGCAGTACAGTGAAGATCCAATTCACCTTTTAAAAGCCATCTTTCCCTCCCAGCTAGCTATACTAGAAGTCTAACCTAACCTAGTTGAGAGAACACCATTCTTCAACTTTTCTTTTTCCCAGGCTATTATGAGGCACCAGTCTTGCAGGAAAGACCATGTTCGCTTGCGCCTCGTTCAGTTCCGCAGCCAGATACCACCTAGAGAATGTAGATGTCTATGTGGACACAGATGACCTCCCATATTCCATTTTGTTTTAATTACATATGCAGCTCGCTATTCCTAAGATGACAACAACTGAAACCAATGACAAATTCAAGGTAATGTGATATTTGTAAGGGATTAGAGACTATTATTCTTCTGAAAATCTGAGTTACGCTGAAGCAGAAGAACAAAAGGGCAATATAGGAATAAAAAACCTGAATCTAAGTTCTCATAATTGTGAGATAACCTTGCAAATATCTGTACATATATCCAAGACTCTCAAAAGTTATGCTGATTTTCAACTCTTCTGTCATAAACTAAAAGACTGATTATCTTTCAGGAACATATAGCATTTATGCTATATTTATCCTCTTTTAGCCTTAAGTTAGGCTAAAATATGAGACCAACCAACCATTTAAGTAAATAAAACTTATTTCTTGACCACTTTTATATGTCTCCTAAAGAGATTCAACTTCTATTCCCTAGATATTCTGCTTGTTTCTCTCATCTTGCTACCAATGGACACTTCAGAAACCTCATGGCTTCCTCATCATTTTCACAGAATCACAGAATTGTAGGGGCTGGAAGGGACCTCCAGAGATCATCGAGTCCAACCCCCCTGCCAAAGCAGATTCCCTACACCAGGTCGCACAGGTAGGCATCCAGGCAGGTCTTGAACATCTCCAGAGAAGGAGACTCCACCACCTCCCTGGGCAGCCTGTTCCAGTGCTCCGTCACCTCACTGTAAAGAAGTTCTTGCGCACATTTGTGTGGAACTTCCTATGCTGCAGTTTCCGGCCGTTTCCCCTTGTCCTGTCTCCACTCACCACTGAAAAGAGTCCGGCCTCGCCATTCTGCCCCCTACACCTTAGATACTTACAGACCTGGATCAGGTCCCCTCTCAGTGCAGACAATTACCATTTTTTGCTTGTTTACTTGTGAAGGTTAGCTCAGACAACATTTCACAACTTGCAACTAAATCAAGAAAAGGATTTGTTCTCCTTCCTCAAGACTACAGCTTACGGTGTCAAAATATGGCAATATCTGTCTGTTTTGTTTGAACTTCAAAACATGCAAAGAGAACCATCAGAAGTTTAAAGTCAGTCACAGAGCAAGCTGTTAACAGCTTCAAGAGCACACTGCCTTTGTCAATTTCTGGAAATAAAACTGAAATATATGCCAACAAAGCCATACACCTTTTCTGCACTGAATGAAGAGAAATAGAAAGGTTTTCTAGATCCATTTGAAATCTTAATAGAGTCAACGGGAATAATTTATTTTCCCAAACTTAATATTTATGAAAATATTTTATAATGCAGCCCTAGTATCAGACACATTAGTATCAATGCGCTGTTTGCAGATACAAATAGTTGGAAATAAAAGAAACGTCATTTTAATGCCAAGGCTACAGACATTTCAGAGACACTGATCAACTCACAAACAGCAGAGAAAAATGGCATGCCTCATTTTAAATGCCTCACCTCATAAGTAACATGCACAAGGGGATTTTTTTGTTTTTTTAAAGTTTGTCTTCACAAGTATTATTTTCCTCACATATCCCCTAAACATTCATCAAATGATTTCCACAGTCAGGAAATGCATCTTCTAGAGTCATAGACATAAAGCGTTATAATGCCCCTGTGCACACTCATCCACTTTGCACATGTGATCTGGGTTACTGAAAGCCAAGGAAACAGATCCAATCAAAATTCCCCTCTGAAAGTCAACCCAGATGATTTATGTCTCCACAGCTGTAAAAAATCTGCCTTTAAGAAGCATTTGCACATAGATCTTCTACCTAATAGTGCTGAAACAGATTCAGAGGATAAAGTATTGTTCACCATGGAGAATCCCATGCTGTATTCTATATTTGCTGAAGGCTTGCAAATTCTACAACATGTATGCCCAAACGGGACTACTTGAGACAAGTCTCAAATCTCTCACTATCTCCTTCATGGTAGCTTTTGAGGTAGTTCCCACCAGCAAATTTGGGAAGAACATTTTGTGATTCTGCTTTAGAGTTTATTGCAGCACATGCTCAATAACACTCAGATAAAACACCGCACCAAAGCTCCCTTGAGTCTGCTTAACAGTCCCAGCACAGCTCCACAATTCAGCCATGATTCACCAGGACTCAATTTTATAAGTCTAGGCTAAATCTTGATAACCCTTGGCTGAATTTTCTGCAATATGCTTCCAGGAAACACTATGGTTTATGACTGAGAAGAATTGGTGACCATGGCTGATCTTTGAAGCAAGATTTTGAAAGCAAACCTTGAAAATAAAGCGCAGAATGAAATATCCAGCACTTCTTGAAAGCTCAGTTATATTTCTACTAGAAATACTTTTTTTTTTTTCCAAGCACATTGAAGAGTACTGTACCATAATGCCATATGTGTCTTCTGAGATGAAAGAGAATAATTCAAGTGACCATCACATCACATAATAAAAAAACACGATACATCTCAACAACATTTCTACTTTACTTGACTACCATTCAACAGAAGCACTACTGACAGCTTAAGATAAGATCATCCTTCTTTATCTAAGGCCTCAAAGAACAAATCATACAGAACATTAGAAGAAAAAGCAAGCATACCAGACAGGAGAGTCAAGATGCTTTAGATTTGAATGTTACAAGGTTATGATTTAAAACCAACACTGAAGAATTGTCTTTGCAGAAGCAAGCCCCTGGACAAGACAGACTATGGGCATGCTTGCCTCCCATACTTCGTACTTGCAAGCAAGTGTAATTGCTATTACACAAATACTATGTTTAAATTAGAAGTATTATCTCTTGCTGATTATTCTCTGTTCTAATAAAAGACCTGTGAGGTTTTTTGTTCTGGTATATATTACTGAAGAATAACAAAACAATCTGCCTCTATCACAATTAAACTTGGCTTGCAGTTTCAAGTCAATTCAAAGCTATTAAATGTTTTTCCCTCCAGATTCAGACAGCTCTGAGGAATTTAATATCACCAATGTCGTCTTTGTTTGGAACTTTGTTGTCATCTATCTACTCAATTCAGGAAAACAGTCTTTCACTATTTCTATTAAAGTTTTTTTTTCCTAATTTCCTTCAGTGAAGAAGTATTTTGACTGTCCGGTTTGCTCAGTCAAGCAGAGTAAGCTCTCATATCTGCTGACAAAAAGGTCACTTTGCTAGCAGTTTGTTATTCTGTGTCTGTTCTAAGTCTTGATTTTTAACTTGACAGTAAAATAAGTCATTTTGTGTTCCGCAGGCCTCAAAGGTTGCCAAACTGCTTTTGGAGTGTTTAGAATAATTCATTTTGAAGGTGATGATTGAGACTCTATGCATTTATTGAAAATACTGAATTGTTATTACTTTAATGTCTTCAAGGAAGAATGTACAAGTTCTCCTCCTCCTATCTTCTAGACACAGGTTAAGATAGAAATAAAATGGAAGGAGCTACTTTTATTCAGGAAAGTCAAAACTCTGAAGAACCAGAGTCTTTCCAGAATAGTTGTGTCTCAGTACTTCTCATAAAAATAAGGTGCTAGTTTCCATAGCTTTGACTAAATTCACGGTCTTGTTGTCCATCTTAAACTGCAGTAAGTAAACTGCAGTAAACTGCAGTTAAGCTGTTAATTCAAGTGCAACATGAATTTCTTCAGGGAAGGCATACTGGACATCAGTGATGCTATCTCTACTGACAGTCTTGCACATCATTCTTACTTTACTGTATCTTTTCTTTTTCACAAAATGAAAATGTGCAACAAAATTCTTTGGGTCTTTTAGTTTCACTTGCAATACCATGAAGCACTACCTGTGAGTGCTCATTCTGATGCCAAAGGAACTCAGTCTCAGAAGGATTTCAGAAAGATTGCCCACTCCCAGTATTCTTCCCTCCTAAGATATTGGGCAAAAAATAAAAACAACTTCAATGTATTCTACATCATTTTAAGTAGATTGTAGGTAAGATGAAAGCTCAATTTATCTGTGATTATTCACATTTAAGTAGGTTTTACAGGGCACAACACTGTACTCACACATGGCTTTGCACTGTTAAGAACTGCAAAATTCTGTCCAAACTTCGGATGAATGATGTGTGGATCAGTTTGCACAAGTGGGTTTCAAGCACCAGGAAAGTCTCTACTGGCTGCATGTTGGAACAGATTCCAGCTCATGCTTATGCAATTGTGGAAAAAGTGAACTGTAGACTTATTTTTAGTAGTACAGATGCACCTAATGTCTCTCATTGAGACTGGCACAAAGACATAATGGCACATTCCCAAACTGAGACAGCATCTATCGTCAACTGGTTTTCCCCTTCTCCCTGAAGATATTCTTTCCTTCATTTTTTACCCTCTGTTCCCTCTATTTAAGATCAAGAATGGTCTGCACACATGCTCTTGCTGTCTACAAATGCATGCATATCTTGTCAAGGTTAGACTCACAGAACTTGGTAAAAGGAACAGTTAATGCTACATCTTAGGTTAGTTATTTTCATACTGTATGAAGTCAAGAAAGAATCTCTTTCACCCATAAATGATTTCATTGAATTCTGTTTCCTCTGGGAAACTCCTCAGAGATATGTTCTATTTAAATCCACAAGCTGGAAGCCCTCCCTTTTGCTCACTTGGTGCCTAGAGGCACAGAGTATAGAGGCTTTCCCAAGAACATTCAGCTTGCTTCCAGAGGCCATTTAGAGTAACAACATTTTGACTGTAGTCCCCAAATTATAATGTTTTTGTTCAGATTTACACTGAGAAAAAGTAAAGAATGGGACACTGATAGTCAACATATGGAGATGAAGCAACCACAGGCCATCTACAAGGTAATATACTCAAGGAAATCAGTGCATTTGAAATGAAGGCACAGAACAATTTTCTCCCTAGGGTTCTGAAGAAAGCATCCAAATTGCCAGGTTAAAATGGGAGATGTGGGTCAGTAATTTTTTCTGTCTGCAAAACAGCAAAGAATACCATTATCTATTAAAGGGGACATACATTATGCTCACAGCAATGGAGTCATTGGTTTGGCTTTGCTATTACTAAAAAAATCTAGGTAGATTTTGAAAAAAATCATTACAGATAAAGTAAAAAGCAAATGGGACAAAACAAGAACTTGTCAGTGTTAGATCAGAATAAACTGTTGGTTTTTTTTTTTTTGTTTTATTTTCACCCCCTCTAGTGAGATAATTAGTTTTCACACAGGGAAATACATGGCTGATCTAATCTATCTGAACATCAAAAATTATTTAAATTGCTACCACATAGGAAGTTATTAATTAAACTGGAGAGGATAGGGAGTACTTATGAGAACTGTAAGCTTTAAGAAATTGGCTAAAGAAGAGGGCAAGTTGGAAAAAAGTATCAAGCAGGAGGGAAAAAAAAAAAGAAGCAGCTCCCACAGCAACTGGTCTTTTGATCTTAACTTACATAATGTTCTTGTTAGTATCTGGAGCATGCTGGTGATGTTTGCTGACTCTATGAGGTTAGGAAGCATCACAGAGATGTAATAGGCTTAGACAATTGTATTGAAAGAAATAGATGACTTTGCTGACTGAAGTAATAGAAATTATATGAGTAAATGTCATTCCACATAGAATGCTTATTCAATTTGGGACAGAACAAAACCTGCTTTGAGGGACACATATCAACTAGAAATTACAGAAGAGGAGAAATGCTTAGTTATTTCTAAGTGTGAGATGGTCACGATCCTCTGATGATTAGGAAAGTTCTTCTGTAACACTGATACAATTAAGTCACTGTTTGCAATAAGATGAAGCTTTTTCCTCTGGCTTTTTCCATATGCTAAGAGAAGCGACACATTAGGAGACTGGCATTTGAACCATCGTGACAGGACACTACAATGAATGGAGCAGCTCATACCTCTACAAAGCTGCTCTCAGGCTCCTGAAAATACAAGAGAATAAAGCACCCAACACCACTGGTTGCCCTCTGTGATGTCAGAGCAGAAACTCTTATTTCATGAGGCTGTCATGTTAGACATGAACAGCTGGTCTTAAACTGGACTAGAATTTTATGCTGAAATGAACTTAGAAAGAAATCTCAATCATCAAACATATACATATCTTGAATTTTGTCTTCTGTAGCACTATCACATGGTAATGCAAATACTAATTCAAACAAGTCTAAAATACTCCCTTAAAAACTGAAAGACAACCTTTTCCTGGAACAGTAGCCATTCTTCTGAAATAGGAAGCTTCCTAAACATATGTTAAACTAAAGAAGTAGTGAAGAAATGGATACAATAGGGCTTACCACATTGCTTAATGCATCGTTAAAAGGATACACAATGAAAACTATAGAGTAAGAAAATATCTTCAGAAAACTACAAAATCATTTGCACTGCCACTTAGAATACATAAAAATGTCTAAGATTGACATCATCTTTTAAGGATTAGCAAGGAAAAGCTCTTGGTATCATATCAGAAGAGGGAAAGAGTGAATTTTTAATTGAATTGAGAATCCTTTAAAGATGAATTTTGGATACTGACTACTCTTGAAAATGAAAACAGGTCTGCAAGCTCAGATATCTGGCCCCAAATGTGACTATATGCCAAGTTCGGGAAAAAAGGAGAGAAGCTTTGGCAAAGAGACAAATACTCCTTCCATGGCATGTACTTCCACCATGATCGAGGAGCAAAAGTTCCCCAGCTCTTTTTGCCCCAGGGTAGCCCTGTAATGACTGTCCCATGAATTATACTTTAGGTTTGAAGATGTTTGCTGCTAAGCAAAGTGTCTGGTGAACAGATCCACCAACAAAAGATTAATCTGTTTCTTAAGAAGCATTCTTTAAAAAAAAAAAAAAAAAAAAAAATCCCATTCTTTTTCACCTCCTCTTTTCCCACTGCCTCCTGAATCTCTAGCAACAGTAGCAGTGGTCTGGTTACTGTCCCTCATCCTTGCGGAAGCAAAATTTCATTTTGTCACTTCTATTTAAAAGCCCATATAATTCTGATATCTGTATGGCCTGCAGGATTCTGAAGCAGCATTACAGATTAACAGCCTTCAGCATTCAAAGGGAAGGATGTAACTTTCTAAACATAGACCTTCACAGAGTGAAATTGAATCTCAGTGGGAAAAATAACCCAGCAGATATTCCTAGGATAAGGAGAACTAGGGTCATCAGAGTAGAAGCTTTCTTAAATGATATCTCAGGTTTTCATGGTTGTTCCCCCCCAGATAGGCCAGAGAATGCATTTTCAGGTCACAAAAAGCAGATGATTCAAAGCCCAAATCATTAGTGTAGCTGTGGAGCTACAAGGTAAAAGGAGTATGCTTCCTTAGGAAACCTACCTGAGGAAAAAGCTTTTTTTTTTTTTTTTTTTTTTTTTTTCTCCCATCTGGCTAAGAATAAGATGTTAAAAAAACCCCAAAATGTTCATGAAAAGGTGGAAGAGATTAAGGATAATGGCAAACAGTTCAACTTTCAGTGGGGGAGCTTCTTTTTTGGGCTTGGTGATAGTACTTAACTCAGGAAGACCAGCTTGTTGCTGCTGAGGCTTTCAAGGCTAGAGAGGCAGCACAGGAACCAGTACAACATAAAAGGAGGTTGCAGAGGTTGCCTAGTGACAGTGTTGTGACAGATAGAGTGTATTTTAGGGTCTGAACTGCATCTAATTTGAGAATATTGTAATGCTACTTCGAATGTCTTTTGTCACTTGAAACAGAGAAAGAAAGCACAGTAGTGATCTAAGGTTTCTTCATAGCTAAAGTTTCCCTTTACTCCAGCTGTGATACCTTTGTACCTCTTGGTTATTCACTAACATGATGCACACTAACTTGGAAGCCTGGGGCAAAAAAAGGCATCTAGGAAGTGTAAGCCTTTTACAAACCCATAAAATAAAAGGCATTTTCACTACTGCTGAGAAAATGAAAGCGTGACAGGTCATTAGATGTGATTGCTAATAGAAAAATAGTGGAAAAACTGCAATAGGCAGAAGAAAACAAGTGATCCTATGCAAGGTAAGTTGATCACAAGTTTGTTGGATGCATTTTACTAAGTTATCATCCACCTAAAGAGAACTAAAAACAAGTGTTGGGTTCAGAGTTAGTCTGGAAGAGGCTTTGATTGTACAGTAAAAATCCAATTTGTTCAAACAGTCAAATTTCTGATCAAAATGACATTAAAAACTACAATTAAAGACAAGTTAAATTTGTGCTTGGGGGTATTTTTAGAAAATGTACCATACTGAACCCAATAGCTCACCTTGAACTGAGGAAGTTGTTTTTATTTCATTCCACGTGCAGATCTATCAGTGACCAGATAGCAAAAACCTCTGTGTCTGTGCAGACTGTGACTAAGAAATCTGAATCCATGTCTCACTCAGGACTGAAGTACTTTGGAAAATTTTACATTTCAACACCATGTATGAAATTCAGACTTTCCCTCAAATCCTATGGTGCACATTTCACTGAGACCCTGGTATCACTGCCTTTTATGATCACATTTAACTTGAACCAAGCTTTTGAATTTTCCTGCAGCCTGACAGCTCAAAGAACGGAACAAGGACAGCAAAACTCAAACGTGCGAATAGATTTTCCCAGGAAAGGGCAAAAAATGACAATTTTTTACAATTGAATTTACAATTGAGCACTGTTCTCACCTAGATCTGGGGTTTTGATTATACTGAGATGTCAACTGATGTGAAACAATTTGTTTCTGTTTTTCTCCTCAGAGATCTGTACCATATGAGACACATTTCAGCAAAAGGCTGTAATGCATTGTTCATTTGAAGTGTATCATTAGCAGCTTGCTGTGTTCTCAGCCGACTGCCTGTTCCCAGCCACCTCAGTGTTTGTTGCGGACTGGATATTAGTTCCAATTTATAATATGCCTCTATGTAGTTGTCTGTAAGAAAAGAATTTGCCATGCACATTAACCAGATTCTTCAGCATTAACATACATTAGTTCCAACTTCTTTCCTAAGAGGTGGAGTGTGACAAACAGTCTTTTCTCCTCCACAGTTTCAGAGCACGGCAGGAAAAATCCTCGGTTTAACTTCATCATTTGAGTTCTATGATAGCTCTAATACACAAGACAGACATTGTATGGTGTACAGATGATGAGAAGTAAAAGGGTTTTTCTTGCAGGAGTGCTCAGTATTTTTACTGTTTTTGTAACACAACAACGTCAAAGCTCCATAGGTAAGTTCAAACAAAAATGAGCTCACTCACTGTTCTTAGAATTAGAATCTCTCCTTCCACCCCTCCCCCTCTAAAGGGGATACAGTCTTACCAGATTTTCAGTTTCATTGCTGACACATGGAGCAGTGCATTTGTAGCATACCCTGATAACAATAGAAAATTGGTACCAACCCCTTAAACAGATAGTTCTTCTGCCCTGCTTATCTTCTTTTACAGAAGCTGTAAAATCTAGGATAAAAGCAGTGCACAAGGTTAGAAAGACCTTGTATGTTTGCACACAGTTCATTTCTGGGTGCCTCTCTGCAGTGATAACTGTAACAAAAATATCACCCTAAACCCTACAAAAAAATAATAATAAAAAAAAAACAACTAGATGCCTAGAACTTGATAGCACCCAGCTCTAAAGGCAATGTACTTTTCAGAATTGTAAAAAGATCATGAAAGAGAAGCTTCAAATCCTGAACATACAGCTGTTTTGAAGTTGCACAGCCATTGCAACTTGTAAAACTGAGGCTGCTATTTAGCTCATATTTGTAGAGTTTACTACCAGGATACCTTAGTAGCAGTAAATGGCAAGCAGAATGGTGACCAGGTTTTGCTAATCAGTTTTCCAATTCTGCTGTCAATCTCACACCACCAGAAAATGTATTAGTACAATGAGCATATGCCTAGGGGTCAAATACTTGGCTGCTGGAGAAAGCCAGACAATTTTAGGGCTGCTTCTATGCTTGCAATGTACCTAAAGTTCTAACTTTGCTATATACTACGAATTCAGTTGCATGCTTTCTTAAATCGATACCTTTATCAATACAGAGATGCACAGCCTTAGAAAAAACTTTTGCAACTGGATCACAAAGAAATTCATAAATAGCAAAGTCATTTAAGAGTAAATGTGATAGTATCATAATGCCATTCATCTGTTGTCTCCATCTGCAAAAATGCATATAAACCCCAGAACTACACAAAATTGAATGATTCTGTTTATACTATTATTTAAGCATATTTTCTTCTATAATAAAGTGGGGAAAAGACTAGGGTACTGTAAAGGAGGAAAAAATACAAGTTCCCTGAAAATATCTATGGGAGTATTCAGTATCTCAGTATCTACTCTGTGAAGTGGCAAGATGAACAAAGAACACTTCACATACTTAACGACTGTGAAGAGTTGCTTTAAATCAATCTCCCCAAAAACAATAAACTGATTTCGGTTTATCTAATTGTAACAGCTTTGGCTTTCAGAAACAGGCTATTAACTGGAATTACTGTTGTGCCGCATTGAACAAAGGGATACCAAATCAATGTGCCACACAGTACAGAGAAAAGGAAACAACACTTCAGTGGTTGCAGTTGAAGAGGCTTGGCTTTGTCACAGGGCTTCTAAATGAAGCAAGGCATGCTGGTGCAGAAGTGCACAGCTGCACAGACATTGTGCATGAGTCTGATACCAGAAGCCACAATTCTTCTGGGACAAGTGGGCACTCAGGATCAACTCCATCCTACAAAATATTTCTGCTATCAGTAGGTGCTATAGAGAGCAATTAAACATCTGCTCTCCAGTACAGATAGAAGATGAAGCTTTTCCAGTTGCCCTTGCTTTTTGAGCTGAAGTGCCAACTCTGATTTTTCAGGCAAATAGAGCAAAACTCACTGAGCATTCAATGTGACTCCTCAAACAAGCTCTGAATCATTTTCCACTGCTTCAATTTAATGTCATTTAAGACTAGCAAAACCCTATACATATCAAAATGCCATCTCCAATGGGTTTATAGTGAACATACTGAAAAATGAAAAGCAGTGGGATTATATGCACCAACTGAAGTGAAATTAGGAATTCCATTTCCTCCATAAAGCTGTTGGGAAGTACACCAAGAAAAGAAACCCATCCTCTTTTTCACTTGTTTCCCTAAATATAGTTTGAGTCAGTTTAATAGAAAAATTGTTAGTATTGACTGTTGGTATGGTTATGTTATTACCAGTAGGTAATTTATCTCAAAACACTCACTTGTTTCCTGTCATTTATGCAGATAGCTCTTCCTTTGCTAAAACTGAGTGAGAAAAAACTACTGGCTCTCACTTTCAATAGAAAACCAAACCAAGACAAGATCAATTCACAGCTTCAGTTTGCGTTTGGACAAGTAAATTTAATCTCACAGTACTGGTGATTAAATGGTCAAAGAATGTGCAAGAGAAGGGTGAAAGTAACTAGGACACACTGCACAGAAAATACACTGTTGTCTTCAGTGTGCTGACAAATATAAAGTGAAACTGTGGTTAAACTTAGAATCAAGCTTTAATCTGTTTATAGCTGCTGTACTGCAAACACTTCTATTCACTGAAGCCGTTAAGAACGTTCACATACATGTCACATTCAGCTGAAGGAAGCAAATGAACACCCCAATGATGCCTTCATGATTTGGATTGCTACAGCAATTTTCTCATAGAGTGTAAGTGCTGAAAGGCCCATAAGGCTCAAGAATGCTCACTCGGGATGAATGCTGGTAGGAAAAAATAGGGAATTCTAAGTAAACTTCTGACTGGCGGCATAAAGTAAATCAACAGCAAGTTAAACAGAGAACTGCACATGTGTATACACACGTCTTTATGCTACATAAGCAGCTCGTACATTCTAATATTTCCCAATGACAGGGCTAATTTATCATGTAAGCAATGGTCAGCAAAAGCAAGTCACTTTAGGGATTCACAGTCCTAGTTCTAGTCCAAGCAAGCTCCCAGGTAGCTTCCAATTAGGAGAAGCATTGTTAGTGTAGGAACACAGGATCTAAAATACCCAAACATGAGAAGAGCTGAATACAGTCTCTCCTGTTAACTGAAAAAGCAGGTGCTTGCCAACTGAGAGAAATCTGACCCTGTACATACTGAGCCATCCAGACCAAGAACTTCAACCATAAAAGCAACTTTCTAGAAGTCCACATTAAAATGTTATAATTCCTTCCTTCTTTCCCTACTTTTTAAGATATTGAAAGCAAGGGAGTATATTTCCATTTATATTTCACTAAAAACAAAAAATTGAAAACAAGTTTATGACAAATTTAAGTGCTATGTTATTTAAGATGCACAGAGAACAGGTTCTTATTTTACCTGTTAGCCAGAAGACTGAAGGAAATTAAATTCTTATATAGTATCCTTGTTATATATGCTGTACTTGTATTTTATTGAAGTAGGAAGAATGACTAAGAATTGAACACGCCACAAAAAAAAAATCATTTCACTAAAAAAGGAGGAAGAAGATATGTATACAGTCTTCTATTGTGTAAAGATGAATAGGATAGCATAAATAAAAAAGTGTCCCTAAAAAAAAGCAATTTGTTCATCAGCTTGATCTTTCTGCCCGGTGATTTCTTAAAAACAAGAGGTTCTTCCCCCCCCCCCTCCCCCTCCCCCCCTCCCCCCTTACGGAGGTGAGAACCAGAACTAAACTATGGTGACCTGTGAAAATTTTGTCATTAGATAATATGAAGACTGTTGGTGGAAATCAGTGATACCCAATGCACTTCATTGAATCACACTGACTACAGTCAGTGACAGCTACAACATCCACACCTCTTACAAAGAGACTTTCAGAAGCTTAGCAGATCCTCTTTGGCTTTGCCACAGAGCAGCTCTGTGATGGTCTTCCAGCACCACAAAGAACTGCTACTTAGTAGGGAATCCAAACTGACCAAAGCACAAAACCAACTTAGAGCAAGAATAAATTTTTCCATAACAATTTTCCAAGTAAAGAAAGTAAAGAAAGAGAGAAAAGGAATGTTTCGTACAATCCAATTACACTGCTGTGGAGTGAATGGTATGGGGCTGTTTTCACAGGCCAAGCTAAATTTCACCAAGCCCTGTCTCACAGGCTGCATCAGTTTGACAGACTGTGTTGACTTTGTGTGTCGGTACATCACTGAACCAATTGGCTCTCCTACCAGTGCAGCTATGTTATAGAAGTTCTAGGGTAAGTGATCCACTAATGGAGGCAAACAAGGCAAATGGTCATATGCAAGGCAACTTCAAGAGGTAACTGGAGGGAGAAGAGCAAAGATGCTCTTCTAATTACTAATTTAAATGACATCTGGCAAAAAAGTACCAGGCTAATGAGTATATTTCCCTTAACTTTAGGATGGAAACATGTTCATTAGATGCTAAATCCACAAGGCTGGTTTGCTTTTGTTTCATTAGACTGATCAAGAAAGAGCTTAAAACAATAAAAACACATTTTGCCCTCTTCCCTGATTATTATTGGATTTAATGTGTTCTGGAGAGAAAACATAATATACTCCCAGATGCTGATACGTAAGTTGCCTTCTGAGTGGGCATTTTGTGAACTTAGTTACTGCCTGCTGTCCATACTCAGGCCAGTTAAATCCTCTTCACATTTTTCCAAGTAGGACCCATTGAATTTAAAAGGAATTAACTCATGAAAAGGAGTTAAATAAGCCAGATTTTGCTGATGTCAAATATACAAAGATGTGAATGGAAAATTAAAGATCTACAGTACAAACTTTTTGCTGTCTTCTCAACTGTCTTGCACTTATGACACTAATTATTTAGTTAAAATTGAAATTTTTAAATACAATTCAGAATTTTATTGTCAGTTCATCAAGTCTGCTCCTTTTTCAGGTCTGACTCATTCTTCCCGCTTATTAATAATCTTGCAAAAGTGACTTGAGTCACAACTGAAATACAATTTAATTTACATGTAAATTAAATTAAGTATAATTATGTTTCATAATTACTACTTGGATATGAAAATGCTTCTTTCAGAAACTCAATAGAAATAATTTCTTAGCAATCTCTTTGTAATTAAGAGAGACTTAAAATCTTACTAACTAGACATGCCTCGCAGACAGTACTTGTGCATGAGATGACATCATCTGCTGCGCAGTAATTTCACTTGCACTATTGTACACTTGTCTTTCTGTTTTTGAGGTTTCCTCTTCAGTTAATTAGCCTCATTATTGAGACAGCTCTATACAGGAGGAAACTACAGACACTGTCCCCTTTGGGTTTTAGTGCTTTTTTTATGTATTTATTTTTAATTTTTAAAGAGTGTAATTAGACATACCAGCCCCTACCCAGCAGAACTACTTGCAAAAAGTTGTTTCTTACATAGTTGGGAATACTGAAATGGAAAGAAAAAACGCACCCTTGTAATGATTCCTCACCTCTGTTAAAACTCAAACGCAAAGAACAATAATCCTCAGAATCAACAAGTTCTATGGAGTCCACTGGATTTCCATTGTTGAAGAACAGAAACTTCCTCAACATTTCAGGTGCTTGCAGGTTTTCCTAATGTATTAGTGCTGTGTCAAGGAGGAAGCAGCAATCACATTGGATTCTGTTATCCCTTGGTAAGTGGCTGAAAATGTTTCCATGTTTATGAGAAACTAAGTACTTATGATAAAAATGTTGCACAGTTCTGCCTACTCCTTCCAATTGCCTTGTTTGCAGGCATCGCAACTTTGAAGACACGCAAAGAGATTATTTCACTACTAAGTATCTTGAGGACTAGAGGGAAAGAGATTAGTAAAACTGTAGAAGCAACAGATCAGAATCTAACAATATATTGCCATTCAAGGCCAAGATGCATTTCTTTATGGAAAGCTTACACAGCAGAAGCAATCAGTGGAAATATGACTCCATGAGGTGCACTTCTTTTCCCCTCTAGAATGTCTCATAGACAGTAAAAATGATTTGACCTCTTTTTCTCAAGAAGCAGCCTCTAACCATGTGCATAATCCACCAGTTCACACTGACAGATCCTTTCAATTTGAACAAAGTTTGGGATCTTCCCAAATCCCACTATTTTCATTAAACATCACAGCCCCTGAATACTTGCAGTCTTTTTGCTTTGTAAAGAAGAGATATTTTAGCCAGTCCTTGTAGATAAATACTGAAACTTTTAATACTCTCAGAAAGTCTATTCATTTGAACAGCAGAACCTTTTTCTAGAAGCAGTTCAGCACTTCAGCACTTCATGAAGAGAAAAATGGCTCAGGAAAGCTGAGCCATGATGCATTTGAAGTAGCCAGACATATTGACATGGTTGGCATTCTATACTGGGCAAATAAGTACTTGCATATTGATAAGGCTGACAGAACCATGTAGGAAGCCTTTAGTAGATTCTGTGTTGAGAGCAATGGCTAACACGGATTTTACGCAGATCAAAACTAAACAGGCAGCATAGCATTAAAATAGACTGAAGTAAACAACATGATTCAGCTGGGAAACACAACTAGAAGGCTCTTGCTCTACTAGCATATGCTAATCCTAGTGAAGTACTACAGAAATCATAGTCCTTCAGCTATACCCCAGGTTTTATAAAACCAACTGAAAGCTATTCGCAGATGGACAAAAGAAAAACCACCAAAAAAACCAAAAAGCATCCTATTCTGTGGAGAATATTACTCTGTCACATCCAAGTGGAGAAATTCTCAGCATATGGGAGGAATCAGACATTGGAAATACTTTCCCCTGTACATCAACTACAGATGTCCAAACCAACATGCTTAGTTTCAGAGATGAAGCTTAGTCAAAAGTTTCTCAAATTTAGTGCACCCACAACTGAGCAGGCAAGTCTAATTTAACTCGAAGTCATACTTGAGTCGCATAGTTTCACATTAGTTTTTCAACAACTGCAAGCCATTATGACACAATGTGAAATTAAACAATCTTGCTGAAAAAATGAACTACTCCTTGCACCAACATTTATAGAGATATTCAAATTATAGCGCTAGATAAATGGTAAGTACTGACTCAGCCACCACTGAAAGAGTTCAGAAAGTCCTTATAAATTGACATTTGACTGGGAGAAGTAAATGAAGTTTTCTATGAAGGCCTACACACTGTATTACATAATATAGCATACATACATGAAAGTGTTGGTCATACTGTGTCAACACTTGTTTACAGGGAACAGTCATATTCCCTCCTCTAAGACAACAGCATTAGCTGGAGGGACTCAAGATTATTTGCTTGAGTTTAGCACTGCTCTCAGAGGGGTGCCTGCAGTGGGTGTCCTTTGTGTGACACCCCGCCTACTCTCCTTGCACAGTAGAGCACACCATTAAAAACTGGTTCAAACATTCAGTGATAGATATTCTACTTTAATGTAAGAAGAGAGTTTGCTAAAAAAAAACAAAAAACAAAAAAAACCAAACAAACAAACAAAAAAAACCCTAAGATTCTTCAACTTTATCACAAGTTGTGTTTTGATCTTCCTGAGATCGTTTTAGCAGAATCAGAAGAAAAAGTTAGTTTTGGTGGATGAACTTTCCAGACTTGTTTTTCAACACCAAAGTTCTGTATTCAGACTACTTAGTGCACAGACAGAGATCATAATGTTTGCCAGTAATGAGCCAGTAAGATCAAGAGCATTACAAGTAAAACATGTCAAGGCTGAAAAGGCAACAGCACATCTTTATTTCAATTCTAGGCATTTTTGTTGTCTTCCACAGGAAAGATTTAAGGACATAAAAATAAATCTGCTGAACTCCTAGAAGATGCAACCTTTCTGTTGTTTTAATCACAAATATATAAAGACAGAATAATTTTGATTCAAACAGGAGTATTTCAGATGCCTGCACACAGAATTACTGCTAGCTGATAATAGTGCTTGTGTTTCTTAATAACTGATACAATATTTAATCTACAAACAGGAAGTCTCATTGAGTAACCTTAGATTAATGTTAAGATCTCCCCTAAAGATATGCACTGAGACAATCAGAGGAAGTAAAGGTCAGATTATACCACCACTCACTCCAGTTGCCTGTTGCAGAGTAATAAAAAACAAATAACTTCAAAGCAAGCAATGCAGTTAGGGATTAAAATAATTTCTCATGTATTTTTAAATTCTCACACTTTTCCTTACTGAATGCCTGCTTGGTGCTTAGCAACTATGAGCTGTCTAAACTGCACACTGCAGTTATTACCATCCAGTGAGAGAGACTTAACAAAACAAATCATATGGTTATAGAGGAAGCTCATCAGCACCTCCTTTATTATCTGAGGCAATAAAAATGACCAAAAATTAGTCAGCTAATCCCACATACAGACACGCAATTCAGGAAACAACATTAACATATACAGGTACTGCTCAGAAAGTAATGCCTTCTATTTTATTATGTTGGCCCACAATGTCAGAGGCAGATGGAGGTAGTAGAAGTTGAACCTTCCTGCCAGTATCCTGTTATGTTGTTGCTGTGTAACAGATAGCAGTTAGACAGAATGGCCTCTGACATGGAAGTGCATGTGAAACAAAGGTGTGGAATTGAATTCTTCCCTGTGGGGAAAAAAATAGCACCCACTGACATTCATCAACACTTGCTGAACCTTGATGAAGACCAAACAGTGGACGTGAGCACATTGAGGCAGTGGGTGGTGTGCTTCAGCAGTGGCAACAGCAACATGGAAGGCAAGCCATGCAGATTTTGACAAGCATGGCATGCAGGCTCTTGTTCATCACAGCACTGATAAAAATGCATAGCTAATGGTGGTGACCATGCTGAAAAAAACCAAAATTCTCAGATACAAAACACTATCAACATTACTGTGTTCTTTGTAACAGTTGTAGTTTCCATGGAAATAAATAGGAGGTACTACTTACACACAATCTACATTTGTTCATAAACATATGCGTGTATAAAAACATACACACACGTCTACTCATATACACACTTCATTATTCAGGAGGAATGCATGAAAGACCTGAGTACATAACTATTGCTTATATCCAGAACAAGTTTCAAAGTAGAATGTCAACAAACCCTCATTCAGTTACTCAGAACTGAAATTATTTCTCACAGCAATTAACTGCAAGATAATGAATTTCTTATTTTACAGAGAGTATTAAAGAAGATGAGCTAAGAGAATTACAACCACATATTCAGATATATGTGAAGCCTCTGTATTGAAGTCACAGGGTCAATATACACCATCTCCTGAGAAAGTCTTAAAAAGCAAAAACAGTTCAGTATTGCTAAATAGCAAGATAACAAAAGCAACCCTCAAATCTGGAGCTGAGTCCAATGAGGTGAGTAGAAAAAAAATCATGAGCTCCTGCAGATCAAGGTCTAAAAATAGAGCGAAAATTAAAATAATTTGAATCACAATTGTTATAATGTAGCAATAATAGATTTACTTGGAAGTACACCAGGAGCAGAAGGCCTCTTCAAGATTAGAGTCAGCTGAAATACAAATATACACCTGAAATTGAAGTGAATGTGAATTGAAGAATAGGTTACGGAACAAGCTGGGGAAAACAAAAAAAACTAACTTAATGAAATTGCCAAGACCAGATGGTATTCACCCAGGAAGCTCAAAGGAACTCAAGGATGAAATGACTGAATTATCAAGGACAGTATGCAACCTCTCATTGAATTTGTACCTAAAAAGTATGACAAATGTGACATCAATTTTTAAGTAAGTTTCAATGGAGCTGAGGCCTCAGTCTGATATTTGTAATAGGCAAGATGGCTGTATTTTTAATTAAAAAAAAACAATGAGTTAATAATCATCTGAGTGATCAATTTGGAGTTAATGTGATTTTAAGACAAATTAGACCCTTGGAAACTTGCATTTGAAGAAAGTGAGGATTGCTACGAATAAGAGTGATACTTGATTTTGCCAATGGCATTCTTATTAAAGGATTTAAAAAGAAAGCAATGATAACAAAAGATGAAGGTATGAGCAATTATAATTTATCAGTTGAATGAAGCAGAGCATAGGAGCTCCAAGTCAGTGGTCATTTCTTGCAGGCCACTGTTTGGACCCAGGCCCGCACTAGTTCTCACTCTCATGAGTAGGGCTGAATAGTGCAGGGAGGAATTTTTTGTAAAGAGTCAACAGAAAATACAGCAGAATCTGAGAGCTGAGTGTCTGGATAATAAAGAAGCGTGGGAAATCCACTGTAGGTGATTAAGGATACACAAAAGAATAAACACCACCTCAGCTTCACTTATAAGTGATAGACCTTACCACTGAGCAGACCAGTACCACTCAGAAGCGGTATCCTGGGACTCTTACAGAAGTAGGAATATCAGATAGAACTATATAAATGAAATAAAAAAGCTCCATGAAAAGAAAAGCACAATAGTTTGCAATGCTTAAAAACTTAAAGTTTAGATATTGTTGGGTAACAGAACAAAATGAGATGATCATTATGCCATGGTTCATTTGAATCATTGATGTCATGTGTAGTGAAGTTCCCCCAACACTCTTGGGAGAGTCTCGAGCAGATTCAGAAGAAAGAAGGAAAGAGCAAAGATGTGAGACTTTTCTCACAGAAAAAGAGATGACTAAAACACAATATGGTGGAGGTCTACAGAATCCACGGACTCACGAGCAAGTTGAAAAAGGATGCTTGTATGCCCTCTTTGCCAGTAAAAAAGTAATAAAAAAGAGAAGCATTAAAGCCTTTTGAAACCAGGTCCACAATAAACAAGAGAATAAAGGTTTATTATATAACATTTCCCAATTCAGTAATAGCTGTAAACTGGGAGAATAGCAGGGGCTACCTGTGATTGTGCTGTATTCATTTTTCCACATGCATCTACTTGTAGTCACCACAGAAGCTAAGAGAGTAAACCAGATGTCTCTTTATTCTGATCCTGTCTGCAGCCTATCTTCTACTCTTACACTATGTTGAGGAGTTACAGCACCCCACTTCCAGACAGATATTTACAAAATATAGCTCAAGAACAGCTGATCTAGATTTCAGAATAAATATGGACTCTTTTACCACAACTGACAGATTTTCAGGAAGTAGATACCACATATCTGAATACTGACTCTACAAAAGCATGCATGTAACAGATGAAAAGACTTGAAAAGAAGGATCTTGCAAAATCAAAGATAATTGTTTCAGTGTGCTTTTCTCTTGGCAGTAAGCTATCAGATTTCAGTAGCTAAATATCAGCATAGCTTCTGTCATTTCACTGCAGCTCTCCAGGAACACCCAGAAAAGTTTCTCAGAAAGGAAATACTGGCGCTGTCTGTCTCATTAATTAAATTATTCTCAGAATTTTCTGGTGCATGGAAATGATGCATTTATGTTTGTTGGCATGGTCTAACCAAATTGCAATATACTAAGAAGTCATAGACATGCTTCTGAATCAAAGATGTTCCAGTGACCATTGGCAGGCCAATTTGCACATGGACACTATTATGAAGTCAAGAGAAAACAGGACTTTCCTGCATAAGAAAAGGCAGGAGAGATGCAAAAGTGGAAAGCAAAGAACTTCTCTTTAAATATTGTGATAAGCCCTGTTGCTTAAACCTTCTGTTCTTTCCCTGAAAATTATCTGAGTAAACCAGAATATCACTCTCAGATTGCATTGTTTCAGGCCCTGAAATTGCCCTCTTAATTATTGTCATTGCCACATCATCTACAATCATTATAATGTAGGAAGAGCTATGGGTATATGAGACAAGACCAATTTTACTCCCCAGTATTACCCATAAAAGAGTAGAAAAGTGGAAATATTCCAGTATTTGCAGACATAAGGTGTTATGAAGGCATATTTCTAGAATCAACATCCATCTCATGAACATTTTCCATCTTCTGTTGTCCCCTACATTTGAGATAGTATGCATAGCAGAACCTGAAGTTACTTATCAACGGTATGCAGCATACTTCATCCTTTATACTGAAGGAATTTCTAATTCCCCTTTTTCAGTTGTTCCCCAAATGGCAACAGACTTTCCTGAGACTATGTGCTGAGTAATACATCCAAAGCTTGCAAGGGCAGAGGAAGACTAGACGCTGCCACCTACCCCAGAGGGTAGCTCCATGGTGGTGAATGGTTTATCAGTGGTATGCAGCACAGAAACAAGAAATGAGCAATAACTTGAAGTGCATTTCCTTCTGCTGTAAATGGGGTATCATGTGGTCTATACACCTGTCTAGTATCCCTGTCTGCTTTCCTACAAACCCTCTTAAAGACCCATGCGTGAAATGAATTGGTCTTCTGAAGTCAGAACAGCTGTGGATGGGGGAAGGCATTCTTATTAAAACAAACATTTTTAACAAACCAAATTTGGTAGACAGCATTTTCTTGCTAGTGAAAAAAATCCTAGATAGCAATGAACAAAGCATTAAAAGAAAAAGTAGAGATCTATACAGAAAACATATACCATTTCCACTCAGAGTTTAAGGATGCTCAAGCAAGAATTAGCCTGCACATAAACAGATTGAGCTAGGAGAAAGTTCAGCCTGGACACTAGGAAAATTATTTTACACGAGGTTAGCCAAACACTGGAACAGGCTTCTTAGCTACATGACAGATGTTCAAATGCCTCTTGAACACTGATGGGCATGGAACAATGCCCTCATTAGAGTTCTTTAGCTTTTGGTTAGCCCTGAAGAACACAGGTAATTGGAGTAGGTGATTTCTGAACTTCCCTTTCAAATGAAATGTTCTATCCTGTTCTATCCAGTCTGCTCTGGGAAAGGATTGTACTTGTCTCTTAACCTGAGTCTTGATGCAGAGAAAAGAATTTGCCGAAGTGGTAGTGAAGGTTAAGAAAGCATAGAAAAATAAAATTAGTTTTGAGTACATGTAAAGACTAGGTCTCTTCTATCAATAACCCTAAAGAAAAATAGGTTACCTCCATATCATCTGGATTGGTTTTGAAATGATTGAACATTCATTTTCTTTTGAGTGGAATATTTCCTTTTTTTTTTTTTTTTTTTTTTTTTATAAAAAATTTTTAGAGATTTTGGCATGCAAGTCATTCTACCATATTAGCTTTACAGTAAAGTTAACGTGAAAAGACTGAAAAAACACAACTATGCTGAATGTTAAAATAAGAAAACCATAGTTTTGGAAAAAGCAGCTCCTTCAGTAAATAGAATTTAAAAATAAGGATGGAGACAAAGCCATTGTGTTTTCACTCTCCACAGTAACAGGTTCAGCTAGATCCAGACTCTTTTCTTCCACCTGTGGAGTGGGTGCTTCGATACAGCATGACTTGAATCCTCTGAGTACTACTGTAAACACACATTCTCTGTACTGTATAATTTCTGCAACAGCACATCACTTTGCTTCTTATAGATCTCAAAATTTCTACTTGTTACCTCTTCCCAGTACTCGCCAAATGTTTAAAAACCAGAATGCTATTCCTTGCCTAAGCTGTAGCTCACAGCTATGGAACGCTTACAGGACAATGGCTCCATCACCCAACTGCATAAAGTATTGTCAGGAAGAGGAACCTGAAGACCTCTAGCTCATTTCCATGGGGCACAGAATGTAATTTGTGAAACATCTGGAGAAAGTCAGAACTGACACCTTCTTATAAGGATGACTGCAAGGTAATGGAAAGCATAGCAACAACGGTATAGTAGCTGAAGTCCTAAGCTGCAGCAGGTGAGTATACATTCAAATGTGGCAGCTATAGACATAGAAACAAAGAAAGGAATCTGCTCAGCTTTGGAAGGCCTCAAGTACACAGGGATTTCTAGCAAGATACCCATGCCTCTACTGCCAGCCCCTAAATGAGGTCTGGGAAGGGATGGATTCTGGCTCCACCCCCTTCCAGTCACTCAGGGTCACTGCATGCACCTGAGCTCCCCCAGGCTGGCCCTGCCTTCCCTTCTGGTGCTCAATCACTGTTTCAAGCCCTGACTTGGCATTTCTGCTACAGGTGATGAAGTGACACATGATAATTATTTACTATTTCAGACACAGCAGCCCCCATCCACATACCAAAACTGCACTCACATCCAGATTGTTCAGCTGTCTGTATTAGATAGCCTTGGCTTTGTCTTCTGAAAGCTTTCTTAACACAGCAGCATCCAGGTGCCTTTTCATTAAAGCAGTAAGGGTCTATTACCATATCTGTGTCACTGCGATTTTCTTTCTGCCAGAGAACAATCACCTCACATATCTCTGAACCATCATCCAGCCTTACAAAAAACAGCTTCCTGCATGCGTCCCACAGTTTTCTAAGGGAATAATTCAGCACAGGAAGGTCAAGCCATCACTTCACTAGAGGACCAATTCACTAGAACAATTATTTTCAGACAAAACACAGAGTTCATATTCATGTCAGCTGAGATCATTGTCTGAATTACAGCAGCTTCTCCTAGGATTTGCAGCCCTGCTGTGTGAGAGGTGGTACAGAACAAATAAGACAGGGGGAACACAGCATAAACATGGTCTCTGTAAGGTGCCAGAGGCAGGAGATTGAAAATAAACAGCGCATTTTTATTTCTGCCACCCAGGAACTCTTGAAGTACATGGCTTTGAAATGTCATACTATTGAGTTTAAACTCACTAAAACAGAAAGCAAGAAGACATTAATGAGACAGGTCACCTGCCTACACAAACAGGAATTCTGCCCAGTCTGGCCCAGTGCTATTAATGAAATCGGGACAGGAAAGACTGGAATGGCATATGGCTGACAGATGCAGTCATGTTAATTTGATGGTGCAGTAGAAAAGAATTACTCAGTACATCATTATCAACTCAGTATTCTCCAATCTCTTCAGAGAAGAACTTTTGGTTCAGCTAACCAGAAGTTAAATTTCCATAAATGTACTACTTGTATGTGGCTTTTCAAATGTATCCTTCATGTGTAATTACTGCACTATACAACAAGAAATTTGAAAAGGACTTCAGAAAGTTACATAGCATGTGCTCAGTTCTTGCCATTCATGATGTTTTTCCTGTTCTTAAATATCTCCGCAGCTAAGACAGTATTTCAACATCTTTTCTTTTAGATTTTCTTCCTAGTATCTATCTCTACCCTGCAGTTCCAGCTTAAGCTTACTGACCAAAAGCACCCAGTGAACTCAAAGATTTTTACTGTATATCCAAAGGCCAGAGATCAGATTCCTTTTTTTTTTTTTTTTTTTTAAAAATGAAAAACCCCAAAAAACAACCTATGAAGAATCCAACTTGCTCTCTTATTTTCAAGCTGAAACATTGATAACAACATCCAGATAGCAGCTTATCTTGAGATAATCTATTTTTCTCTCAACTCAGTTTCCTAAGGACCACGTTTCCCCAGTTAATTCACAAGGATTTCATGTGAAATGATGCCAAAAATCTCTTTTTCCTCTCAGGGCATTATCATACTATCCAGTCAGAACTCTAACTTCACAGGTAACTTAGAGCATTAAGTATTTAACTGCAGGCTATGGAAGAAAGCTAATAGACTAACTATTCAAAATTTCTCCTCACTCCTCTCATTATTACAATTTTTAGGCATGCTTTTCCTTTCTTGCTCCGTATCTGTGTTATAGAATGCATCTCTTGGAGGAATGCCCAGAAAGAGCATGTAATAGTGGTGGTATTGGTTGTCAGAGTATAACAAACAGGTCCACCTCACTTTTCAGGCAATGCATTTTAATTCAATCTTGTCTCCTCTTTCACGTTATTGAAGTTAGTACTTGACTTTCAGTTTGCAATGCCAAGTGAGCAGTACCTTGAATTCTGAGTCATCTGGCAAGGATACTGTCTCCAACCAGTAAGCACAAAGTTTTATTCTCTCCACTTTCCTATTTTTCTATCCTTTTAAATGTGGGTGGTTATGTAACAGAGAAAATAAGGGACTCCCCAGTCCAGAAGTGAATATACTGTACTAATTTTGTTTTTCTAAAAGAGGGTAACCCGTATCCTTCAGTGGTATCTTAAAATTATCAATCTCAGTCACACATAGTCTTTCTTGCTTGGTAAATCATACGCATCCTGGAATATTAAATTACAGTGATCTGAAAGCACAGGAAAGGGAAGTTCAATACCTGGACATAAGCTCAATCTTAGTTGAGATCAGCTTAGATGACCTGAATTATTTACCAAAGTCAGATTTGTTACATACAGCTGGTTTAGCTTCAAGTATGTTTCAGTAAAGGACACTAATATAGGGTTTTTTTTTGTTTTTGTTTTTGTTTTTGTTTTTGTTTTTTTTTTAACCTCTGCTTCAAAACACAGATGTTAATCAGACATTTAGCTGTGTTTAGAATAAATGACAGTTGTATTCATCCAGAATCTTACTTGTAAATAGCTAGGATGGGATTTTGCAAGATTTTTGCTTTCTATAACTAGAAACACTTAAAGGCAGAGTCACAGTTTGTCCTCAGCAGTGTGGGGGGAAAACAGATGAGCCTCTATGCATTATCTAGAGCACAGTGAAATTCAAACCAAAATTATACGGACTTGTCTCTCGTTTCTCTCATTCTGATTTAAACCTGCTCTCATGTAAACAAACCCCACACATGTGCATGCAGTAGTTCAGAAACCCGTATCTCTGAGGTGAACTTTCCATACCATGCTTTTACTGAATATTGTGTCAGTTTCTTTAAGTTGACCACAGAAACAAGGCCTCTGCACTACAATTTCTTGCGTGGCTGCACAATGTCATGCTACCGTATGCAAATTCCAGTGATGAGAGACTTTTTTCACTCATGATGCATCTAGCCTTTCTCAATTAGGGTATCCAACTGTGTGACCTATAGCAAACAGGAGGGAGCTTGCAGAGTGCTCTCTCAGAGCCATCTTCATGCACTGGTTTAGATTGCAGAGTGATGGGCCTGGTTTTGTTCATTAGCTGTTAGACTCCCCCATGCTGAAGAACAATTTTTCTACTACTGCTCACATTTTGGCAGCAACAGAGAGAATGCAACTGGAGCTAATGTCTAAATCTGAGTTACAGCCTTGAAGGAATTTTCTTGTTTTGCCTTCCACACAGCAAAATAGATTAACTCTAGCCTGAGCCTGACAATTTACATTAACATGTCATTTATCTACATACCATGAAAAAATGTTCCCAAAGTTAGAAAAGGGCCATGTTTGGAGTCACTAGTTACAAAGCCTGGAGATGAATCAGCAATTTTGAAATTATACAGACAGACAGACCGACCAACGAAGCACTGCAGCAAAACATGGCTCATGACAGCTCCTCTCTGCTTGCTTTTCTGAGAAAAGCCACCATGAGCCAAAGCTTTTGTCTCAAAACAATCCTAGGGCATTTCAGTGGAAGTGATTCAGGATCACATGTCCTTAGGCTCAGGTTAGCAAAAAATCTGATGATACAAGGCTGGCTGAAAGAGAACATCTGTGAACCAGCATCCCTGGGAGAGTCTGAAAAATCACAAAATAGGAATACTCCTGTGAGAGATCTTGGAGAGGCTCTCAACAAAAATCCTCAGGAAGGCTCTTCCTGAGCAATCCTTTAGAGGACATAGACCTACTTTACCTGGTTCCAAACAATGATGTTGACAGAATGAGACAAATTCCTCATTAAGCCTATAAATGGGCTTCCAGTGTTTAAGCAGAGGCTGAATGAAAGTTACCTCTGAAGACCTCTGAACTTGTTATGCTTCTTATACATGCCATAGGCCTGAGCCTTCACACCTCACACAAGCAGAAACGTCCTGCAGCTTTGCTGTGTTCCAGGACCCTACGAGAAAGGCCTGCTCCACTGAAACAATAGTCTTGGCTGTAGCCAACACTTCCTACTAGAGACATATGAAGAGAACAGCAAAATCTAACTCAAAAGCATGGGCCCTGTTCAAGACCTTCCTTGAGAACACTTAGGCAAGCACCGCTCAGTGTAGAGATAGCCTCTGCAGCTGAGGAAATAAATTCTCATTTGTTACCTCCTACATTCAGAAGCTTTGTGTTGAGTTCCTTATATAACCATTCTTACAGATGCTGTCTTTTGCTCTCTTTAAATACAAGGACGGAATAGAAGGCAAGATGAATTAAAGACTCACTTTTAAACTGGAAGCTAGTTTTAACCATGAACCATTCACACTATCCAAGAGATATCTGTAACAGCCCAAGTGCACCCAATAACTTGACCAAACTCTTTATGCCCATTAAGTAACGGTCCAGAGATCAGTTGAAGGAAAATTACACATATTTTTAACTGAAGTAATGCAACCATTCACTTGGTTTCGCATTCAGATATTCACTCTTCTCTCCATAAACTGGCAGCTATTATGAAAGACTAAGTGAAGAGACTACTGGTTGAGTTAGATGCTACCAACAAAACCTTCAGGCAATAAAAGTAACCAGTCTGAAAACCAAGTATAGCAAGATGAGTGGTACAAATTGAGATGTTTCCAAATTCACAGTACTCCAGGAGGTAGCAAATAGCAAGCACATACTAAGGTCACACTTCCCCTCAACACTTCCCTTAAACATTTTCCAAAAGACGCTGAAATATTTAAGCACTATTATCTTGCAATTCTCACTCAAATTAACCCAGAAATATCATGATGTAAAATAGAACTCTGCCATGTAAGTTTTCGGTTGCTTTTTAAGTTTTTGTTTCCACCCTCCTTCCTTCCCATGCTGAATTGTGGTCTCCTTTATTACACACAAGACAGAATGCATTTATTTCAACAAGAATATTGTACTTCTAAAATTAGGTAGGAATACAAACCTCCAAACAGACTTTGACTAAGACTTTGAATAAGATATTTAAAAGGAATTCTGTATCTCTTTGTTCACTGAAAGAGAAGATAAAGATGTTGAGTATTTAAATACATAATTGCCTAAAGGCACATGAAGGAAGCCATGCAAGTGACTTGTTTTCAAATGATTTTTGCAGGTTTTCAACCTTGCAGCTCTTACTGAACATATGCTCAGCATGTTACACAGCAATGCTCCTCACATAGTTCAGTAATCTTCAGAGATCTCTCTCACAACCAGTTCCCACTCTTTAATACTGTGGACATAGTCTTCTCTCATTAACTCAGCTAGACATTAAACAAAGCATTACAAGGAAGTGAATGTAAAATATATATATTAGTTCAGGGGGTACTAAACCCATAAATATTGATAGAAGCTTGCTATGTAATTGGATACCTGTTTTTGTGTATTTCAGTCTAGTCTGAGTTTTCAGTTTCCATCATTGCCCATCTCTGACTTAATCAATGACAGAGCAAATATTGATCATCGCAGAGTTGGGACAGATAACAAGAAAACAACTGATTTTTTTTTGCAGGCAGATTGAGAATATAGTTAATGCTACTATTGCATTTTTCAAAGGCTTTTTTTAGTCCTTTTGATCTAATAAATTTCATAGCTGTTGAACAATTTGGCTGCACAACCTAAGAAAACCAAGAGCCTAAAGCATAATATTAACTAACTCAACCATTATAACAGCACCTACTTAAAAAAAAAGAAACAGCCTACAGTGTGTTTTGTAAACTAGAGAAAACTGTGACGACTATGGTAACACAATAGTTTATAAATAGGCTGTTATTTTTAGAGCTCTGTGTTTTTTAATTGCCAATAAACTTACCCTGTTGTGAGTGCTTTGTGAAGACTCCGATGAAAGCATGCACTCTCCAGAATTCCACAGGGCATAGGACTGTATGTTACATCTAGAGGAGATGCTGACAACAACTGACAGAAAAAAAAAAAAAAAGAGCCCAATAAAGATATTTTTAAATGAAAGAGGAAAGGAAGAGGGAGCCCTATTAGCTCTCTCCACCCCCAGCTCTGCTCCACCTGGCTCAGCTTTGGCTCACAGGTGTGAGGAGATGAAGGTGTCTGTCAGATCTCAGCCTTGACTGAATTTCAAATTGCCTTCAGTGCAGTCCGAATCTTTATGAATTAGCATGGGCTAAAGTGAATTCGAGTCAGATGGAAGCATCCTTATGAAAATCATTAGAAAACAGCTTTTCTCTTCACCAAGCATAAACCTTGTTTTTGTAGTATGAGACCTCAAATTTGTTCTCTAGAATTATTTAGCTTTATCTCAACTACTGCCTTCAACCTATTTTTGTGACTTGATATCCATGTTCTTTTAATTATTATTATTATTATTATTTTTACTGAAACTGAATCACTCCCTTGGTTTGCATGACTCAGGTTTCTTTGTACACATTTGGTAATATAGTGCCCATCTAGCCTCTCCGTCAGTGCTTATAATCTCCAAGATGAATTCCATATGTCCCCACACAACAATATCCTTGAAAGCATGAAATTTCCAGCTGAGGAGAAGTCCCTGTCTAATGAGTCTGACTATTTGCTTAAAATTACTCATTTATTTACTCCTTATTTTCCAGCAGAGATACTCAGCATGAAAACAAGAACTTTTCTCAGGAATTTGTCCAGTCCCCTAAGCCCAGATCTGTCTTGAGCACTTTCTCTGGTTTGATACATGAGGCAGGGTGCCAGTGTCTAGTTTTTGGCCAAGGACATTTCAGAAGAAAATGAGCAGCTACCCAGAATTTATTCAAAGTGGTAGCAAGCTTTGCACAGCTGTAAAAAGAAGTTTTATCACTATAAGTAACAGTGCCATCTGCTGACTCTCACTATAACCATATTGGGAGGGTTCCATAACAGATAATTAAGCAATAAATTTTTCCAAACTCCAATATCTCTCCACAGAAAACAGCTGCTGTTAGGATTGGGGCTTTTTTAAGCCTTCTGATAGGGTTCTGGAGTAAAATTACTTTTTCAGAATGACTTCTGAAATCAAGAAATCCTCAGCAGTTTTCCAAAGGACCTAAGAGACAGCAAAGTCTTTCATTATATATTCCTCTGACCTCCATTTGATTGCTTTTACATTATTGCACAAAGTATCATAAAACTTTACATAGCTCACCCCAGCTTGTCATCTCTTTATGTGAGCCTAATGAATATAGCTTCTACCTTTGCAGATGATAGCAGGGCCCTTGAGGTTCACAAACTCAAACCAGAAGTGTCCGAGTTCAGGCATTTGAAAGATAAGCTACCACTTTTTAGGAAAAGAAAAAAATAAATGGTTGTTATGTGCACTGAACCTGTCAGTTTCAGGAGACTAAATCCCAATTATTGTTCCTTAGGGATTCAAAGCAACAGGGAACAAGTGTTGACAAGACCTGCTTTTGTTTCCAGTCTCCCAAGTTCTGCTCACAGCCTTCTTCATGTCCAGGCACATTGGGTGTTTTTACAATGATTTTTATGATAGTTATCAGTCATTTTTTAAATCAGAATGTGCTTGATGGAGCTTTTCTTTCTAAAAAAGGAAGATTACCTCCATACTTACATTATCCTTGCTCTTTCCAGGAGAAGGTTTTTGTCTACTATTCTTCCTACCACTATTAGTTTCATGGAAAATAGTTTAAGGATGAGTCCCTAAGAAAAAGAGAAGATATAGAAAGGAGCCTGATGTGGGGAAGCAGTGTAGCTGCAAGACCTGCTGAGCCAGCTTGAATCCTCATTTAAAAGATGTTGTATCACATATTTCTTTGCAGCCCGCTACTGCTAGGCTGATGTGGGCTGGTTGCAAACAGAAGATGCGATTTGCTGCTTCTTCAGATGTTCCTTTCCTGCCACTCCAGATGGCTGAGTAGCATCTACAGCTCATACACCATAGAGACCTTTGCTGTGATGCTGGTGTCACTGTATAATACTATCACAAATTTGAAAACATCGTCATATTATTATACCAGTTTGCTAGACTCAAACTAGCAGAAAAGCAAACGAGGCAAATTTACACATCTAATTTTTATTTTGTGTTAATCTGATGAAGCTTGGCTGGGCCAAGCATAAGTAAATAAAAAGTCTGAGATAAAAAGTACAGGAAATATAGAGCAGAAACTGCATTTTTAAAAGTTACATGCCATTTGAGGCTGGTATGGCTTTGTGTGATAAAGTCATGCTCTGCTACAATGAGGACTACATCAGTGGCTATGGGTGACTGTGGGAAAGTTAATAGTGAGCACCCTTCTATCAGCTGTGGCTGCCAGGGAGGAAAGGCTTTGGCAGAGGTTTTGGAGATTGAGATCCTGTTAGAATGTTTATATGAATTGATTAAATAAGAGAAGACATAAGTTAATAACCTTATTGAAGAGAGTCTTTGACTATACAGCCATGCAAATATGTTGGAAAAGGTTTATGCTGTAACCTATTGTTCTGGGTCTGCTCCTCTCCAGTCAGTGAGAGTTTTGCAGTTCCTCCCAGTGGGGGTAGAGCAAAACTGACACAAGACCAATGTTCATAAGTTTATACTGCTGCTTCCATCTGGTGATGTGAAGGGAGGCTATATGCTTTTCCTTCCAAAGTAGAAAAGGGAATTGAGAGGTAGATTGAACTGTCATAATCAGTTTGATTGTAAATGAGGAAATAACTCTATCTACACTATGTGCAGTGCAGAGAATTTGTCATTGTTCTTTTCTTTTTTCTCTTCATCTGCTTGCTCTTTTAGCAAGGAGAGAAGGGAAGATTTCATTGCTTAGAGAAGATCAGTAAATCCTGAGTAAATCTTACCTGAGCTTCCGCAGCCAGACCAATCTAGGGTTACTACATGTGGCTGTCAGGCTCTTCTCCTGTAAGCAGACCCCAACACCAAATATACTATTAAATTTTCAGTGTGATGTTTCTGACTCTTGGTCAATTTGTCACCCTCTGAATTCATTAGCAGAATTTTTCCCTGAGAATCTAGTACTCATGCAGTTCATGTATGTTCCAGTATTTCTGCTTTGGCTGATCTTGCAATTCCGTATCTTGTGTCATTGCAAAGAGGGTCTTCTGTTCATCAAAGTTTTCAAATTAATTTCTATTTCTAATTCTGTTCTCTAGCACATCAGCAGTATTTCCCAGCATGGGTGCGACCTGCAAATTTGATACATTGTTGCTGATGAGGTCTTGGGCAAGCACACTGCTCAGGATCTCTTCTATATTGGCACTTAAAAGATCCAGGTGGGACTGCCAGTTCATGAAATCACTGAGGGCTGGGAAAGACCATAAATGTAATACTGAAGCATGTATTGTGGCTTATTGGATAAGGAGGTCTGTTCATCAGGAAAAAGTGAGTAGGATCCAATTCTGTCCAGGCAACCATAAGACAGCAACTATAGCAGAACACCTCAGCTGGTCCATGAATAATCCATTACAGATCCATGATTACAGAGTTCCTCGCAGGAATGCAGGAAACACCACATACCTGAACACTGATAATATCTCACTCAGAACTTACTTACACAGTATCTAATTCTGCTTTGTATTATTCAGAAGTGACCCTAAAAATAAGGAGAAATGTGCATGGACCAGCTGTGGGGTGGCTTTTCTGGCTATATTTAATAAATGCATATGGAAACTAACTTAGTACAGTGCACTTTATAGGCTGGAGGCTGGCCAGCTACACAGAGACTTCCAAGGACAGACAGTAGCAGGGAGACACCTATCTTCTGTCATTTTTTAAGGAAAAGTGAAGGAATTACACCTCCAGCAGGGAAACCTGTAGTGTCTCTTTCCCAGGGGTGCAGTGTTCCACACCAGTGCCACCAGATTCAGAGCACAGGACACTGTTTTGGATTATCTCTCAAGAGTTTTCTGAGTCCTTACAAAAATTATGAGCATTTGTTTTCCTCTCTCTTTTTATCTTCCTTCCTCTCTTAACTTTCTCTTTTCCTCTAACTTATACCTCCTCCCTTAATTTTGACAATTTGGAATTCGATTTAGCTCCAGGTTAAAATATTCTTGTGTAGCTACATGAACAGTCTAGAAAGTTTATCTTAAAACAGACAATTGGATTTGGTCAGCTGAATAGTTCTTCAGGCTCCATAGCCAGAATTTACTGACTTTCCATTAACCACACTAGAGATCCAGCTGACAGACACCTAAATTAAGGTATTTAAATTTAAAATTTATTCTACTCCTTTCGTGAAGACTCAATGCTGCAGGCAAGGTCATCGTGTTTGAAGTTCACCACTATCTACTCCAGGTAGAATTAATCTATTTTATCCAGATCAGTCTGTTGGCATAGCTGTCCAGACTACCCTGTCCAAGTGTGGTCTTTGTGATACCTTTGTTTTATTTTTCCCACCATCACTCCAACTACTGTAGAAACAAAGCGGTTCTTTTCTGTGGGATACCAACAGCAACAGTGATTCACTTTCCATAGCTTGTCTACAATTGCCTTCCCCTCTTCATTTCATTTTTTTGTGAACAGAGTCATCTTCATTTCTGTGGTGGAGCATTTAGTGACTCATTCAAAATTATCATTTTTTATATATTTTGATAGGATGAAAGACAGCTTTACACACTTTTTAATTTAACTGACCTCTTTTGATTCCTCACAGATAACTCCTTCCAGCTAGAGGAGTTTTTAAATTAAGCATCTTCAGTGCTAATTTAATAAGCAGTTTAAGCATGACAGAGCCATCCTTAGCAAGTCAAGAACCAAAATATTTGCCTATAGTGGTAAGATGCGTCCATATAACTTTCCTGCCAATATTTACTCCTGTCATTTACTTCGTTTGAAAATACCTTGAGGGACATAATTATAAACCAATTTACACAAACAAGAATTTGATGAGCAGTCACAGAGGGCTTTGGTAGGGGTAAAAATTTTTACTCCTTAAAAGTGTTTGGTTTTTTTGAATGAATTAAAAATGAGATTTTGTGATGTTCATTATTCAATTTAAAACACTTTTTTGTTTTTGAAAAGAAATAGAACTTAATTCCAATGGGCCACTTGCTAATACGAACACTGCTACAAGCTGCTTCGCATGAGGCATGAAAAGTGTTGTTGTGGTTCAAATAATTATGCTGCTGTAATACAAAACAGGCTTTTGTGTAGATACCTCTCAGAAGTACATGAGTGGCAAAATTCATTACTATCTGATCACAGAGGGAATTTTGCTGTGGAACCTGTATAGTAACACAACTTTTTTAATTTCTGTGCTAATCCATTTCTCAATACATGGGGGCAAAAGATGTGTTCAGTGAACAGGTCACTGTTAATATCTATTGCTTAACAAAATACATATGTAATGGATTTTCACTTTCAGAGTAGACAAAGGCTATTCAAAATTCAAAACATCCTCAAAGTAGAAATTCTCACCAGGGCGCAGCAGCAAATGTTGGAATCATCTTCCACAACTCTTTGTACGGTATGTGAAAATACTAAGGCTTAGGGGTGATGAAGAACTTCAGATGTCAATATGGGGTTCCAGTATTCTGGAATTTTTGCCTATCATTGAGATAAAGGAATTTGGAACTAGAGCTACAGTCTGTTCATGATTTTTATTTTGATGATTGACTCTGCAATTTAGATCTATCAGTCTGGGGGAGCACAAATTTGCATTAAGTCCCTGTGTCATTAACTAGAGTTGCCTGTTGTTTTTTTTTTTTTCTTTTAACAAATTGCTGCAGTGGAAACAGTACAACAGACAAGGCAGTAGTCAATGTGCTGCAGAGGTGTTATTGTTCTGGCACAAGTTTTTGTTTTATTTTTGGCCGTTCACTAAATTCATCCTTTTGTACTTGAGATTCAGTGACAGAGAATCAGAAAACAGACATTCTTCTCCTCTAATACTTGTGTAAGATTTTAATCTCCACATTTCTATTTATGAAACTGAACACAGTATAATCACAATGAGACTGCATCTACACAGATTAAGAAATTATTAAAAAATTATTTCAGCCACTGCGATTAAGAAACTACTCAAGCTACGAACTTCTGAATACTTAGAACTAAATTTGATGTATTTACTGCATGTGAAAAACTTCAGATTTTAAAAAATTGCTGTTTATGCCAGATATTTTTTTAACAACATAAGGTGAAGCAAGAATGTTTTTTGTTTTTAGTTTTTCTTTGTTTTGTTTTTAGTTCTTTTTTTTTTTCTTTTTTCTTTTTTTTTTTCTTTTTCTTTTTTCTCCTGTTTGTTTGTTTGTTTGTTTGCTGGTTCTAGTTTCTTCATGAAAACTTTAGTAGCAGAGTTTGGCTGCGCTACAGACTCCCAAGTTACAGAGATACCACATCCTCACTCCCTCCCCTCAACCTTAGTGCCTCCATCCATTTGCCACAGTAGTGACCATGCATGGACATGGTGCTGCTCATTTTCAAGGGCTGCTCTGAAAGCAGTGCCTCTTATTTTATTATGTTGGCCCACAACATCAGAGACGGATTTTGGTGGTATGGCAGTAGATCTTGAACCTTTCTGCCAATATTCTGTTACATTTTGTTGCTGTGCAACAGCTGGCAGCAGAGAGGCAGTCTGACAGAATGGTGTCTGACATGGAAGTGCAGATGAATTAAAGGTGTGGAATTGAATTTTTTCATGTGAGAAAAAATGGCACCAATTGGCATTCATCAGTGCTTACTGAACATTTCTGGAGACCAAACAGTGCATGTAAGCACAGTGAGGTGGTGGGTGGTGCATTTCAGCAATGGTAGCAGTGATGTGAATATCAGCCACATTCCAGATGGCCATGCACAGCTGTCACACCACGAAATGAAAAGCTCATCCACATGAATCGGCTTATGGTTGTGATTCTGTTGAAAAACTGTGTTTTGCAGCTGAGAATTTGCCCTATCAGTGTTATTGTTCTCCTCATATCTGTTGCAATTTCCTAGATAGGAACTGTGGGGTGAGTCAGGATGTGACCATGAGGGGAAGACAGAGAGGCCATGTTGATATCTACCAGTCTCGCCTGTTGTTCTAGCACTTTTACTTCACTGGAATTCAGCAATACTGTCTATGCAGGGAAGTTATCTGGCTGTTTTGTTCCAGTGCTCAGTGCAGAAGGGCTTACTGTTACAGTGGGGTTGCATCACAAGTTATCTGCAGCAAGGAGCACCTATGGCACTGCTCAATGACTCCTCGCTGCAGACAACTTCTCGTGCAGCCCCTCACTGAAACAGCTTGGACCTCTATTTTTGTCCCTTCTCATTTGCTAGCGAAGTGGTGAACACAAGATTATTTCTTCAGATGTCAGCAACGCCCAGTGATTATTCCCCTGCTCACTTATAAATGTTTAGTAGCTGAATCACTTCCCAGCCAGCAATTGTGAGCTCAGAGATGGAGGCATCTGTTCACACAAACTGAGGTGTGGGAACAAATTAACTCTTTGTTGGAATGAGGGGGAAGGGGAAATTCCATTTTGAACAAGAATCTCAAGCCCGAAGGCAGGAAAATGCTATACACCACCCCGTAATGTATTCAATAGGGACTTCTCAAAATCACACTGGAGAGATTTTTGAAATCAACACTAAAAAAATCATGAGCAGCAGACAAGCTGCAGTGTTGCACCTTATTACTGTCTGTTGACAATTCATCTCAGTTTTTCATTTTGTAGCTTGTCCTAAACAGTTTACTAAGTTCTGTCAGTATGCACAGCAATATGATTTGATTGCTCTGGTGCAGAAAAGCTTTCACTGGTGCAAGATGATTAAGGACTCCTCAGTCTGAATTTGCTGGATTCTGGTGGCTGAGGTGCCCCTAAGCCTCTGAGCTGCTAAGCAAAAAGCCTTCCTTTTTTCATCTTTTCATACAATTTTTAATTTTTTTTTATCCTCTTGTATGGCTGCTCACTACATTTCCTAAATGCAACAGACTGCCTCTCAGCATCCGAGCTGGCTTTGCACCCCTCCTCTGATGGAAATCTATTCACAGTCCCCACAAGATTTCCCCAAAGCTGTTATGTAGGTCAATAAAAGCTTCATGGACAAACACACAATCAGCCATTTAAAGTACCTATTCCAAGGGAACACTCTGCATTCCTGATAGTAATTTTCCTGAGGTTAATTAGAACGTGACCAATGTTCATTGTATTCCTATCATCACAGCTTCCCCGAAAGCTGCTATAAAGCAGCACAGACCATTACAGCTCTTACTTCTGATAGGGACAGCTTTAGACTTGGCAAATGATGGGCAGGAAGGGGAAGGGAGGAGGGATAGGGAAACAGGAGAATGGTCAAACCCGAGGCAAAAGCAATAGTGAGCATTTGTAGCTTTGCAAAATTCACCCAGGAGCTTAACTCCTGCCAACGTTCACACATAAACCTGCCACTGTTGGATTAGTGCAGAACCCTTGCACACTCTGCTGTGCTCTACAGCCAGCGCTAGATAACAAAAAAGACCTAGTCTGCAAACAACCTCTCTGAGTTCCAACATAACTTTTAAAAATAAGAATGAGGTCTAAAAATCAAATCTTGCAACCTTTTTCTTGCAACATGACCGATCTGGACAGCTTTAGGCTCCTTTTAAAAAATATCCCTATGTATCCTTCACTGTGTAATTGCCCTGACCACTACATACATGTCAGCATTCCTGCAATCCTTTGTATCTGTACACATTAGCTTCAGGAGCTCTGAACCTATGGTTAACAATTCCTAGCAATAGAGTATAACTTCTCCAAATTCACAGGAACTATAAAATGCAAACATCTTACAATGCAGCCTGGCTTGAATCTGTACATGAGGTGCTTTGCGTCTGTGGTTGGTTAGGTTTGCAGGCCTCTGGGCACCAAGAATCAGAGAAAACCGTGGAGCGTATGCACAATGTACCACAATTAAGAGTTACCATCTTTTCTCTCAACGTTGAGAACTAGAAGCAACAAATTAAATGTTGCCTCACTGTTGCTGTTTCTAAAACCACAGGAGGACTTGCACACACAACTAACTCAAGAAATTTTCATAACAGTTCCTGAAAAAAAGAAGGGGAGGGACGAGCCAGGGACTGGCTTTATGTCCAGGTGAGGAAACAGGAAAGTTGAGCAAAGGCACAGAAAATGCTGCCTCCCTTCAAGGGGAAGTAAATAAGGTCAGTTGGGTGCAATGGCAAGATGTAGTGGCAGCATTGAGTCCCCTCTTCTAGAGAAACCTTTAGGGAAAACTCATTGTCAGTCCATGCTTAAAAGTGAGATGGCACAGCTGTAATGTTTGACTTTGGAGTGACAGCTCTGTGGAGGACGAGTGTTTGGCTTGCGGTAGAACTAGTGATGAAAAGTTACTGTAACTTCCTTGTAATTAACTGACTTATGAGTAAAATGAACTAAAGCATGAGAAAATTAGATCTGCCTTTCCTTGCTCAGCCTCCCAGTACACTGTACCTGCTGCAGCAGTAAAAATGCCTCTTCTTCTGGCTGATGGCTTTAGAAAGAAAAGAGAAAACAAAATTTTGAGAGCTCCACCTTTAAAATAAATTCGAGTGAAACTGGCCAAATAACATGATGGGCAGAATCACTGGTCAACTTGTGGAATCCAAATCTTGTCTTTAGAGAGAATTAAGCTAGAGATCTCTTTTGCACAATGCGGATACAAATAGCAATTTTACTAGCATTTAGGTACTTAGGTGTTTATTTGCTTTCACTCTTCAGAAAGATGATAAAAAGATCTTTAGATAAACATTTCTATTATTTACTGGAGAGCTGACTATCTTTGTGAGAATTACCATCACTATTCATACTCAGCTAATTTATCTCTAGAATTTATCTCTAGATGGTGATGTGTGAATTGAAAACTGCAGGTCCTGATGCTGGGTGGGGTACTTGTCAGCCCAAAATGGCAGTATACTTCCCACTGCACACCAACCTGGCCCTTCGCTCATAAATATGCTTAAGCAATAATCACCAGTGACAATAGTGATGGATGTTGTGATGGCTGTGTCCAAATTGGAGGAGCTCAGATTGGAGGAGGTACAACACAACAGCCAACGGGTAATTGAGGATGTACCAGCAAAAGTACAGCTGGTATGCAAACATTACTATGAGTCAAATAATTCACCCCATGAACATGCATAGCCCAGGACCCATTCATCTCTCTTTCATGGCAGTGGGCAGCATACCAGGGTCTCCCCTTGAGAAGAAATGACTCTCAGATTTGTTCCTTGAGATTGAGAGATTCCTTACTCACAAAGAAGCCTCGATAAGTGACTGAATGCTGAAACTTTGCAAACGTGAAGTTGCATCTCGGATTGATTGTGCAAATAATCTTTTAGACATAAATTGCTGACCAAGCCTGGGGCTAAATTTGGATCCAGCTGCTGCGCCCAAACTCTTCTGATCAGGAGTTCAGAAAGAAAGGGGCCAACTCTAAACCTCAAAACTCAACAGGAGTGTCTCCTGGATGATTTCATCTGATCCTGTTTTCTATGGAGTACGTATCTGAATGTACTGTGCCATTGAATCTTGTTAAATCTGTGTTATTCATCATTACACTTAGTTAAATCATCATTTCTTGATATTGTTGCATCAATAAAACATATTGCTGCTTCTCTCCTGTGAGTGAAGTGCATCACTCAATTCCAGAACAGTTCCTCAGCATGCCAACAATCGCCAGGTGAAGAAAGGAAAAGAGGCTTAGGGAATAAGAAAGCCAAGGCCTTGATAGATCTCATAAATCTTTTTCATCAGGAAGAGAAGAATTGCAGTCTCCTCTTTAACAGTTAATGAAGGCTAGAGAGTTTGAGATGATAACCAGAGCTGGAACAGTCAGCACAGTCAAGAAGAGCAGCAAAATCTTTATCTCAGGAAGCCTGCTGGCCGTGATATTGTTTTGAAGCATAATTGCAACAGAAAAGTGAACTGGAGAGTTTAAGAACTAATGCCAAAACTGAGCATAAGACAACTTCCTGATATTTGCCTACGCTGCAAAAATGCTGTGGTTTCCTCTGTCCGGTTTAGACATGTCACAACTATTTCTGCTGCCTCTAAACCACCATCAAGAAAAAGAACACAGCAAAAAGTTACTCTGAGATGTTTGGACATTTTGAATGTACATTTGGAGTTGCAGCAGATATTTTAAGTTGCTTCTGGATTTGCCTTTTAATGAATACTCCTCATCCAACATCCCAGCTGGATAGAGCTTGGGGGCAAAATGTAATGCTGAAATGTACCACAATGAAGAGAAGGCTCAGATGCTAGTATTGCTAGCAATTACATTTATGTTGGGGAAAAATTGTATTGGATCACACATATATTACATGAGAACAATAGATACAAAGAGATTTCAGTTGAAGTTTTCAACATAATTTATTTCTAATTTTAAAACATTGTACATAGTTCAGCACAATGAACAAAAATCTAAGCAGATGCCAAGAAGAATCCTCAGTTAATAATTTATTTCAGTTACTCCCTGCTATGTTTCATTAGTTAATTTGGAGAAACGAAGACCCTGTGGGCACTACACAACTAAACAGAGCAGTTACCATGCCAGCGAACTTCACTGGCACAATTATTTCCACTAGTATGAAAATAGGAAAGCCTAGGTTTCCATAGATAAGTGTCATGCAACCCCTGAGTGTCCTTGCCATGATAATTCTTGCTTTGTATATCTTCCCAGTATTCCTAACGTGGAGCACAAACATTTCCCTGCGTCATATATCTTTCTGCCCTCCTTTCATTCATGGAGATGGTTGCTTACATTTGCCGGTAAGAGGAGTGCAGGAACTTAATGTGTTTGAGATTTTATTGCTCAAGTTCTTTGCAAATACCACTGGGGTGAGGCAGCTGATGAAAAAGAAAGGGAATTGAAAGGAAAAGGTTGGACAAAAAGAGACAGGTAGAGCTGCCATATTAGCTTAGCTTTGTTAGGAAAACAAACTAACTGCCCTTCTCAGACAATTTTGAACATACAACTTCTGATGTGCATTTTGTTCCATTTGACTTCTCTTCTCCAACAGTCTTACTGAAAGTGAATAAGCAGAGAAGTGGCAGTTTAATTAGCCACACTGAAGGATGAGAGGAGAAGCCTCTCTGAAACTTGATCCACTCAACATTCATCCTTGCAGTATTTGAATGAGATGCAACAATGACTGGGCATTAAAATAGCTTTCACGTTTACTAATGTTCACAGTTTGATTCCAATCACCACAGAAGTGCTTTATAATGTGAGAACATACTATTTGGCGGCATGACAAATACAAGGTGTCAGATTCTGGTTGCACAGGTATTCATCGTTCTGTGATCGTTAATACCCCTAATCAATGGCATGAACAAGACAACTGAGAGGACTGTCATCAGTAAGGCTCCCTGTTCTCACCGAGTACTTAAGTACATATTCTTCTGGAAAAGAAGTCCTCCAAATAAAAGTCCTTTCAGGGTGCATGGAGTGGCTCTCACTCGTATGTGATCAGAGGCAGAGTAGAACGCTTGGAAGCATCAGCTATTCCAGCATTTAACCACAGTAGTCTGGTTTTTTTTCATAGTAGGGAGGGAGAGGGAAAGATGAAGGATACCAATTAAGTTCTCTGCAGGCACGTGGGAAGGGAAGAACTTCATTGTGCTGCCCAGTTATTGCTCTGAGGGCAACGGTTACCCTGCCATGTGCAAAACAGTTCTGCACAGCTTTCTTTTCCCGTCATGGCTGCTTTCGTGTGCCTGTAGCCTGAACTTCTTCCTGTCACTCTTGGTCTGGCTCTGGCTGAGATGAATCACACATTCTTTGCATACTGCACATCCCCAGGCAAAATATCTCATGGAAAAGCAACCTCAGTTTAGTCACAGTTTGAATTAGATCCATTCAGGCACATGCTGGGGAGGGGGGGAGGGAAGGAGGGGGGATTGGGAGGGGGGTTGTTGATTTTTGTTTGTTGCCTATATACTGGTTGTTAATTTTTATTGCTTGTAAACTTTCTCTCTATAAAATCTGTGTGAAAGCTGGACTACCATGTTAAAGGGAAGTTACCAGATGGGGAAAATATGATTGATTAAAGTGGCTGTTTCCATGTTTGCTCAGTGTTGTGACACATCTTCGCATTGAGTAAGGTGATTGGCAGAGAAATAACAGCAGTGAGCACTGATGAGTGTATGCGTCATGTATAAAATGCCTGGAGCTGACTAAAGTTTGGGTTTTACTATCTTCACAGAGCTTCCAAGTCTGATTTATTACAGGTTTTGCTGGGGGAAAAAAGTCAAAAATAAGAGTTACAGCTCCTGCTTTAGAGAAGAAAAAGCAGGAAGACAGCCTCAGACAGGGAATTAAGGTTACTGTAATATTAGAAGTATTCTGCAGTAAGTACAATCCTATTTATTCCTACTAGCCTCTTTCTTTCTTTCCATTACACGAAGGAGCGATGGTTAACCCTGGAGGTTTGGGCTGACCTTCCAAATCTGTCACAGAGGTTGAATATGATCTGGAAACCATGCCATCTCCTGTTCCTTCAGCACCCCATGTGTAAAATGTGGGTAATACTTCTTCCCCTTTAGTCTTGAATCTTGCATGCCTCGTGCAAGTTATTCTATGTGTGTATGTATAGACACAGAGGGAGATCTAGACAGATGTACACAGGCTGGTTCCAGTCATCTCTGATTTTTCAGGCCTCTGGCTGGTGTTATAAAATGAGAATAAACAGCTTTTAGTAGGGAACAAGTCTGGTGGCCAACTCCTTATCTCACTTACTGATATGAGAGTGGATACCAGTAGGAGCTGTGAGCAGTTGTTCCCCTGATGTCCCACAGGTAGCAAATAGAGATGCAGTGGATGTGTTTCAAGATTTACACCCTAGGCTTTTTAAAGATTGCAAGAGGGCTTTCTTCACTAATAGACAGTGAACTGCTATAGTCCCCAGCTGCTGGGATGGAAAGCCCAAACACAGCTCTCCTAAAACCGCTCACTGTGCACAGGATCCACAGCACTGGTTACTCTCACACTCTTGGATACTTTGGCCCAGTGATCTAGAAGGACACTGGTGGCCAGCCCTATCTATCTCCACTGCATCCTATGCCAGCCACTGCTTGTCTCATTTCATGTCCATCCTGAAAAACCTGTTCTTCAGACTTTCAGTCAGTTACCTTCTCCTCTGTCAACTGTCTTGGTGCTTAATTTAGATGCAGATTTAGGTGACTGGATAACCCTGTGGGATCTGACTAAAAACAAAGGGTCCTGCTAGGACTTTGCTTTTATATCCAGTTACTGCGTTTGTGAGTAGCAAAGTCCCATGGGAAAAAATCAGCTGAAATAAAAGGAGAAGAAATGTGTTAGCAGCTCTTGCAGGGAACACCTGAAAAATGAGAAGCTTCACTCCACATCAAAACCTATGCTAGACATGCCTGCATTGTACAACAAAAAAGCTCTTCAGTTGGATCCAATGAGAACACAGCTAAATCTAGATTTCTCAGAAGACTTCCCACAGTGAATTCTGTGGCAATGAAATGATGATTAATCAAGAGATGACGGAGGGGCTAGACCAGCTTTTGAATTTCCTGAACAAAAATCCAAGTCAAGGAAAGAAAAGCAACCCAGAGGTTATACAATGCTAAGCCTCCATGATTACCTATAGACCTCCTGTATACTATGAGAGACTCCTGCTGTTGAAGCAAGATGGCTGTGCTGGTAGCAGGGGAAAAGTTTTCTGCTCCCAGCCCTAGATGCAGCAGAACCACCCCAGCCAGAGGCAGATAGCAGGCACTGGGGCTGGTCCTTGCACAAAGGGTGTTTGTTTCTGATGAACGCAACTTTCTTTTCATATTTGTGATACCCAAACAGGTGTTCTGCCTGGAAAAAGGCTTTGCAGCACACAGTCAGTTATAAAGGATCAAGCAATAAGGTACAAACCTCGGTGATGAATTTTATTTTAAGTAGTCTCATAAATGGCAGAACAACCAGACTTGCTCTGCCTTGATAATTTATGAGCTAGCTGACAGGCGATAGCTTAATAATATTCCTCTAGAGGGCATGAAGTGTATTTTTTTGCCAAAATGAACAGTCCTTCAGAGGTTTTTTAACTTTTCTAAGCAAGGCTTTTCCTCTCAGGCTTATTAGCAAAGACTGCCTGCCCACTTGGGACATACTCTAAGGACAAAAACATGGTTTGGGATAATTTCTGTATAAGGATATGAAATGCAATTTGACTGGACAGCACGATGCCAGGCAAAATAACTCATTTCAAGGGAGGATTTGCCATGACAGCAGTTGGATATTTAAATGTAACCACTGGACAAAAACTCAGTCGAGAGAGTATCCCCTTTCTGGGCTTACTTTTCATATCATATGCAGAATGCAGGCATCTTTCCCAGGCAGTTTTCCACCAGCCTCTGAAAATTCAGCTAAAATTTTTTGTATTCAGCAATTGCTTAAAAAAAAAAAAAAAAAAAAAAAAAAAGACAAGTTTTTGTCTTGATCTTTTGCTGATGAACTCTGCAAAAATTTTGGAGAGAAAGAAAATACACGTCCCAAATGAAATATACATTCAAATAAAAGGAAAAGCGTGGCATAAACTATTATAACATTTGGTTCCAGATTTGAAGGTATCACGCAGCACTCTTAAAACCAAGAGAAGCTCACTTTGCTGTCACAGTTGCTCCTTCCCTGCTTCCAGGTGAGTCAGCTTTCTGAACTGACCCTTCTGACTGCAGCCCCATGGTCAGCCCAGGGCTGGCACCCCAAACAGGCGACATTCCTGCAGAGGTCCCTTTGTTGCATGTGGGAGATCCATGCTGATGTGTTGTGCATGAGGCAGACCAGGCACTGTGACTGTGCATGCAACCCATCTGGACGTCTGCACAGCATTTGTAGACAGACAAACAGCCTGATTCTGTTCCTACATATAAATAGCATAACTTATGTGGATGAGTTGTTTCTTCTTTTTCCCAAGCTGAGAGCACAATCTGTTGTGTCTTCAGGTCCATTTAGGCTACAAAGATAAAGACCTTGCAAAAGAGCCTTGAGCTAGCCACAGCATTTTCTCAGTCTTTACTGAATTTCAGTGAAAAGAGACATACTCCACTGGGGAGCCAATAGGAGTAGGAAAATAATGTTGCTCTCATTCTAACAGCAGGTAAAATGCTGAAGAGGAGAAAAAAAATCAAATTGTATTTGAGCTTTACAGTAACACAGGAACTGATTTAATGTACACTTTCTTTGGATGTAGACCTGTGTTTGCTCACTCTGCTGATGAGGGAAGTATCAGGGACTGCTCCTCATATCACCAGGAACCACAGTTTCAAGCAGTTGTCATGCCCTCATTAGCAGGGTCCTCACTGGATAGAAGCATTTCAAATCTCAGCTGGGTCGTGTGGGACCAAGCACCTGTGACAAGCAGAGCTTTATGCTTTGGCTCAGATGAGGGAAAGTCTGCACAGTGCCTGCACGGTGCTCCTGCATTGCCTGTCTCTTGCCACATCTCATCTGCAGACAAGAGACTAGCCCAGCCACTTAACCCTGTATCATCATCAACCCTGTATCATCATCATCACTGTAGCACAGCTGAGTGACATCTGCCTTGTGGCAACCTCTTCACAGTAGTCCTGAGCCAAAGTCCATAAGGATGTGCTGTTCCCACCCAGTACTGCAATGGTCCCATCCTTCTAAAAATACACTCTTTTCTAGACTGAGAATACCACTTGTGAGGTGCTGTATTTTTTTGTGGGTGGTTTATTCTTTTTTTCCTGATCTCATTTATTTCCCATCACTGTGCCTGTGATTACTTTCACTCCAAACCCTCCCTCTCCCTCTAGCCAGCTTGCCTTGCCTAATTCCTCCTGAGACATTATCAGCTGGGATGATGAGCAGCTGAGCTCCTGTATTACTGCTGACGCAGGCAGGCTAGCAAACAAGGCAGTGAACACTAGGCTGGTGGGGTTATGGCGCTGAGTGAGGGAAGGAAGGAGGCTGATAGGCTGACACACAGCAAGAGCCTGTGGCTCCTTGTCACCCCTCCTTTGGTGCTTGGGCATGGTGGGGGGGACCTACGTGCTGCTCTGCCTTCTCCATGCCAAGCAGCTCCTGGATCCCTGGCAGTTCTGAGCTCTGTGCACTCTGTTATGCTGGCAGTTTTGCAAATGGATTCAAGACCTGTTATTAGTTGTTTTTTCCCCCTTGCGCACTCCTAAGATAAAGAAATGTGTGTAGCTTAAGTTCATCAGGCTGCTCTAGCAGAAAATGCTGTATGGCTGTGGGAGGTGAAATGCGGTCTGAAGCAAGATGGAGCATGCCCTGGGCCCTTTTATAAGGGCTTTGATTGGATCCTCAAATCTTTGCAGCACGCATTCTGTGATAACAGTGGCTTTGGATCCGGAGAAAAAACAACGAGCAGCCAGAGATGTGGTTTGCCTCAGGAGCCTCACCAGCATCTGGCATGCAATGTGTTGCTGACACAACACACCAAGAGTTAGAGCAAATCTGAAGATGGTGGTGGCATGCAGCGAAAGCACAACAGTTAGAAAAGAGCAGGGTGATGACCCAGGCTCCCAGCTTCATGCACCTCCAGTCTGTCTCACTGCTTGACTGTAAGCATTTGACACTTGATTTTGTACAGAGTAGTCAGTCCAAACAAACTCTGAGATTAAAATGATGATGTGGTTCCAGATTAAAACAGTCTTCACTGTGGCAGAAAACTATAAAGGATATGTGAAGGTGAGGAATGTGATCCTTAAGGGCAGTTGCAACCACTTGAAGAAATGGCTACATCCTTCCAACCTACCAATCAGCGTAGATGAGCACTCACTGATACCCCAATAAATACAGAGAAAACAAAAGGGTGCAGACTCTAACTGTTGCAATACCAGGAGAATTCAAGCACAGCCTGGGACGGCAGCCCTAGCCCCTCACCCCCTGTCAATCTGAACAGGCTGTTAGGGCTGTGCAGCATCTCCTGGGATTGCACTTCCACTGCTGTGGTTGTAAGAGGAGAGATGGTTTTTACAGCTTAGCAACTGATTATAGAGATAATGGGAGCAATTTGTCAGCAAGCTAACCTTTATAAAAACTTCCTAATGTGAAGATCTTCCTCTCGTATAGTACATCTTTATATGAATAATAATTGTCTCATGGATTTCACTGTTCTGGTCTTTCCCTGGGTTACAGTCTTTATTTCCCCTTTTTCTGCAGAAATTGAAAGCTCCTTCCCAAACACATCCCCTCCCTGTAGGAGCCTGCAGTGCTGGCCAGGCAATTAACAACTTCATCCACAATCGATACACACAGTTTTTCTGAGTATGTGATGCCATGAGCAGGGAGATGAAGATAGATTTTTCCTAGGTAAGCTTTCCACAATATACCTGAGTGTTTACATGTCTCGCAGTAAATCTACTTACTTCCTTCTAATCATGACAAAGAAATCAATTAGTGATATTTTACTTGTCCATTCAAAAACTAATATGGAGAAGATTTATAAGCAAACAGATTGTGCTTGACAGTGAATTACTGAATGGGAACTCAAGAGACTCGGGCAAGCCCCTGGCTTTACCATTCTGAGAAGCCTAGTTAAGACTTCTACTGCTCTGGACAGGTGTGAAAATACTCCAAGCTGCCATCAGTCCCCTAGGCTTTACTTTGTTCCTGTGGCAACAGAACAAAGAAAATGCTGTGTTTGATTAGCACTATTACCATACAAAGGGGAAACTAGTCCATTTCAGGGAGCCAATTTACAGGAACAGTTGGTTTACTTCCTGACAAGCAGTACTGCCTCTGAGAGCTTGGTCTCAAGCACAGCTCCTGCTGACTTCAGTAGGAATGTGGTGTGAGTCAAAAGAGATGGCTCAGTTGTGCTCTACAGAGAAGCACGATCATAATTATAGTAAGGATTATAACTGGAGATTTCCAAAGTCAATCCAACCACTTCTGTTAACATCAATAGCTATTTGGTGGATAAATTCCCAGACTAATTCTTTTTTAACACTTCAGCCATAAGATTCATCGTTAGACAAATGCCATATCCTAATATATACTACATCTTAAACACAATGAGAGCTTCAATCTGTTTTATAATCTCTATGATATTCTTGTTGCCCACATACTAGGGAAGAAAATTTTATTGTAGGCAGAAGACTGCACGGATTGTTCCGCATCAGAAGGTTCTTGGTTTTCTTGTCTCTGAAAAGCGATAGGCTCATGCCAACTTCTGCTGCATGATGATATTTGTAAAATAAGTACTAAACAAATTTAAGAGGTCTGCTGCAGCTTTCAGTGCAGCAATTTTTTAAAAAGTGCTGAAAAAACCAGCATACTAAAACATACCAAATTCATAAATTAAAAGGTCAATAAGCTGTTCAAAAACTTACGTAGTGCAGAAGTTGATGGTCACCAGCCAACCAAAAAACCTGTTATTTTCTTCCATGAAATTAAATTTGACAAAGTTAACAAAGTCCTTCAATCAAAGAGTTGACCACAAACAAAAAAACCTATCTCCCTCCCCCAGCAACAACAGAAATCCCTGCCATACAGTGAAATGTGTATCAGGGAATTTTCTTCAGTTGGGTATCATGGAGAAGCAGAAGGCATAATTTGTTGTGGAAGAAGGCTGAGTCTCCAAGCTCCCAGATCTGAGGATTCAATCCTGATTCTCAGGATTTAAGTAACATTTCTCTACTGGTTTCTTTGCTCAGCCTACAACATTTTAAGATTTTTAGATGTTGATCAACGTGCCCTCTGTCAATAATTACTTATGAAACCTCCTAGGTTTCAAGGGGTAGATAGCAAAATGCTAATGTTACGCCATTATGGACTATACCTACATCAATACCCCACGTCTAAACCCAATGGCACAGCAAGGCTTATATCCAACCAGTTCAACTTTCTTTCCCTTAGAATCATAGAATCATAGAATCACAAGGTTGGAAAGGACCTACAAGATCATCTAGTCCAACTGTCCTCCCACTACCACTGCTACCACAAGCACTAAACCATACCTCGCAGCTCCTCATGCAGGCGCCTCTTGAACACTGCCAGGCACGGCGACTCCACCTCCTCCCTGAGCAGCCATTCCAGTGCCTGACCACTCTCTGAGAGAAGTTCTTCCTTATGTATAATCTATATCTCCTCTGGTGCAATTTGTGGCCATTTCCTCGGGTCCTGTTTGTTGCCTGGGAGAAGAGGCCAAACCCCTCCTCATCACAACCTCCCTTCAGGAAGTTGTAGAGTGCAATGAGGTCTCCCCTGAGCCTCCTCTTCTCCACACTAAACAATACCAGTTCCCTCAGCTGCTCCTCATAAGAGGAGTGCTCCAGACCCCTCACCAGTTTAATTGCCCTTCCCTGGAAACGTTCCAGCGCCTCAATGTCTCTCTTGTATTGAGGGGCCCAAAACTGAACACAATACTCAAGGTGAGGCCTCAGCAGTGCTCTGTACTGGGGGATGATTACCTCCTTGCTCCTTCAAATGGGTTAACTCTACCCAAAGTGCCTACCGTCCCTGTGGGTACTTTGAGTACTGCCCTGTCATACATCAACACCTTAACCACGTCAAGATGCTCTCTGGCACAGCACTCACTGGCTTGAGTCAAAACCAAGCCAGGAACTGGACCAACAATACAACAATACACATGAGGGCATAGCCCTGGTACGACTGAACTTGCAAGAATTAATGCAAAAGAACTGACCTTTGCTTATGCCAATTCCCCATTTTCCTTTTTAGCAAGGTGCAGAGTGTGGACATGGTGACCCCAAATGAAGAACCTGTCCACAGCCAAACAGATGCACATCCAGTGGAGCTGGTATCTGTATGATGCCTTCACTACAGAATCATAGAATGGCCATGGTTGGAAGGGACCTCAAGGATCACGAATCTCCAATCCCCCTGCCACATGCAGGGCCACCAACCTCCCCATTTAATACTAGACCAGGCTGCCCAGGGCCCCATCCAGTCTGGCCTTGAACACCTCTAGGGACGGGGCATCCACAACCTCTCTGGGCAGCTTGTTCCAGCACCTCACCATCCTCACAGTAAAGAACTTTCCCCTGACATCCAACCTAAATCTTCCCTCCCTCAACTTAAAACCATTTCCCTTGTCCTGCTGTTATCTACCTGTTCAAAGAGTTGACTCCTCTCCTGTCTGTAGGCTCCTGTTAGGTACTGAAGGGCTGCAATGAGGTCACCCCACAGCTTTCTTTTCTCCAGGCTGAACAAGCCCAGCTCCCTCAGCCTGTCTTCATAGGGGAGGTGCTCCAGGCCCCTGATCATCTTTGTGGCTCTCCTCTGGACCCTCTCCAACAGCTCAAGACCCCAGGTCCTTATCTGCAGGGCTGCTCTCATGGATGTGGTGGCCATGTCGAAGGCCTTGCTCAAGTCCAGGTAAATGACATTGGTCGTCTTTCTCTTGTCCACCGATGCTGTCACTCCATCATAGAAGGCCAGCAGATTGGTTAAGCATGAACTTCCTCTGGTGAAGCCGTGCTGGCTGTCTCAGATCACACGCTCATTCCTCATGTGATCAAGCATGTTGTCCAAGAGGATCTTCATTCATGGCAAGGGCCTTCAGCTCACGTTCCTCACTGGCACAGAAAGGTTCTCTGTCACTGAGCGGCACCCTCAAGTTCTCTGGAGTATTTTTATGCTTATTCATTCCCTGGGTATGTTTTAAAACAAGAGCATTAAACTCAGGGATGGCAGCCCATGTTTTCAGAGGTAGACTCCCCAGTAGTTAGTTCAAAGTAGCCTGATTTTTGATGCCTCAATTTGGAGTGAGTTCCTCAGCTTCTTACAAAATGAAGCCAGTTTAGTTAGAGACCTAACTTTCAGAAACTGATTGGGAACATCACGATGTGACTTGAAACTGTAATGTGTTACAAAATTAGAGGGGTGATTTATGGGACAGCAGATCCTTCCTTTTGCGAGTTCCTGAGTCTCTGGTGCATTATATCCTTGTAATGAGTCAATAAAACAAGCCACAGCTACAGCACAATGAATGTCAGGAGACGCAATGGACAGCAGGTATTCCTAACGATTTAAGTCTATTAGCCTCCTGAACAAGCACCTGTACTTTTTTGTTTAAGTTTATGGTACTACACTGAATGAGGCAAGCAATTATTGGTATTTTAGCTGCACCTCTTGTGCTGCAGTGAGATCAATACTGTGTGCCATCGTCAACATTGCTGGAGGAGAAGGGCTGGCAGAGCCATCATCCGGCCCAAGGGTAAGCACTGAAAGCAAAACATGCAGAACTCTTCCAGGACTCAAAGGCTCAGGTCAGCTAACTGCACACAGACTGCGTTTCATGGGGGGTTGTGGCAGCGAAGCTTCACTTTCTGGCTGGATTAACTTTGCTTGAGATTGTTTGCAGAGCGGTCACACGTCCTGCCTCTGAACGGACAGAGGGGCTGAGAGCCACACAAAATCCTTTCACTTCACAGAGATCCATTCTCCTCCAAAGAAAAGTAGGGCAAGCCGAGGTGCAGGTTTGAAGGCCCAGCTGAAAGCGCTGAGCTTTTGTTATTTTTCAGACCAGTGCCTTTCAGTTATTATTTCTTATTTTATTTATAGCACGACTCCAAACTGAGTACATATTTTGCTGTGGGGTAAGTAAAAGACTAAAGAAGCGCCTTAGAAACCAGCCGGGGTCAGGCACAAACCCAGCACTTCCCCAGCGTAGCTCGGAGGGGAAAGCTGCAGGGCTGCGTCACGGCTCTGGCCGTGCCCCCGCTTCCCATAGGGAGGTGCCCAGAGAGCCGCACGCCCGGCCCCGCCATGAGGGAGAAGGCCGCGCGGGAGGCTTCGGGAGCAGCCGAGCTGCGCTGCCCGCCCGGGAACCCGCAGCCGCGTTCCCGCTCCGGCGGGCGCAGGCACGGAGAGGTCTCCCTCTGCCGAGCCGCCGCCGCAAGTGCAGCTGGTGCATCCGGCCCAGGGTCCCGGCGAGCCGAGGGCTTTTTGCAGCCGCTCTGGAAGAGAAGCGCTGAGAGTGCTCAAATGTGTTGCCGCGGGACTAGGAAACAGCGAATATGAGCGGAAAGCGTTCTGCAAAACTGCATGTTTTGGTTTCATAGATACAATGTTTTAGATTTTATGCACAAAATCAGAAGCGTCCACAGTGCACAAAAAACATACAAATGATTTAGTAAAATATACACTCTCAACTACCTAATTCACAACACTTATTACCTGTTGGCATCAACACAATCCAGGCTTCTCATTTTAGAAATCTCTCCAGGCAACAGCCATCGTTATGAATTGTTAGAACCGGCTGAGTGACTCAGCATCCAGACTGAGTTGGCCAGTTCTGCATTGCCCCCATACTATCAGTGCGAGCACGAGAAAAAAACACAACTGGGGCACAACTGTTCTATAGGCTTCTTTAAGAGTCAATTAAATACTTAATTTACACTTTATTCATATTAATTTCCCATCTAACAACATGAAAGCAGCAATAAAACCACTGGAAACCATGAAAAGGAATGGAACAAGGCAACCTGGAGTCCTGTTATATCTGAAGGCAATCAGTCATCTCAGTACCCTATCTTCATGCGTGCTACTGGTGAAGTCCCAGAACTCCAGCAATACTCCAGCTGAATTTCCCTGGGCAAGGATGCAGCCTAACAAAATGCCTCACACCTGATTTGCAGCATTAACCTTGTTTCAGTGTGCTAAATTATCTGGATGATAGCAACACAAGTGCTGATAGGTCCCTGAGGGAAAATAATAGATTCTTCATTTTTGCTAAGGTCAGTGAGAAGACTGGAGATAGAACGATACCTCATCTTGACTTGTTTTTCTGTGCATCTCTTTTATAAGTGATGTGACAAGGAAGTACTTATTCTTTTACCTTAGCCAGATTTCTGGTGAATAAATCAGATTCATTAAGAGAAAGCAGATACATAAATAGACATACACTCACCATAAACAGCACTTGAATTTATCCACAGTCTATCTACAAATGGTATTTAAGAACATCAGTTGTCAAAAAAGTTTCCAAGTTTCCATCTGCAACACAGCTGCTGCAGCATTAAGGCTAATACATGTGGGGAAGAAAATAAAGAAGGGGCAAAGATACTGATGGAGTCTTTGAAACTGCACCACTGATCAGGTTATGTGAAAGTCACTCAAGCAAGTGTGAGAGATACACTGCTAGGAAAATCACCTTTTGCACTGGCACAACAGAAAAGTAAGGGGAAATGTTTTCAGTGATGACAGGCAATTATGCAAAGGTGAGTGGAAGCAGCTTCTGATTTTTTCATTAGCTGAAACTTACACCTTATGATACATTTCTGTATCTGAAGAAAGACAGCTACAAATCCAGTGCTTATGCTAATTCCTACTCTTTTTTTTTTTCTCCTCCATTTTCCATGAGAGATGTTTTTAAAGGAGTGTGTACGACACTGTGACGTACAAGTTTGGATTCCCTTGTCTACTCAGGTGGGAGGTTCAACATCCATGGTTCTATCTTCTGCCAACCACTATCTCCAGAACCAATTCAGCTTCTAGCTGCAGTGCAAAAACGCTTAAAAAACTGAAGAGTTGGAGATGACTGGCTACCATATGGACAAAGCAGAGATGAGGAAAGATAAATGGATAGATTTTTTTCCATTTTCCCCTTAGGCGGTTTATACTTTCTGTATGTTTGAAGCAGCCCTAATGACGCCACCGCCGATAGCTTTGACTGCTTGTAGCTGATGTCTTCTTCTAATATATTTTCCACCTGTAAAACGTCCAGTTAGTTTTTGCCCTTAGGGAGAACTGCTGGGCAGAGGCACCCATGTTTAAGGAAAGAGTGAACATCCTGACCTGACACAACAGGTCCTCACCACGCTCATACCTGTGCCTTTGCTCAGGCTCAGATTAACCTGCTAGCTGCTGAACTGCCAATCCTAAGCACATTCTTACTAAGGTCCTCAGTCCTACCTCAACCATGTGCACACCCCACATCTTCTCTGTTATCTGAGCTTACAACATCTTTAAAGCATCTTTCCTTTATGCTACTGCATTGCTTTCCATCTTTGTTCTCCTTTGAGATGGATACTACAATATTATCTTGTTTTTTCTGCAAATAACAAGAATAATTAAGTCATTGAAACATTACCTGAACATTGTTAGGGCTGCATTCATTTCTTGAATCATGGAAAGAAGAGCTCCAGAAGTGAGATTTCTCTAATTCTGCAAGCTGCTGTGTGATTATGCAAAGCTATTCTCTTATGTTTTCTGCCAGACAAAATATGTAGACACTTTTCTTGCCTTTTGGAGAGGAATTGCTGTGCGTGTGCATAAATGCTGTATCTCTTCCTTGAATTAAAATGAGACCTTACATAGCTGGTAAATTGCACATTGCTGGGGTGAGCAGACTGGAAACTCAGCACTGAGCCTCATTTCACAGCACATCATTGCTTGTCTCAGCAGTGAGGCATCCTGTAACGGACTTGGTCTGGTTTTTCGTCTGTAACTCATCGTGTAAATGCCAGCCAAATTAAAGCAAAGCAGATGGGACCAGTCATTTGAAGATTAATGAAGCTACTTGCATTATAAATTAACTTGAATATATGTATTTTAATGAAAAAGGATCCTCTCTGATTCCTAATAGCTGGTCAAGAGAAAAGGATCAAGCAGTGAAAATAGCTGAAGCTTAGCAGAACACACCTACAAAGAGTTATTAAAGTGATTAACTCGTTACAAAGTTAATCCCCATTAAAAGGAATTATCAGTCAGGGACTGATAATCAGTCGTTTCTTTTTCAAGTTCCTACATGACTTTTTGAATGCCACCATTTTTCTTAAAACAGTGAAGTAAAGCAAGCAAATGTGGAAGAAATCATCAGGGATTATTCACCATCACGTAGAGAGGCTTTCATTCATCTGTGGCATTCACAGTGTCCTCTGAAACTTTCCAGAACTTTAGCTGAATGGAAGTTACTGAATGTTTTCCTCTGTATGATGGCTATGGAGGAGAACAGGATATCAGAAATTAGTACAGCAAACAATTCTTTTTTGTTTTACCTCTTCAAAATGAAGCAAGCCCCTAAACAGGCCCTGAATGTGTTCCCCTGCATTGTAGAAGCACTGGTTATCTTTAACCAAAATTAAAGCCAATCACAAAGAATAACTACAAAATATTTCCAGTGCTGCCCTAAGCTCTGAGCTCACCATGGTTCTCAGTCTGCACAGCTGATCCATACATCACTGTGCTGACTCCTCAAACTGCTTTCTCTTGTGCAGCCCTCAGGAATGAGCAGGTGCTAAAAGCCTGTCCAGCAGCTTTCTTTTTAATCAGAGATTAGAAGGAGCTTTGTGTTGGTTCATTAGCTGCAGGTGCTGAAGGCACATACAGCTGTGGCTATTGCCATACCCTTCCTCAGGAGTAAGACCTGGCATTTCAGAGAAGTACACGACTCTTTAAGTCATTAGACAAATCAACTGCAACGTTGAGAGATCAGTGTAGGTATCTGGGCTGTTCTTCGTATACAGACTGTACCGCGAACAAAAATTGTAAGCTGAAGAAGTAACAAACTCAAGATTTCTAAGGGATGATTTTTTCTAAGTAGCCTTAGAAGGAAGTTTCTTTAACAAAAAAGCAATGAAACCTAAGCCCACCCTTCTGTGTCTTGAAGCCAAGGAACTCTGACTTGAAGTCAGATAGATAGTGAAGTATCATTCCACGCAGCCATTTCTCTATTGCACTTCTAAAAAGAACATAATCTGGAAAGATCAAGCAATCATGCCTCGATCCTGTAAAGGCCTTGACCCCATGTTTCAGTCTCTTGCTGAAGTCCTTTGCTGAGTAAGAAAGAAAATAATTTAAAGCTTGTTCTTATGCCTCTACTGAATCCAGCACTGAAGGTCGAGGAGAATATAAACAGGAGCAACTGCCCATATTCTAGAGATTTTTAATTTTATTTAATCTTTCTACAGGAAACCTAGGTGTAACAATCAAAAAGACCAATGCAGTGGAACAGTGACACAGGAGATACAACACCTTTCTATCACTCCAGGCCCTTTGTTATTACAAAGGAAAGGTACTCACCCACCTCCGAAGACCTAGGCTCACAGGGAAAACTCCACAAGGGAAGGACCTCCAACTACAAACCCTTCCCCAATTTCTGTCAGCTCTTAAACCAGGTCTAAGAGAGGTGCAGCCAGGCTCCACCTCTTCTGGTCACACAGCTGAATTGCCTTCACCTGTGCTCCCAGGGTTGACTGGGTCCTTTCCCCACATGTACAGTCAGAGGTTCAGGCTATGACTCAACAGTTCCCATACACTAGGGGAAATGCAGATGCTTGATGAAATATGACATATAGAAATATGAGTACCATCTGTAAAAATAGAACTTGAACTACTGTACTGAATACAGGCAGCAAGTTCCTTTGATATAAGGGCTAATTTCACAAAACTGTGGTACTTAAAAGCAGTCTTCCTGCACAGGGTAAAGGGACAAAAGTGCTTTATCCCTGTATGAGCACAGTTTGACTTTAGGACAACTTAGACTAAAAATGAAAGGCAAAAAACCCCTCATTTTATACACATCCGATATTTTTTCTTGTCTTCCTTACAGTAAAGTGCTAAACACGATGGCTTCTTGTATTATTCCAGAGAGTTTCTTTGAAATACAGGCGTGTTTTGTTGTAATTTTTGTTCTCATCTACCCACTGACTCAGCCTGCAATGTAGTGCACGATGTAAGCTGTTGTGTTGATGTAAAACTGAGCTTTTAGAAATTCCATTCATTGCCTGTTTCTGGGTCCAATGTATATGAACTCTTTGGCGCAATCTGGACAAGGCCAAATGTCTTCCTGGCTCCACTACAGAATATGTGGATTATTTGTTGTTGGCTTTTTTGTTTGGTTGGTTGTTTTTTGTTTGTTTGTATCTTTGTTTTTGTTTTTGTTTTTCTGGACTATTCACAGGGATTTAATAAAACCACAACTGTGCTTTTCTTAAAACACTGCATGCTCCATAGTACATGCAATTAAACGGTGCGACCTTTTAATCATCACACCCACATCATTGAATAGACAAATAAGCCAACAGAGACACAGCAGATTCTGACTATGCCACATTATTCTTTATAATGAGGAAATTATGAAGCTTAGAATTGTGAATAACAGCAGAATTACTAGATTTGTTAATACAGATCTGAGTACACTGTGTCTGAGTTCAAGTCAGTTTATAACTGTTGTGATCATGCAGATTATTAGCTGCATTTTTTGACATTTAGATGTCAATTATGCTGGCTTCTGGAATTGGACTGATTTTTACAACAGAATGTCATTATAGCACTTGCAGTGACATCAAGAACAGAACTTCAGCTTGATCTTCCTCTACAGAAGCTCATTAGAGATTCACATAAGAAGACAACCAACACGTGCTATTGCCATGGAAACAAGTTGGAATATTACGAAGCAGTATAGCCCATATTCCAAAATAGAGAGGACAAAGTCAGAGCAATTATAGCACAAGACTGACAGGCTTTTTATTTGCAGCCTGTATGGGTCAAAGCAAAACCTAACTCCTGCTCTTTGAAATAAACATCATCAGTGCAGTTTTAGGATTCTGGTTTCTGTCCTTTATTTGCAAACACAAAAACAATCCAGTGAGTTTAGTTTATGTTTTACGGGAGGGAGGAGGCCAAATGAAGGAAGAAGCATCACAGCAGGTGTGTAGGTGTGGCAGTGTACAAAGAACAGACATCACAGACTGATAAGAGAAATGAGTCAAGTTCAAGTCAAGCAGTGAGGTTCTAATAAAACGGAGGTGAGCAAGACCAGCAGAAGCTGAACCTCTGGTGTGCCATTACGATTCAGAAGAAAGACTAGTTTCAAATGTGATGGCTACCCAGTATCAGTGGCCAGGACACAAAGGGTAACATTCCTTGTGATCTGTATTAAATAGGTGACTCACAGTCTCCAGTGTTGCCTAGATAGTGGAGTGGACATATTGTATGTATACGACATGTAGGCAGTCTAGCTTCCCAGGCGTCTGCATGTGAATACGAAGACAGAGAGTTCTTTAAGCCATTTATAACAGCTCCGTCTGGACGAGTTTTCAGTGTTGTAAGAGCTCTAATCATTTTCTCTGAGTATGGAGTGCCAGCTATTGCACAGGTATTTTTTTTTTGTTTGTTGACAGTACTAAAAAGTTTAAGAATTCTGAGCAGAAGTATTTTATCCTTCATGCAAAAAGCCACGATTGCCACTTCATTCACATACAGGTTCTACTTTTAAGAAACACTTAAGTTTCAGCTGAGCAATCACTTCTCCAAAGACACTGTAGGGAAAAATAAAGCTTAGGAAAGAGAGTAACAGGATTTTAGGGAGCATTCGAGAAGCCTTGAGTGATTGTGCCATGAGTTTTCCACTACAGGGAGTTACTGTGAGATTGAAAATCACTTATCAGAATGATGCCACATGTGAATGAGAACAAATACTATAGTACAGGGATAGTCTGTGTCTATTAAAGCAGGCTTTGGGAAGCCTTCTAATGACTGCATATGAGATATGTGGTATGCTACTATTTAATTAATGACTTAAAAAACTGATAGGTTACATTCACTGTAACAACTCTGGCTTGTTTTTGACTGGATTGGCTGGAAAAAAGCAGGATAAGAGCATGATTGTGGGAGAAAATGGAATACAGTATAGATATCTGTTGCAAAATTTTATTTCCAGTAAAATGTACAAAAGTTAATAGCAATGAGTACCACGTACAAAAAGCAAAATATCAGATACTGTGTTAAAAGAATTCTAGATCAATTTTTTTTGGTAGAGCCAAGCAGAGAGATATAATGTGATACACTTGACACAAACACTGGAAAATAGCAATTAGTCTTTTTAATCTTGGCATATAAATTTAATTTCCAAAACAGTTAAGTTAAATTCTGTAGTACTTCCTACTGCTTTCTTTTCCCCAAACCTTTTCCTTGCTTTTTTTGGCGTGCATCTTGGCTTTTCTTCTCTTGCTCTGTTTGCAGCATTGCTTCATGAGCTGCCAGCTCTTCACGTTTTCTGAGTTCAGCCTTTAACAGCTTGCTTCTGTATGCTTCCCGAATGCTGTGAACTCTGCCTCGCATTTCATCTAAGGATGCCTAGGTAGGCAGAAACAAAAAGCAACATCCTCACGCTAACGCATGAAACTGTGTTTCATCACAAGCAACTGCATCATTGAGGTTGTATTTCACTGTCTGACAATATAAGTACAGGTAAGGCACATCTCCTTTCCCTTGGAGTTGGTCATGCATTTTTATTGATCTCTTATGGAGACATAGATATGTGTCAGTCTTTCACCATGAATAAAAAAACAAAGTTCATGAAAATTCTTTTTAAATTGCTGGCTGAATAAAATAATTATGGGCAAGGAGAATAGGGCAACATAGTTACCCATTTGTATCAAGTATAGATTCAGTCACTGACTCGTTTTGTTGTCTTAAGCAGTTTCCTTAAAAAATAATTTTCAGAAGTACTCAAATGGTTTAGGAGATCGCATCTCATTTTCAAGAGACTCGAGGAGCCTAAATCACACTGACCTTCAATGAGACTTAGGCCAAATGAGACTTGGGCACACAATTTTTTTTTAATGTTTCCATCCTGGGAAATGGGGATACCTGAAGACATTTAACATAATTTTCTGCAGTCTACAGGTGAAAAAACTGTAAAAGTACTAATTAGCACAGTATGCATATTCACAAGTAACTCACATTTTAAATTACTACTGTGAAAAATTGTAAATGCGTTTTCTAGAGAAAGCTGAGAAATTGCTTAAGAAATATTTGCCTATAACATATGTTTGTCATCCAAAATTACAGCAACATCTGAAAACTTGGACATGTTATTATCAAGGATTAGGGATCAGTCAGTCACTGGTAGAGGACTATGGCTCCTTTCAGGCTTATAGCTAAGTATTACAAATGAAGCCGGGTGTTTGTTCCGGAGGCATTTTCAAGTTATTTCTGTTAAGAAGTTGATCAAATCCAAAATTATTTTTACTGTTTACAATTTTATGGGTTCCACAGAGTTACTAGACCATTTTTAGTAGTAATTGTATAGCCTCTATGTGACAAAACATTTTGCTCCTGTCAACAATCTAAGGTTAAGCCAATTTTGTTAGGATATTTGTACCATGTACGATGCATTGATCACGTTAATCTTAAAAATGGTGCCTTCACTAATGATACCAGAATATCGTGTCTTTTGGTATCATGCATATTCCAAGAAGGCTCTATTCTCCAACTTTGCTGTAGGACATACAAGGAGAAGCTCACTTCTTACATAATTATCTTTCTTTTTTTTTTTTAATTACTTTTCCAAACCTCATAATTCCATAACAAAAAACAACCAAACAACAGCAACCACCACCAACCAAAAGAGAGCACTAGTCATATTATAAAACACTCAATTTATTCTCACTTTAAACAATACTATTATGGTGACAGTCTTAAAATTACACATTTGCAAGGAACTATAACAAGAACGTACTACAAATATTTAGAATATTGTATAGTATATTAATATATTTTTTTTCTTCAAGGCTTTAGTTTTAACCATTGTTCAAGTTAAAGCTTGTATACTGATTCTAATTACTGATACCAGATACAAATGTTTAAAGAATTGTTGATCAAGATATTCATGGTAGTGGTGGATATTACAGGAACAGTTACTGGAACGTAATCTGGAAAACTCACCTGTAGATTCTCATACATTTCAAGCAAATTTTGCTTCAACAAAGCTCTAGCATGTTGATCCATTTCTCTTTGTTCCAAAGCCAGCTCTCGAAGTTGCCTAAAATGGTTAATTTTTTCCACTTTGCGTTTCTCTTGCTGTTGAATTATAGATTCATTTCTTAACACGGATTCAGACATTGTTTTTCTGAAGGAAATAGAAAGATATTTGTCTCATTTCAAGTACAATTTCAGATGGTTTATATTTACCTATATGCATATATTTGGTTTATATCAAGCAAAGTAGGCATTGTACAGTTCAATATGATTAAGGGATCACTTTTCCTTTCTTGTACATAACACTGATGAGGAAATATATTGCTGAGGCCAGGTCTTCTTATACTTGAATGTCTACTTTAAAATATTGGTAAAATCATGCTCATCTTTGAGCATATGAAAAACTCCTACATGTGACACTTATTTTTAATTTGCAAGAAATATCTTAGTTCAAGATGTTTTAGATATTATAATTTAGCACTAAGACAAATGTATTTTTTTTCCATGGGCATAATGGCAGTTAAGTGGATAATATTTTGCAGTAATTTGACTCAAATGACTTGTGTTACAGTGGAGGAGCTGAAGAAAAATTAAATTCTTCCAAAACTCAAGCCCATGGAAGATATTTTGACATATTTTCTGATCTTCTAGTGTTATTAATTTCAATATAACACCATTGTCCCTTTAAATTAAAAACTGAGCTTGAGGAATTTTTCAGCACATTCTGAAGTCTTTTAAGAATGAGTGAGATGCATAAATGCCACACTGAATACAGATGGACTTAAGCTTGAACTGGGTTCTGTCTGCAGAACAGCAAACATACAGGTATATGTTTATGAGGTAGATCCTGACACATGCAATAAAGAAAGTATTTATTTTGAATAAGGAATATATTTTTTCAGTTATTGAATAAATTGCATTTGTTAAATATCTTATTAGAATATACCATCATATAATGACAAACTTCATACGTACTCCTTTCAAGATAACCACTGAAATAAACATATTTGGCTGCATATGCGTTTCCTTAAGGATTTTATGTCACATTTTCATTACAGCAAAACAACTCCTTTAACGTGCGTAATCTTAAAGAAGGGGCATAAATTATAACAGGATGTAGGAAAGCAGAGATTTAAAAAAACCTATGTCAGGTAAATCAAAGTGGAAAATGACCAGGATGCCATCTACACTCACTACTACATGATTCTTTGTATACAGCATAAAGGACAGACAAAACGCGGACTGGATTTTCACAAAAGACATTAACAAGAATGTGACAGCATTGTTGCTTATGCCAATGACATGTGAGGGACAAAGTCTAAATTCACATCTATTACATTGTATTCAAATATGAAGATATTGTTTATAAATATATCGCATCTACTGATTTCTGTATATTGAAACCCTTAGTCAGCCTTTCAATTTGGCATCTCACAGGCATTAATTTTTCCTTGATACAGGGTACCTCATGTAAGGACTAAGATCTATAGGCTCCCACTTTTTTTGCTCCATTGGTAAACTTGAGTCAATTGCTGTTTGTGATGCTGCCTTTTCCACAGTAAGAGAAGAAGAACCTACAACAAAAGAGATTCAATTGGTTACTCAGCATGCCAGGAGGGTCCACCTAAATTGTAACACAGTCATTTTTCTCTTTTGGCTCAGCAAAATATCTTACTAAATGAGAATATGGATTGGACATGTTTTTTACTTCTAACACTTATAATAGAATCAAAGATGCTGGAAAAAAAAACCAACTATATATGCTAGAGTGAAGCTTGTATATGTACTTTAGATAAATCAACACAACACATGAGGGAGTAAGACAGAATTATCAATTTTAAATGCCTAAAGAATTAAAAAAAAAAAAATCAGCATGGAATCACATTATTTTATAAACAACAAAAAATCTATAAAAATTGGATCACTCCTGTCTACAATTCAAAGAAACAGTATTTTCTTTTGGGCATATGTTTTGTTTGGGAAATGCCAATCTCCAAAAAAAAGTCCCATGAAAATTTGTCAGTCTTCTTCTTAGGATGATTTAACCACATGGATGGTACCTGATTTATATTTTAATGCAGACTTCTCAAAACACAGTGACACATTTGATACTAAGCATGCCACTGAGTTGCATTGTGATTGTTCCAGCACTTTTGTTTTCCAGTTCACTTGGCCATATCAGAAAAGCCTGTGAAATTTGGTGAGATTTTATGATGTCTGAAGTAGATTATACCATGAAAACTCTTATTACTCTATTAATTGTAGTAGTCAATTGAAACAACTACAAATCATTTAAAAGATATTTCTATACTAATGACCACTGCTTCCAAATTTGAAACTGAACGAGTATTTCCCACTGAACTTCCAGAAATGTCAGCTTAGCTTAGGGTTGGAATTCTACTGTGAAAGGACTGCCTAAACTTGGCTTACGGGTAACTTAGCAGCCTATGAGGGCTAAGAAGCTGTATCTGTGTCTGAGGCTGGAACAATGCAGCAATTAAAACAGAGGGTATAAAGAAGGCAGAGACTAAGCATGCAATTGTGGATTTGGACTTCATTACTGAGGCTGCTCTTTCCATTTACTAACAGTATTTAATGCAAATGCCTTTGTTAAAAAACTGAATGATTTATGCAGAATGCTTTAAATTATATTTAATTTCACATTAAAACACTGGTTGTGATATGTATACAGTGCATTTGAGACCTCATAGTAGGAAATCCTGTATCATGGACTTTGTTTTTCTTTTTTTAAAGTGATTAATATCCCTTTATATTTTAAAATTATAATGTTCAGAAGGAAGATGACATGCTGAAAGTTACACCCTTACCTCTTTCTTTTGATTTGGATGATAAAGTTCCAATGTCCATCCCAGCTATGGGCTCCTCAGAATCTTTCGCAACATACTTATTAATAAATTGCATGCGTTCCTGAAAAGCCTACAGATCAAATTTTTAATTGAATACTTTAATTCCAAACCATTTTCTGAAGTAGGAATCTTTAAGTGATCAATGGTGCAGTAAATCTTTGAACCCAGCACATGTTGAGATATGATGCTACTTTATTATTGCTAGTGAGTACACTTCACTGGTTGGATCTATGATTCTATGATCTATGGAAACATCACTTTCAACAATATGAATAGCATTAGTGAGACAACAGATAGAAAAAAAAAAGAAGATAAACACAAGAGGAATGTGCTTCGTGTCAGTCATATTCAAGTCATCACTGCAGTAGATTTTTTTTCTGAAATAATGACTTGTAAATATTAACCATCTAATTTTTCCAGCTATAGATAGTAGGTATCCCAAATGATAAAACGATGCTGTCAGTAACAAACCTAACACCAAAATGCACTATACAACTCTGCCTGAGGCAGGAATTAGAAAGGATGCTAAAGTTCCCATTACAAGAGGCTTCGAATACATACATTAAAGATCACCATGAACTACTGGAAAACCCTTTATCTCTCAGTAGTTTAAAATAATGTTTGGATTTTTAAAAATAAAACTCTGAAAGTAGGGTCTGTTCCCTCATAGCTGAATAGAGGTTCAGAACTCCTCTCACTGCATCTCCTTAGGGAGCTAGCGCTTCCTCCTAAGAGCTCCTGGTGACTTGGACTTCCTCCTGAGGAATGGAAGCTATGGGTGCAAACCCTTTCAGGCTCAATTGCTTCTGATGCTTAAATACAGACATCACCACTCTGCTTGTCCTTTCAGATGGTGATTTGGGCTCACTGGGCTAAGGGTTCAGATTGTCAGAATGGGCAGAGGAGCCAAATGTTACCCTGGAACCAGGGAACCAATTCCCAGAGTGATCAGGTGTGTGATGTAGGAGACAAGCGATCAGGAGGAACAGAGAAAGGAAGCTACTTAGAACAGCAGACACTCAAGTTAAACCTTTTTTCATTGTATTAGATGAAGTTGCCAAAATTTTCTTAGCAACTACTTTGGAATAGTATTACAGACCTAAGAGGCTACTAAAATGGAAACCTTTAGCTGTAATTAAGTTGATTTTCAGAGTAAATCAAAGGCAGTGAAGATAGAACCACTATTCTGGAGAGACTGTGCACATCAAAGGGGAGACATTTCCAGCTCATCTTCAGGAAGCTGAAGATTTTCAGTCTCAGCACAGCCAACCAAATCTGCAGAGTAATGCATCTCTTCTTAGATCAGAATGTATAAAGTAATTTTGGAACGTTTTATGAACTTTGGATATGCTGAAAAGAAATGAGAAAATTTGCAAGCATAGCTAGGGAAGACTCATGACTGAGGCTTCACTTCTCAGAGCTAGATACCTTTAACACTGTTGTGCCAAAGGAGCCAACTTGCATTTGACACATTTGAATTATCTGAACTAGTACTGCTTCTCTAAACAGTGAATTCATACAGAGCAGTATATACTGGCTCACAGGTACCTGCAACTTGGAATGAATTTGGGAATTCTAAATGTAGGAGACAATTAGATTGATGATGTGACCAGGTGCCAGTTTATCTTTCTGTTACACTTATAAAAGCGTATTTCTTATTATATTCTCATTATGTTCAGCTTGCCACAAGTGACAGCTTTGCAGTTGTGTAGAGGCAGTGGGTGTTGTAAAGAGAAACATTTTCTGTTCAGTAAATAGAACCTTAAAGTGTCAGTAATCTCAAGAAATCTGAAGAGACAGTGTAGATTCCTGCCCACAAGTCATGCACTTTTGATTCTTTAGGCTGTGTAAAATTCCCTGTCATCCACAAAATGATGAAGAGAGGGAGTCATATGAACTCGTTTTCTCTGTTGTGAAAACTGCTCTGTTATCACAACAGCTCCTGCAACTTGTGAAGACATATTACCATGCAGATTGCACTTCGATTACCTTGACAGCTCTTCCTGGCTCTGCAGACTCCCATGCTTGCTTCATGGCTCTGATCTCATCTGCTCGCTGTGTGTCTCTCTTCACCTCCAGAATTTCCATCTCTCTCTGCTCACTAACGAGACGTAAAGTCCAGTATGGTTTGTTTACAGCATCTTGCTGAAAGTGGAAGTACCATGGACATGATTATTGGTATTTATTGGTATTTACCTATGACCACTATTTAAGACGAAGCTTTGTACTCTGGTAATTTTCATTACTGGCAGACATTATACATCAATAGAATTTGTCATGCATTGCTAGACAACAACTGACTGCCAAAGGAAAGGAAAGGAAAATTTCTCTGGAATATTCCAAACTTCAAGATCTTTTGTATACTTCTTTTCCCCTCTACCCATAGCCAATACAGCATGCTCTACACTCCAAGCTCTTCTCAACTGTCTGAATAGGAGTATTTGCAGCAATTTTATTCATCACTGGAGCTGAAGGCAGAAATCTGACACAGCCTGAAGTTGTATGACATTTACATGGCCAGCTTTCTCAAATGCAGCCACTCTGACTGCTCTGCTAGAAGGGTTAAGGCGCCGTTCCTGAAATGTGCATAATTAGGTGTGGATGTGAATCACAGAGAAGCTTGCTGTTCAACAACTTAATCAACAAAACAATACAGTGGAGATTTCTTCATTAAAAAATCTATGGAAAAGCCCTCTTCATGAACTACTTCCCATGAACCAGGAAAAATAAAAAACAACCATGAGGACCTGTAAATTTCTTTGCCTTTCATTAATCTCTTTGCAATCTATAAAGTCAATTACTCCTTTAAAAGCTGGTCAACCACAGCACAATCAGATCATCCTACCACAAAGTGACGAATTTGCAAGTAGGCAAGTAAATATCAATTTTTATGCCACAATATATCCACAAAATAATGGCAATGGAAAGACCTATTTTATTTCTCTGATGATTCTGTGAAAACCAGTACAACCGACTCCAATTGGACATAAATATGGCAAATTAATGGAATTTAACAAACAGAGATTAGAGACAGAAAATAAACATACAAAAGAAACACTCAGTGGTTGCTTTATACATTAGCAAAGTAATGAGCACATCTCTAATGTAGGATATAGGTCTTTTGCATGTGTCATTCAATCATCCTCAGGTGCGGAACATGAAGGTGATGAAGCAGGGCATAGAGAAACACAGGAAATACACTAAAAGTGCTAGTAATTCTGATCTGCAAAAGCTTTTACACTTAGTACAGTGATTTCACATTCAACAAATCCAAGTTTTTAGATTTTTCTCACCTGAAATTCAGGTTGAAATACAAGAGACATAAGTGATCCTTTTTCTTTATTGGACTTCTCCCTTTCTGACTTCTCAGTTGCTTTATCTTTCAATTTTTTGGTTGATTTTGGAATACTTGCAGACCTTTGTCCTTCAAAATGATAGAGCTTTAGGTGAAAACTGTGGTCCTCAAGCTTTTGCCCAGGTGCTGTTCACGCATATTTATGATGCACGATGAATTAGAAGATACCATTGTCATCCATAAGTGTATTAACCCATGTAATATCCAGGATATAACAGCACAAAACAGCCACAGGAAAGACAAAGAAAAGTCTTATGTAATTAGTTGACACTGTTAAGTACTACACCAATATTAATTGTTGGAGCAAGAAAGAATCTGGAGACAATAAAGCTTTTGAAAGCAGGCTTAGGAAGTAGACTTATTACAACAGCTTCCATTGTCCTTAACAGCATTTTACCCAGGAATTAAATAGTTTACCGTGGTTCATGCATATCAATAACTGCCCTGTTGTTCTGTGTATAAATCAGTCCAAAGAGGAGAATGATATTCTGTAGCTAGCAATCTGATTATTAGTTTTCTTACACAGTCTCTGTCACAAAGGTGAAAAGCTCAAAGTAAGTAAAGTCAGTGTTCTCATTGCCTCATGTCCCTGTAAGCCTGAAAAACTGAAGAGCAGAACACACACACACGAAAAAAAATCGAAAAATGTAAGGAAAATAAGGCAACAAAACATATTCAAGACTCAGTGCATACCTGGGAAAATCAAAACGATCATTCTCGGATCAATCAGAGAAATTTTTTAAAATTAATTTTAATTAATTACTTAATCAGTACATGCATATGCTGTATGTATGATCTTTGTTAAATTGAATAGCTGATAGCTAACATACCACTTTCATTCTTCACTGTCTTAGATGGTAAGAACCATTAACAAGCTTTTTTTCATGCTGTGAATTTTTTATAAAAATAAAAAAGAATAAGTAAAGCCTGCAATAGCAAACAGCTTTAATAGCATGGGAACACAGCAAATGAAACAAGCTGGACTGGATTCACAACAGTACAGGATTAAAGATCAGAGTCTGAAATCTCTATTTCACTTCACCTTCATGCTGCTTGAAACACTAAAACAAATGCTGAAAAGTGGGATTTGATCAATGCAATCAAACAGGCAATTTCTCTTGGCATAAAAGAGGAAATGAGTCTGAAGATAATAATGAGGTATCTTTCACTTAATGCTGTGTTTCTAACCTCTTTCCACTGAGGAAAGATAACTATGCTGCTTGATTTGATCAGAAGTCCGCTGAAGATAATCCACTGGCTTTAATGAGATTTGGATCAGATATTCAATGTCAGGGTTATACGAAAATATAACATGGTAAATTTGAAAGATATACAAGCAAATTAATAATACACTTATACTAACTACATGCACAAATACATATGATATGTATGTATATCATATCATACATTATACACATGTTTATGTATACTTTACATTCTTACCTCCTTATGCTACTTACATAACATACAATGGTACCAAAGAGCTATGTTTAAATTCATTCAGTGCAACCAAAACATACAATAAAGAATGAAAGCAAAAATTAAAGCAGTCTGCACAAGTACTGAAAATAACAAAACATCTCCAGAAAAAATGCAAATATAAAATAAATACTGACGGCATTATCTGAAGTTATAATACCATTATATAAAAACCTTTCCATTTAATTTCACACTGTCACAACATATTAGGAGACAAAGACTATTTGTGTAAAGAGATGCTACGAACTTTGGCTTCTATAAAGATTTTGTAATTCTGACTTCTAAAATTTTGCTGTTCTAGACTTCCATACATTGAGGAGTTATTAAATAAATAACATGGGAACAGATGAAACAACAGGGATAAAATGATAAAATGCCAATTTCTTAGTTAATGCCTTTTTAATGTTTTGTTTACACAAAGTGTTATTTAATAAAACATATTATGAGATATCATATACAAAAATTGTGATTAAATATTAGTAATGAAATAACATTGCAAGCAGTTCGTCTTACGAATACTGTCAAACAGCAATATTAAGGGTTTATGAAAAAAGAAAAAGGAGAAGCATCAATAAATAAAAAATACAAAACTATTATTGGATAACTTAATTTCTACCAATTTTTTTTTAATAATTACTTGTATTACCAGTGAGTAATATGAGTCTTCTAAATGGAGATTACAATTAAAAGATTGGTAAAGGATAACAGAAAGCAGAAATATGTTTTTGACACAATAAATCAGCTTTAACACAAAGCTAACTCCAGATGGCACCATTGCCTTGCATGAAATATTAGTGCCTGAAATTTGAGATTTGCTCCAGGAATTTTCCACTTGTCTCACTGCAGTTTTCTTAAAAATCACACTGAGTGGACGTTGTTTTAGATAAGCATCAACACTGCTATAGTACAAATTGTATGGTTGATAAGTGATGCTGACAGCCTTCAATGGTAAATCTTAGTATTCAGATCGCTTTAATTTGAAAACTGGTTCCCAATCAGCACAATATTCAGAAATTAAATGTTGTTTACTCCAAAATATCAACCTGTACAGTAAGTGCTCCAGATAATATTGCTGCTGGTAGGGAGTACATAAAATAAGTACTAAGCAGCAAGTACAGTAAGTGTTGAGATATGTTCTCTATAAATTCTCTTAGTGGCCTGAACAATCTAGTTTTTATTCCATGTGAACACAGTCAGATTGCATTCTTGTATAAAGATAAATATTCAGTTAATCTGAACAGTGAAATGAGTTTTGTTTACTTTGAAAAGCAGCAATTATAGCAGGACACAGAAATCACAACTTTAAAAACTTCCTACTACGAAATTTCTTTTTCACAGATAGTGACTTGAATCTAGTTGACTGTATATGGGACAAAGTACCAGTTAAAATGGTAAGGGAAGCTATGAATAGCAGTACTGCTACTGGGAAGCAAAGATTAGAGTACCCATGCTATTGACGAGCTCCAGTATCAACAGCTGAGAACTAGCAAATTAATTCAGTGATCAAATGACCTCTTTTGAGCTACGGCTTCACAGACCACTGTGGTGGTTGTATGAAAGGGTACACATCAAAAGCATGGCTAGTATGTTATGTGCAAGCTGCAGCCAAGTCAGAAGAACAACTGTGTAACAGGGTGTGATTATGTGAACAATACAACAACCTAAAAGAGGGTGAAGCAACAACTGAAAAAGCTGCCTGTACAATACATCTGTGAGACACAGCTCCTTGAATATTATTATATCCGTAATAGAATGCAATCTATCACACTTGCAACTCATGCAGATGCCTCTTGCCATACCAAAAAGTCAGATATCAATCCACATTTTGGTGCTCTCTCTCTCTACATGTTATGAAACTGATGTTCTGTTAGCTGTAGTGACAAATAATGTCTAGTACTATCTAAATTGAAATTGAATGCATGAGTTTGCAAGACAATATATTATAGTGGAATATGTATTCTAAATGCCTTGAGAAATTTGCTGTGATTTAGAAGCAAGGGCAATAGATCTTCATTTCAAAACACTTCTCAACTAAACAAGAAGAATATGAAAATAACAGGTCTTCATTTAGGCCATTTAGTAGAATTTTACACACATACTGGTGCAGTTAGCACGTGGATGGCAGGATAAGCCCATTGGTGCTGTCTGTATTCACATCAGTGCTTTGAGTGCCTGTCTGGTCTGCCATGTCTGTACATAGCATCAATGCCATGTTCCACCTGTGCATGCCTGCTGGGAGTGCACCATCTGCCTCACTACTGGTTGGACCTGGGGACATGGAGCTCCTGCAGCCTCACCTCACTCCGTAGATCTAGCCTGACGTAATTTCTTCTACAGTGTTAAAAGTCTAAAATGTGTGTTGACACTGGTAAAAGGAGAAGCAAATATACAATATTTACTTAAGATTCCTCTGTCCACTTCCTAATTTGTACACAGAGCACTTTCTAGTCTTGTTTCCTGCCTAAATTCATCTCCCAATACTACAGAAGTAACGCAGATGTGGAAAGAGGCCTTTTTTTCCTCCTGTTCACGTGTTTTCTTTTGTCAGAACACTGTGCCTTTATATTTACACTTCATTGGTCTCTTAGACTGCTTTGGCAACTGTTCTAAGAAGTTTAGGTACATTTTGCAGAGTATCCTTTTATTTCTGTATCTCTTGTTAACTGAAGGTATAGAAGTACATAACCAAACCCTAGTTCTATGAGCCACAGAACAAAAAGCATTATTGCTTAATTATTTTACTCAGGAAGCAAATAAAAGAAATGCCATATGGTCTTAGTTTTTAGCTATATAAAAATTTAAAAATAAGTAATGTGAAGCATCCAAGTACATACTGAAGGTGGCATACCTTTGAGTTCAGTTTTCTCTGTTTCTTTCAGTGACTGGACAAACAGAATCTGGCTCTCAGTGAGTGGCCAACTATTATATAACACCAATGCCTGTATGATATACCTGTGAGGCTGTGAAAGAAAATGCGATACGTGAACATGCTGAGGACATAACAATTACAGTAAGTATTTAAAAGTCCTGTAGGTTAGCAAAGTGGCAACTGTTGAACTCAGCAAATGAAACACATGATTACTTTACAAGCTTGTACATAACAGTATTCACAAGAAGCTTAAAAAATTAGTGTTAATTCCACAGATTTCATTTTAATTCCTGTGAAATTAAACAATTACTCATGTGTTTATCAACTGAAAATAAACTGAGCTGTACAATAAGGAGCTACATTCTTTAAAGACTTCCATGTAACTTTCCTATGTATGCCATGTGCTAAGACAAAGAATTCTGTCTTTCATTTTAAGTCCTACTACAGAGCTTTGAACACTAATATCAGCACTCAATGTCTTGAGTTGAAATAGAGGTGACAGGATCAGTCGGTTATTTCAAACATTTTCTACACTGAAAAGGAAATCATACCAATACTTCTTTTAAAAATTGTTTTCCAAATTTTAAAACCAGATTTAAGTCAAAAGAACAACTTCAGAAATTGTCTTTTTTTTTCTTTTTTTGTTTATTTTTAATATAATGTTGCAGTTGAACCTAACAATCGGGAAGAAAAAAAAAACACACAAAAACACCTGGAGACAGAGAAACAAACAATGCTTGAGAAACAAAACACTATTTTTAAGATAGACAAATAATACCTGATGAAGTCAAGGGAAATGCATGATTCTGACAAACCTCTCTAAGGAAATTAAGGGCTGAAGAAGCAAATTCATGTGTTAGCAAAGCATTCAGCTGGCTGGTAACAGGTACGTCTCTAGTAAAACTACTAAAATTGCCTTTCTCTTACACTGCGTTTGAAAGACAACTCAGACTGAAGCATCAGAAATTTAAGTTGTTAATGGTATTTTTTTGGCCCTTAGCTGCAAGTCACAGTATACTTGCATTGAACTTTGCAAGTGAAGACTGTCTGAAGACTTAACATGTCTACCTCGATTTGAAAATAAAAACGAGCTCTTGTTAGTTGATTATTCATGTAGATATGTTATCATTTCTCCATGGCCTCATTCACCAACAATCTTAATTTTGGATACTCTGTTCTTGCCTCCTGTTATCAGATCTTAAAATGAATTGAAAAAATTATCAATACCCCTTTATGTTTTCCTCACACACATACACTCTCCAAATCTCCCCAAGTTCTGGTAATTTAAAATCTCTTACTTGTTGTGGACTTCCCTGATTATTTTCAAAGTTTTCCAAGGGGAAAGATTCTTCTTCTAACACAGACAGACGTTCTTGGGAAATTCCTGTCTTGAAAGAACTTTTGGTATCCTTTGGAGCTGAAACATGACTTCTTCTTTTAAATCCACTTTCTGATTCCTTCTTTCCAACGCTTCGAATAATCTGGCTTTTACTTGCTGCAAGATTAATAGTATCAGTGTAAATTTCCAAACGTTCTATGAATTATTAGTATGAGGTAAGCAGATTTCCCCAGAAAATATACAAAAGAAGAGTATTTTCTCATGCTGCATTATCATCAGAACGTTCCAATTGAAATTATGGTTATTAGAACTATTACCCTGCATTCATTCAGCACACAAATCACAGATCACTTCAAAGTAAATAATGAGAAATTTGAATAACTACCTAACTGCTGCTTACTGTTCATCATAATTCTAGTAACTTCTGTCCTTACAGAAGTCTCTTATGTCAACATGAATCATCATATTTAACTAAAGCCAATCTTAACAGGAGCCAAAGAACTGTTTGTGATCTATCATGTATAACATTACACCCTGGTCCCTTATAGAAAATATTAATGTGTATAAACTGTGAAACCAGAAATGCGCTAAAGAAAGGCTATAATGGAAACACTAATCCACAAAACTTGAACTTATGCTCGTTCACATGAAAGGAAAATCTCTCAAAAGGGAAGTGAGCAAGAGTGAGTAATTATTTCTCAGGCTAAAGAATTCAAGACCGTTGTGGATTTAGATGAAACCAGCACATAACTCTTGTGATAGATGGAAATAAAATAAAAGCCTAGGAATTCTGAAGGTAGCTGAAAATAAGTTACACTAGCTTAAGACTCAGATTGAAAATAGGCTCTGAAGCATATAAGGATAAATCTCACTGTTACATGTGTTACATGTCTTATGGGTTTTTTTTGTTTTGTTTTATCCTCTCATCACTTTGCTCCATGTTATCAAATGTGTAATTCTGGGGGAAGTATTCTTTTGTCTTCTTCATTTGCTTATAATCAAATTTACCTGGCTATACCATGTCACATCACTTCTTTTACAATGGTTTCTTCATCATGCAAACTGCTAATGTGCCTAACAGCATGCATGATGATCTGTATGGCCAGCTGTGTGTGCGTGTGTATTGTCTCACTGAACACCACTGAGAAGAGTCTGGCTTTGTTCCCTTTCCTTCTCTGTCCTCTACCTCAGGTGTTTACATGTTGCCAGGTTTGGATTCACTATGATGGTTGGCTGGATTACACAGAGACAGTTTTAATTAATTCCAGATGCATTTATGTAAAGTACAATCAAGAGTTTCCTAGCACTTTGAGAGAATATGCAGGTTTTAGCATATTTATGAACGATGACTTTTGAACTCACCAATGGCAAGAGAAAAGCTGATAAGCCTGCAGTGTAATGAGTAGTAATACAATTTTTATATAGAAAATGCATCTTTAGTAAACAAACTTCTCAGATTCAGTTGTTCTGACAAAAATGAGGAGGGTATTGGCTGTTAACTTTCAAATACATTTGTATTACAGGAAATTTTATTTAAAATCAAATATTCCCTTAAGGGATGATTTTCTCACTATCTCAGTTGCTATCACAAAGACTTCACAAAAGAATAATCAGCATTTATTAACTTTGCAAGTCATGGGGAAATAGTTCTTCCCTCAGTGAGAAGAAAGAACAAAAAAGGAAGGAGGGAATTTCTGTGAGGATCATTGTGTAGTTGTAGGAGAGGCTAAGTAAAAAAAAAGAAAAAATAAAATATTTTTTTTTTTTAAAGCATGAACGTCATTGTATTTATTCATGAATGTTTTGCTTATCTTTGTTTATATGATTGATGACAAGCCAATAACACATGTGCTTCCATTACAGAGTGATGATCAAGATGGTGCATTTAAAGCACAGAGTTCAGTGTAATCTGTGAATTGTCTATCCTATCCCATGATTTGGGCATCAGTTTCTTGACAACCAGTACCAAAACAAAGTTTCAGATCAAAAAGAGGCAAGATCTTGAAAATAGAGCGTATTTCTGTTCTCAAGGACAAGGCAACGTGCATTAAACTTTCAAAACAGAGAAGCTACTTGAATGATCCAAACAACTCTTTAGACAGTTACAAAATGAGGCCAAAACACAGAGGAATAAAGAAGTGATTGACACCTTATTTCAGTCAATCATTTCAGTATCTTTCCTCATTGCTGGGAACCAAAGATTTCAACTCATTGCTCAGGAATTTCAGTTAATCGCAAAGCCACTAAGGATTTCATGGAAAAAGTGAGGAAAAAATTCTATTTTCTTTGTTTACATAAAGTTATTGTAAGAATGTATGCCCTTCAGTGAATAAAATGGTCAAATATTGAATACAATACTTACGTCGGGAACTCAAAAGTGTTTCATTACTCAAGAAATTAAAAGCAGGAATGACTGCATGGCCCTTTCCAGTGACATTTACAATTTCCTCCTCATTATCTAGGACTTGTAGCTTAATGAACACGTCTGATTTAGAGGTTTGTACCTGCACTGTAGCAATATGTGATGCTGTGACTTTCACTAAATACCTAAAGAAGAAAAAAAATCACAACAATATAACCAACAATGCCAGATATTTCTTTCCAAGGGAAGTATTTAAGCATTGTGCTGACATGGAGAAAAACACTTAAAAATGAGTTTTTATCTCACTGTTTTTCTTGCAATCTGGTGAGCTAAGCATCCTTTACTGCACTTCAGTGCAGTGAATCTACAATTAAAGTAAACATGGGCAGCTACAAAAAGTGGTGATATTGCCATTTTTTTCCCCGTTTTATCAGATCTCTATATTATTGCTCCTCCTGTAATAAAATTTGTTGGAAAAATATGGTTAGTGATATGATTAGTTTCATTTAACAAGTAATCCAGTAAAAGTTAAAAAAAAAAAAAAAAGTAAAAAAAAAATAGGAAAAGTAAATAATCACATTCTGATTGAACATGCTCTTCTAAAACAATCACATGCTCATATAAAATCAGGCAAAAAATACACCAAATTCCACGCCTCCTCACCACTTGTAAAATCCCAGTTTTAATGCATGTTTAATCTCTAATATGGAATCTCAGTCATTAATATGTAGGTAAGACTGAGCTTAGAGAAATGTGAAATATTATGAGAATTTTGAAACTACAGTCTGCTTATTTCACAACCATTATTCATTAAGCAGCAGCAGTATTTCAGGAAAAAAAAAGCAACAAAACATTTATGAAACACAGAACCTGGTTTTGAGTATCTATGGCTGAAAAAAAATGGAGATGTTAGTAGCTTGTGGTTGCAGTGGTAATGAGAAGACGGTTGGACTAGATGATCTTATAGGTCTTTTCTAACCTTGTGATTCTATGATTCTATGTTTACTTAAACACCTTCCCCTTCTAGGAAAGAGGAAAGAACATACTTTGCTGAAATGGACATAAAAAGCAGGATTTAATCATCATTATCTCAGTATTTACCTGAACATTACACATTTGTCATTGGGGATGTAATACTCTGTGATTTCTTTAGTAGAATAGACATTATTTACAGCCTCACGAGAGAGGAATGGGAGAGGACTATGGGAACTGATGAGTCGGAGCCTCCATCTTCCAGCTGTCAAAGACTGGTTACCAGTATGTGCTTCAGCCATAAATGTATATCCTTTCTGAAGAGAAAACAACACATTTTTACTCAGAAATGACACTTGCTAGTCCTGGAAATGCAGCTTGCAATGCAGAGTACCAATTCAAGGTAAAATTGAATAAGTACTGAAAAGGCAAGTCATAGATGTAAACTGTAAAACTACATCAGAGATAGTAAGGCTGGAGTTAAGAACTGCCTAATGACAAGTGAGAGGAAATAGAAAGTAGTACATGAGAATAAAAAAGAATATTCAAAGAAGTTGGTGAAAGAATAAGTGAGAGGAGAATAAAAAGAAACGTAAATAAATGACAAAGGAGTACAAATTCTTGTGAGCAACACATAGAAGCCCTCACTGACATTAAAGTTAAAAATTTTAAACTAAATATTTAAATTGGTAATTATTTTAAACAACATACAATATAAAGGACAAGAATTAAATAAATAAATAGTTAAAAGAGAAGTACTACAATAAAAACCAAACTAAAAAAACATCTAACAGAGCAGAAGATTCTGGCCCAGCATCAACAAGCTTGGTGCAATTAATTTCCAAATAATTGAATCAGTATCACCTACTGGTTTTTAATGAAAAGGGGAAAAAAAAAAAAAAAAAAAAAAGTAGATTATACTGTTGATAAGAGCATTCTATAATCTTCTTGAAATCTTAGATTTATTTGTTTCTCTCCCTGCTGATTTTAAAGGTTCTTATCATTACATTCTGACTCCTCAGCTGTTATTATTTGCCAGCTTTCTTGAACTATTTAAACAATTAGGACAGGTTTGGGGTTTTTCTGTTACATTTTTTCCCTCCATTATAACCATGCTGAATGGCTCAAATCACTTCAGACTGCTCTGAAGAACAATAACTGTTTTTTTTCACTTCTGAACTAACTACTTTAATAGGTCACCTGCTGTCTGGGGGGGGGGGGGGGATAGTCAGGTAGAAGCAATATTCATACTCAAATGGAATAAAGAGACAGATAACTTGAATGCTTGAATGTCCACCCTACATGACATTTCCCAACTGCTAATTCTTGGCATTACAAGGATCTTCCTTAATGTACTTGGACTGGGTACCATCACCCCTTTTCTAATCATCAATAAAGTGGGCTGTGTTTTCTTCTCCTACTGGAACTTCTAAGAGACTATTGATAAACAGTGTTCCACACAAGCCTGTCAAATTCAAAATGACTGGCCCTTCTCCTTCCTTCACAATATTAACCATACAAACAAAAAAAGTGTAAGACCTTCCCCCCGTCAGGTGGGGAAGAGTAGAACCAGTGAAAAAAGAAGAATAAGTTATTTGAGGGAAAAGAAAAAAGAACACTGACTTCCTATCAACACTAAACTGAAGTGAGTTCCATACAGAAAAAGTATTATTCTATTAATTTGTGACTCTCTCATGTACTGAAAAGTTATTTATTGCCCTATCGAGAAAAATTTGACATTTCAAGTTCTATAGAATAAAATTGTTACAGATTCTCCAGGGAAAAAGCATTCCCTATAGTTCTGAAAAGGAGAATTACTTAGAATGGCTAATCTGTATGCTTATGCATGCATGCCGTGCACATGAAATAAATGTGCTTTCAAGTGCTAGTGCAACATGAAAGTTGCAAAGTAATTTTAAAATTGTAAATACTTTTAACTCCAAAGGTGACCACAGCTGAAGATGAGAATACTAATATTTTGGCAATTCATGCACAAGAGATTTAGCAAGTAGTATACTAAAGCAAAATTATGTAAACATGAAATAAAAACGTGAAAACTTCTTCATTCATTGATAAATCAAATGAAAATCTCTCTTCGTGCTGGAGGCATATGCAAATACAATTTGGAGATTTAGAGATCAGATTCAATCTACGGTTAAATTAATAACACTCCAGCATTTAATAATTTCATTGCAAGACATTAAATATCAGTACATTAATCTTATTTAAAGTCTTGTAAGAGTCTAGCACACAGCTAGAGAAGTGCGTGGTAGACAAAAAGTTTGGCATGAGCCAGCAGTGTGTGCTTGTAGTCTGGAAGGCCAACTATATCTCGGGCTGGATCAAAAGAGCAGTGGCCAGTAGAGCAAGGGAAGTGATTGTTCTGTTCTACTCTGTCCTTGCGTAAACCCATCTGGAGTGCTGCATTCAAGCCTGGGGGCACCAGCACAAGAAAGATGTGGAGCTGTTGGAGTAGGTCCAGAGATGGGTCACACAGGTGTTGAGAGGGTCCCTGAGTGTTGTCCAGCTGATGCTTGAGAAATGCTTTTCTGTCATTTTTGGCTCTGTTAAAAAAACTTGTGTATAGGATAGTAAAAAAAAGTATATAGTAGCAGTATACAAATAAAGAGACTAGAAGAAATAAAGTAGTAACTTGCATTGCATTTTTTATTTAGACTGTAATATCTGCAGAAAGCAGGCAAAAGACATTATCGCTAGTCTGCAGATTTTATCCCTACTTTAGTATTAATTTCTGAATGATTGAAGGCACTCCTAGAGCAACTCTGTAGCAAATAACAGTATCTACTGATAAAATTTACTTTTGCTCTGTTTTTATCTGCTGAGTCTTAGTTTTACAGCAGAACAACTAACTGCTAGATTTATTCAAAAGGAAAAATATCTTGTTTTATATTAATACATACATTTAGAAATTCAGGCATACTATATTTTCTTGTTTTATTATTGACATTTCATATAAAATACTCTTCAAAGAAAGGTAACAACCAGATTAAAATGACACTACCATATGCAATTGTCACAAAAACAGAATAATTGTCTTGTCAAATCATCAGTCAAGTTTTCGATGGTGTTGCAAGTCCACTGAAACATTAATGGACCATTTTCAAAAAGGAAGGTAAATTGTTTGGCATAAGTGCACAGTTTTATTGAAAAACTCAGTAGCAGAGATTATGTAATAAAACAAGTGGAAAAACGCAGCATACACGTACAATTCTGTTTTAATACTCTTAAATCAAAATCACTCTTTACTAATATTAACCATATTTTATAACATTAAATATAAAATCATAGGCTTAGAGAGTAAGAAAAGTGGTTATCTGCAATAATAATTATGGTGGAGAGGTCTTCAATAAAGAAGAGAAAATAATGATAGTAATTCTTTAGTTTATGACAGAATCACTGGAGCTGTCACATGGTGTATCCACGCAATAATAAGTAGGCGGGGGTAGGGCATACCAAAATGAGCATCTCCAATATTAAAGCCATAGTACTGCACAAAGGTTGGCAAGATCTTAACTTAAGATACTGTGTGCAATCCTTGACATCTCTATTCAAGAAAAGTGGGACGAAGTCAGAGGGAAAAAAAAAAAACACCATAAAATTGTTTCCATTCCACAAGACAGAAATAGAACATTCACAGTCTGCTAAGCAGGACAAATGCTGAGATGAGTTCTAAAATAAATCTGAAGTTGTGATCATTCTTTACACAACTCATCATTATCCTGAAAGGCTGTAAGTGGTGTTTTTACTTGGATTTCTTTTCACATCCTGCCACTTGCCACTGTCTGAACCTTCCTTCCTGGTGGAATACACACCCCTCCTCTGGAGACTCCAAGTTAACTCTGAGAACTTGATGATATCCCTCCAGCAGGAGTAGTCCTTACCTGCCACATTCAGCTGGCATTCACTGCATGCCTTGGATAAAGCAAGCTCATTCTATTGGAGGGGATGGGGAAAAGGTATGATAATACTCGAAGTAAAGCTACAGAAGAAAGACAACAAAACAGTCCTAGACTAACATCAACTCCTTGCTACTGACAGACAAAGCTAAAACTTGAACTTATCTTCACTAAAGGATCAACCATGGGTAGTTGTGGCTAGCACAGACAATATTAGGGGTAATGTTGAAGAGTTTAGAAGCAGGCTAGAACAGGAAAAGAACTGAAAAATAATAATAAACTAACTTCTGGATTAGTTCATTCTGATGATCTTCTGAACTATCGAACCAATTAAGCTACACAAAAACTGAATGGGAATAGAGAAGCAGTCAACACTTGCCACTGATCATACTTTTAAGTCCAGGGAAATGTTGTCGTAACAAAGAAACTAGAGAAGGTAACCACATCCAGTACACATTTTGAAACACAAGACTCTAATTAGCGAGACTTCCTGACCTGGAACTGATTTCATTTAGTATTTTATCAGTAATGTGCATAGTGAAACAGTGATCTATGTTTAATGAACTGGTACCACAAAGCTAAGGGTTATAATTTTAAAGAAAAAGAATTCAATGTTACTTTAAATAAGGAAAATTGTCTGAAAGAAAAACAGCACTCAAATCAATAGTGGAATACACCACATTTCATCAAGAAAAATAAACAACAGGATTCAGTTATTCAGGAAGGCACTTAAGGCTATAGCAGTATGAGTCAACAAAGCTCTTGCAAGAAAAATAAAGGGGGGAGAGAGGGGAAAATGAGCATCAGAATCAGTTTAATAAGTAGTAAAGCCTGCCCAAAAGACATATAAACTGATCATTCCTTAGTCATGGTTTGTTTCATTTTAAGTTAATCCTTGCTGCAAAGTTTTCTGTGCTCAGTGTTGCATATCATAAACAAAAAAAAAAGAGAACAACTGGGAGCAGTCCAGAGGAGAAAGTAATCAAGAATGTAGGAAACCTAACTAGTAAAAAAAAGACTGAGCAAGCTGTCATCTTTAGCCTAAAAACTGGAAATCTGGGTAATTAGGAGGTCAGTGACAGTCTATTCGAATTTTTTAATAATCGTGGCCATACTTCTAAGCAGAACATTAATACGTAGCTGAAAATGTCTACAGAATTCAGCAATCATTTTTATTCCAATTATTATTATAGTCCACACATTTACCTTATTTTTGGGGTAAATATGAGGTGCCACTTTCAAAAAGACATGTGGCATTTCCTCCAGTGTGTCATTATCAATTACATGAAGTCTACAGGAAGGAATAGTGGTATACATCTTTGGCACTATGAGCATGTCTTCCGGGACAAAAAATATTTCTCTAAAATAAAACAATGAAAAGACGAATTAAATTCATTTTATTTTCACAAACTGAATAATTTGTGTAATAAAACAGAAGTATATATTAGAATTTGATGAAAACAAACTCATGTAAAATCATGTGTTTTGAAACGTATTAGTGAAAAGCAGTGTATCATTACTTCTTTCCAACAAGAATCACATAAAAGGCTATACAAAACTCACCTAAAAACCACAAACCAAATATTTGGTGGCTGATCAGAATATGTTACAGCATAGTCAGCGAAAGAGATCTTACACCACTCATCTTCATAACAAGGGAAATTTTTGAATGAGTTACAGTTTCTTTTAAACATTTCTCTGGAAGATAGTAAAGCAAGATAAGGATTTAAATCTACTCATAATCAGGAGGGGACGTGTATTGATGTATATTATGAAGAACACTGCTTCATATTTGAGAGTAAAATGAAATTACAAAATGTTTTAAAAAATAATAAATCAGGTAAGGAAGGTGCTTTATTAGTTCAGGAGCTAGTAGCCTGTAATAACTGATACGTACATACGAATGTGTTGTGTATCTGTCGGTCTATCCACTGATTATTTTTATTATTAAAAAAAAAACAACCAAAAACATTAGATAGGACGCCTTCCATTTCTTTTTATTAAGCTGTCATCATAAAGCTATGGTATCATAAGGGGATTTTAAAAAACTTTCTTTCATCTTCAAACTCTTAGGTGTTATCAGTTTCTGTGGAATTAGAGCTAACCTGTCTGGCACCTGACTGACGCTGGGAAGCTTATTTATAATTTGTGGTACCAAAAGTTAATGTTCCTCTGAACATGTCCAAGTTTTACATTGCTAGTGTTATTCACCAAATCTGGCCAAAACTTTGATGTTTTGCCTTCTCTAAAGAGCAGTTGGAATTAACAAACAATCCCCACTTTCATATTTTTAGCAATGATAATAGCCAACCATGGCATTTAATGAAGGTGAATCACAGAGAGGATCTAAACTTTCTCAGAATTAGTTTAAAGCAGAACAGTCTGAGATATTCTTCTGCAAAGCTTTGCAAATATTCCTTCCATCACTGATGAGCAGTGCACATGGACAGAAGCAGCTCCTCAGAAGCCTCAAATCTGTGAATTCCTTGAAAATTACAGGATGGGCAAGCACAATGAGCTTCTCTTTATGAATGTGGGATTTGTAATGAGAAACAAATTGAAAATCTTGCTTAAAGAGAGATGTTTTAGGGCTTCTTAAACTAAGAGATTACATTGCAAAATGGTGCTGCTTCTGTCCTGTGGTGCGTCCAGGTTTTAAGTATGGGAAAACTATCCTAACACTGAACTCCTGAAGTTTTTGCTTATAACTTCATAGGTCAAAGCACTAGCTTTTTATATTAAACAAAAGTCATGCAAACATATAATAAAGCACACCATATCTCTACAGAAAGCATCCTATCCTTTCTGAGCCAGTTTTGTAATTTTAAAACTAATAACACTCTTCCCGCATTTATTGTGTGCACCAGCAATTCATGGCAACTCTGTGGAAATGGCTGCAATAAAGTATTATAATTTATTATATCATTACCTTAACAACACTACAGCACACTGTTCAAAATTCAACTCAATTGAAGTCCACAATTTTTGCAAGATTTCTTTTACAGCAATGTTTTCCTTAGTACCTAGAAATAACAAAATAAGTTAGAAAAAGTACCTAACTTTTGTATTGTTTTAAATGTACACTTACCAAATATTTGTGAAAAACATCACTCAGAAGTTAATTGTCTTATGAATGCTATCTTATTAGGAATTTTACAGAGGTGCCAGAGAGCTGACAACTACTTTCTCCTTTCACTATCCCCATTATCATCACCTTTATATTTTTCAGTACTTTTCCAGCTTAAAAAATTATGTGACTAATATTTTCCATCTTAAATACCATCACAATAACATCTTGTGTTGACATGAAATGCCACAGAAAATTAACTAGGTATTAATTAAAAAGGACACACCTGGTTTTCTGCTGTTCAGTACTTTCCTCACATAAACCCCCCTCCAAACAGCTTGGAGTTTAAGAGCTGCTGCTTCTTCTTCAGAAGTGGGAATTCTTTTCTGCCAGCTACTTAGGGAATTTACTTCACAACTCTCTGAAAGAAGAGGAAGAGAACAAGCTACACTTCATTAGTTTACAAGGCTGGAAGCCTTGTAGCTGCTTGCTATAAAGTGAAAATACAAAGAAGAGCTGAGTTACAGAAGTAATAGTTCCTGCATAAAATTTCCATTTATGGCAAAAATACCACTGTTAAAATTTTCCTTTTATCATTATAAAAATAGATACTATATACTGCGTAATTACAAAGTCAGCATGCAGCTACTATGCTAATGCTGAATACCAAATTGTCATATTTTTGCTTCTCTCTACAGATAGGTGTTGCATTTTATTTTTTAAAATCAAGTCTTGTAATGAAATCATCTTCCAAAAATAAACCAACATAATTTCATGCATTAAAGTCTGAATCTGAATAAAGCTTAAAAGAGCTTCACAAGATTTCAAGTGTTTCTATCTCTGAATCTGATTTTACTAAGTGATAATTTGAACACCAACAATATTCAAAACATTGCATTTGATATCTGCTAAAGAGGTACAGAATAAGGGTAAGACAAATGATAATGTGGAATTTTGTTTATCTGACTGTGACTTTCAGTTATCAAGGAGTTTTTGAATGGAATAGAAATTAGAATCATAGAATCCTTAGAGTTGAAAGGGACCTTCGAAGGCCATGTAGTCTAACTCCCCCTGCAATGAACTGGGACACAACAAGTAGATCAGGTTGCTCAGAGCCCAATCCAGCCTCATTACATCTCTGAGTAACCTGTTCCAATGCCTGACCACCCTCATTGTAAAAGCCTTTTTCCTTACATCTAACCCAGGTTTACCCTCTTTAAGCCTGAAGCCATTTGCCCTTTTTCTATCGCAACAGAGGCTGCTAAAGAGCCTGTCCTCTTCTTTCTTGTAGCTCCCCTAATAAGTAGGTTCTGACAGGTTACTAACGAGAAATTTGATGGAATTCTTGCCCAGAATTAACATCCTTGAAGCTATCAGCACAAGGGTTTACCTGGGGAGATAATGGGGAGTAGCACCACAGGGAGGCAGTGTCAGGAAACCAGCTGGGAAATGCATTGATGCACAATGAGGGAAGTGAGCTAGAGGGAGAGGAAGGATAATGCTCCAAAATGAAGTACTATCAAACAAAAAGGAGGATGAAAGAGTGACACATGGGGACACAGTGGGACAAATTAGATTAAGAAAATATATTACTTTCATCAGAAAGAAGATCACATATTTCAACCTAATATATTCCATTTAATATTGATAGAATTGATTGCTTCCAACCATTATTATTGTCAAAAGTCTCCTTAATACTTAGCAACTCTGAAAGGTTACACAAGTTCAGTCCAAGAAAGAACAGTTTAGAACTCAATATGGCACAGCACAACCACTTTTTAAAAGAAGCATGCAATCATAGAATAAAGTTGGCTGGAGAGGACCATTAATCTAATCACATATTCAAATCAGGATCAAGTAGAGCACATCGCTCGGAGTGTTCAGCATATGCCCAGATCATTTTTTAATATCTCCAGGGATAGTGACTAGGCAATTTCTTTCAACATTTGACAGGACAGACAGTGAAGAATGCTTACCTGAAATCCAACTCAAATACCCTGTTTTTAACTTGTGTCATCAATGTGCACCACTGAGTGAGATACATATTTGAATTTCAAATACAGTTTACACCAATAAGATTATAGCAGATAGCTTGACTTCTAGACAAGTTTCAAATGAAAAGGTTCATACAGAACCTTTATCTACTCTGTTTCCAGGAAAACACATAACAGCCATGCCATTGAAAAAAGCATGCAGCTTCAGAAACTCCCATCTTTATCTCACATTGTATGAACTTGTCTCCTATGGATCCACTGCTAGCTGTTCCTTGGGGGTGAAGAGGATTTGAACAGATCAACATTACTAGATTGTTTTCAGGATGGCTTCTCAGAAACCTTACCAGACAGAACTGCTAACTGCAGTATGTCATAACAAGACTTGTCATAGACAAGTGGAGACAAATTCAGCACAGAGGGCAAAATAGCTATGCTACTAAAAAAAAGAAATGGAGATAGCATTTGAATTTCAGACTTGATTTGACCCACCCTCATACACAGACAAGAAGAAAGATGTCATTCATCTGCTATGGTACCTTTCAGTAATTATTACTGATTTTCAAAGTCCGGTAAGATGCATGACTAACCTAACAATTCAACAGTGCTAATGTAGGCCAGTCCTTCTAGGCATAAAGCAAATCTACAAACCTTATAGATTTTAGATTTGTAAGTTAACAGAACATAAATATAGTTTTTGGACCAAAAAGAGCATAAATATAAAATATAAAAACATTTATAGATACACTTTTTATACTTTTATTCTGAGATATGTCTCACTGAATAATTTCAGACATTCTGCTAACGGTAGAAAACTTGAGTACCCAATAAGAAATGAACTTTGGTTATTTGATCAGGATCAGTGAAGATCTAGTTCCCTCCAAAGTATGTTTGAAGTTTTTACCGATGCCACTACAGTACCTGAAGACACACTGTCATCCTCAAGTAGATCAGTGCATTTAAAATCTAAAGTGAAGGACCTGAAGGCAAATTTATACTTATGAGGCATCTTCTTGTCCAATACATATTTGATCAAAGACCATAATGCACTATTGAAAACCTTAAATAAAAAAAACGAAAACATTTGTCAGATAATTATTCATTTATAAAAGCCAACTTATACTGGCTCTCATTAACATTTCAATAACTTTTTAGCTGTTTTCATTTTCATGTGATGCTTAACTTTCTCTCACACATAACTGACAGTCCTTACTGTGGAACTCCAATACTTCAAGCAAGCAAGCAAGAGAAAACTATTTTCATGCCCAGCTTTTAAATACAGGACAGATTCCAGAGCACAAGTTTTCATTACCTAAAAATCTTTTAGTTTGTGAAGTAAGCTGATTTTCTCAGACCAGAGCATAGAAGAACATGATCATTACCATTATGACATGGGCATGGCTACTGAGTCAGTAGATGAACCCCGTTATAAAAAGTAGGAATATACTGATGGGCAAACAGGGAAAATTTGGTGTCCTACTTTCATGACTGTATTGATGTCTGTTTTTATTCTTGACACTCTGATGCTCTTTAGGAAGCAGAAATCCTAAAAGAGAAAGTCTCTTTCTGCATCTTTAATTAGATTAGAAATTTCAGGCTATGTTTTTCAGAGCCAGTTTCACAGTCTGAATTGAAAAATAGCTAGGACTTAATGTAAAAAAATTTATCAGTCTGTTTTTCATTCTCCTTATTTTCAGATTTTTAATTAGTTCTTCAGTTATATATATATTAATATTAATAAAAACTTATTTTATTTTGAAAACAATTAAGACTGATGAAGGAAGAATCCACTTTAGCACATGCCTATATTCAGAATCTACATTGTCTACATTAGACAGATCATTTCCATATTTTCCTTCTTGAATCATTGTTGGCTAATTCAAAGTGTGCCTTTAAAAAAAATCCTTTGCTACAATACACTAACCTTCTTGTGAGAGCAGATGAGATACATATATCTACGTCTACTGAATTTTCCTACAAGTCCCTAAGTTACTGATGGATTGTGACCCAAGGAGCGGCCGGTGAAACGGACCAGAAGAGTGATTCAAATTTAAAGCACAGTGCACATATTAAGACGTGTTCATAATAAGAGAAGATAATTACGGAACGCCTCTGCAAGTTCCATGTGCATTGATTCTTAATAGCAAGTGCCACATTTGAAACATTCAGGAGGTCCTTTGTAAAAACATAGCCACTGGTTTTTAATGACAACATTAAGCTGTTATCTCATCTCTGCAGCCTCTAGATACGTGTTTACTGAACAAAGTTTCACCTTAAAATGTTCTTCAGCCATTTCAGTACCATGGATGCCAGGAGGACAGTGAGTTAGTTCCAAATCCTTCAGAGCTTCAGATAGTTTGGGCTTACTGCTGAAATTATTAATCACATTTCCAATAGCTTTCAGGATAGCAATAGCCTGCCCAATAAATCGGTAGCTCTCCTGGGGAAAGAGGAGAAAAATTAGCTGTTGCTATCTAGATTGTTTTTCAGATTTTGTTTCCTTTTAAGATCCCGTTTCCTTTCTGAGCAGTGACAGGACATTGGCATTTTTTCCTGATGCTGAAATACTAAAAATTCCTTAAATCCTTATAAACTATAAAATCAATTATGTATTCAAAATTCCAAATTTTCAAAATTCATAATGTGCAAAATTTCACCAACTTTAGCTATTGAAATGAATATATGACAATGTTCTAACAAACAGTATAAAATATATCTGTTACAGATTTATTTTTTTTCTGTACTATTGGTCCTAGAACATTTAATCAAAAATAAGAGTAACATAGAAACTTTCTGCTACAATAATAAGATGACTGCTGTTAGTTGAAGTGTACAACATTGTTATAGAATGGTATAGGTGAATATTTGTATTCATCTGAAAACAATGCCCAAATACATGCTGCCTAAGGCATCTTTAATCTCCCCCAGCTTTTCTGTGCAACAAATTTCGACACTTTCCTGCAAACGACACACTTTAGACAAAGAGATAGTCCAGCAACAAACAATTTTTAATGTCCCAATGTCTCATAATTAATCTCATAATTAATAACTAATTCCTTGCTAGAATAAATATATTTATATGTATATATACATAATGCTGCTTTAATACCTAATCATCAGGTTCCTGAATCTGAACTGCTACATGAATTTGCCATTATGCTCACCGTCCAATTTATTTACTCAACTTTTGCAGAACTAAGTTTGAGAAGCTGTATTCCCTCCCCATATGCTCATGCCAAATATTTGGGCATACTGCTTGCCAAAGAAATCTTGAAAACATTAATGGCAGTGATACCCATCTATGCTGAAGGCAACAAAGACCAAAAGTTGTAGGAGTTGTAGGAGGATGCTCCCCACAGCATCTTGCCCCAGCTTTGAGAAATTGTTTGAATCAATTTTTCATTTTAGGGATAAAAGCTACTCTGTGACCTAGTTAGTAATATGTGATCTCATGGGACAAAACAAAATTTATTGATGTGACAACCTATTTTACCAGACACGTATGTTTAAACACAGATCATGTGTACTTTTTTACATGCCTCAAAGAGAGAGCTTATACAATAACTTGGACGTATGTATCTCAGCAAGAGCATTTTCTGTATTCCACTTTAACCAGTTCTTCAGTGTGTACTTCCTAATGCTTACTTGCACATTCATACAAGTCAGCTATTGCAAAATCCATTTAAATGTTTCTAGTGTCCACTAAAAACATTTTCAATCTACTCACGCATTTCATATTAAAATTAATATTATATTCTCAAACATACTAAAAGATCAATAGTATTCCACTTCAAAACCAAATAACAGTCAGAAATAACTTCAACACAATACTTGACTAGTTCTAGACATGCACACCTTTTCGAGATTTCGCATTACAGCATCCTCTTCTCCAAAGACACAGGGCACCATGCTACAAAGATGAATATGGTGCCCTACAGCAGAACTTACTGTAAAGCGAAGTACGTGTCGTCTACATTAAAAGAAAAGAAAAAAAAAAAAAAGAAAGAAAAAGAAAATTTAAATTAAAAATAACTTTTTTCGTTGTTGGTAAGTCACAGTTATTGTTAAGCTTTTCTTTTCATACCAATGTTTGTTACAAAAGATACCCTCTCGCAGATTCTCTCATTCTCCAAATCTTCCTAACTCCTTGCTTTGCTAAAACTTCCAGATACAGGCAAATACAAATAGGCAAAATCAGAAAAATCATTATTTTATTTGCTTATATTTAGATTTTACTTTTTCTGCAGCAGAATAAGTAATTCTACTATTTCGGATGGATATAACCTCAAAGCTTTTAGGTCAGTTTGCTACACTTAAAAACACATTTGCTCTAGGAAACTTCTAAAGGAAGTTAAGTGCTCTGGTCATATAAATTACATCATAATTTCTGTGTTTACAAAAACAACTACCAGAAAAATTTCACACACGCACTTCATCTCATCACAATCTTCTATCATTGTCAGAATAGCATTTAGACAAGTACATACTAGCTACAACTTCATATTAAACAGGCAGCAAGAGTTAGAAATTGCTCATCCCATCCTGAACTTCTCCTTGTTTTAACTACATTGTCTTGGGAAGTGAAATATAAGACACTTCTCAACAACTGACAAAGCAGAAAGAAGAAAGTACCTTCCAGGCTGAACAAGCCATATCTCATTTGAAATAAAATGGGAGAGTGGTCAATGAGCCCATCTGTTTCCTACACTTGCTGTAAATTAAAGCTTAATGAAAGCCTGCTGACCTTGGTAAGAGTAAAGAAAATCAAAGGTAGGAAGCCAGTAGTTTTGCAGGTGCAAAAAAATGCCCATTTTAATGTTTCTGTAGAAAACACAAACATGCAAATACAGAAACTATGCCAAGGAGGTGTGTGTACTGATAGAACCAATCTACAATCAGAATCACATCTTTTCTATATTTAGTTTGAATTTATTCAATTAGAGGTCTCTAGGAGAGAGTTTATTTTACTACCAACATGCTAGTATTATGGTATGTTCTTTCTACACCCATTCATTTGAAGCCCGACACGATTATGTTTTATTTTCAAGACATTTAAAATACTGGATGGACATTCTCTGCGTGAATTTTCTAAAGTACATTTTCTTGAACTGTGAACAAGTAGTGCAATATTAATTCATATCTTAGAAAAAATAAACAAGTTGAAAATTCAGTTAATTGCTTACTAAATAAATTTTTGAGACATCTTTTTGAGATTAAACTGGTGTATGTCTCTATTTTCCAGCAAAGCAAAAACCCCCAATGAATTCATCAGCAAATATATTCTTAGTGCATGTTAAAACGATGTCATTTTTCATTTAAACCATTTCCAGAAACTAGTAAATATTAAAGGCTCTTGCCTTTTGTTTATTTATTTTAAAAACCTGGAAATTCTTTACACTGAATGCATGGAGTTATATACATAGAGAAATAAATTTTATTGTGTGCTAATTATGAAATTTTGTAAAAATTTCACTTATAATGGAAGATAAGCTATGCAAGGCCTCTTGCAACCCCTCAGAATTTCTCATCTCATGATTCACAAATCCTATTTCAAGAAAAGTTATGAAGCTTCCTACAGTGTCATTACTCTTTCACAGTTCCACTAAAAATCCTAGTATTTTTTTATTTTTCTTTGTCCTTTGACAAATGTCTCAAAGTCATTCTCATTAGAAATAATTTTAAGTAGATTTTGTACTCTGTGACGTTTTCTGTATTTTTAAATTTTTTTTTTTCTTGCTAATTGCTCTTAAAGAACAAGAAAAAAAATTATAAATGTTTTGGTAATTATTTTAAATTCATAGCAATTTTGCAGTTTTACCAAACATTAGCTATCAAAGAGTTTGATTTAAACAAAAACTTCAGTTTTAGAAAACAAAATCTTAGCTACTGTGCAATGTAAAGGATCACTTGAATCCCTAGGTAAAAAAGAGCCTTCAGGAGCAAAGCCTCATACGTACCCAACAGGAAGATTTAACACAGTAGCTTTGGTTGCGCATGTATGCATCTTTAGCACAAGTTCCCCCGGAGTCACACATTTCCAAGAGAAATGTTCAACCTTCAGCAGTGCCTTTGAAATACTAGAACCTTCTCGTTTAGCAGCTATAATAAGAAAAAAGGTGAAAAAAAAAGAAAGGGGTGGAGTGGGGTGTAGACTATAATGGTAAAGTTATCATAAATACAGAACTCGTATTTACACTCTCTGAAATCTTCACATAGGCTTTGGTAATTCAGAGAAAAGAAACAGACAAGAAAAACTCATAGGTGACAGAGAAGATGTCACTATTTTTTAGAAAACTATGGTTGAAGCAAGGTACTGGAAAAACGTGTAAATTAGACATCTTCCAAGA